>NC_081563.1:105500145-105636648 GCF_022355385.1 Mustela nigripes
GGGGAGGGGGGATTATTCGACAAAACCAAGGCACTACACCAATAAGTAGAAAACCGTCAACTAACAACCTCTGTTTGCAAAATTCACTGAATTACAGATATATTGGAAAGTTGATCTGCCAGGTGAGAAACAAAGCTAGAAGAAAATACTTAACAATTAATGCAAAGAATGGCAGAGCAAAAGATCGCTTTGAGTATATTTTAAACTTTCATATGCAAAAATATACAGTTTAGAGCAGAAAACAATCATGGAGAAAAATATTAACAGCAAGCATGACAGAACAGTTAATAGAATAATTGCACTGAAGAACTCTTGCATATCAGTAACTAGAAAATAACACCCCAATAGAATTGTCTAATTATCTGAAGAAATGATTTGAAAGGATGAAATAAAAAGGCTAATTCACATATTTAATAAATATCTTTACTATTAACCACAGAAATGCAAATTAAAACAAAAATGTGATGCCATGTTTCATGTATTAAACAAGCAATACATAGTCATATATATGTGTGTATATATATGTATGTATTTATATATATATATGAATATAAATACTTAGTACCAGGAGGGATGCAGTGACATTTTCATTACTGCTGGTGGGAGAATTGCGTGCTACAGCCTTCCTGGAGAACAGTTTTAAAAGCATTTGACAAATATTTTCAAAGTTCAAATTATTTGACACAGTCATTTCTCTGGTTTTTAATTTTAATTTTAGTCCCTGCTGAGGAATTCGTTGCAGGCAAAGGCAATAAAGAAATTACCCTTAAAACTAAAAATTGGGGGGGCTGGTTGAAGATATTTGAAGGTCCCAAGATAATAGACAATTACGGAGTATTAAAAGTGATCCTTTCAAAGCTTATGTAGGGATGTGGAACAACTTCAGTTTTTTTTTTTTTTTAAGATTTTATTTTTTTATTTGACAGAGAGAGATCACAAGTAGGCAGACAGCTCCCTGCTGAACAGAGAGCCTGATGCAGGGTTCGATCCCAGGACCCTGAGATCACGACCTGAGCCGAAGGCAGAGGCTTAACCTGCTGAGCCACCCAGACACCCCAACTTTAGTTTCAAGTGGAAATAAGCCAGTGCACAATGATGTGTGTTTTGTGAGATGGAAATATCCTATAGGTGTGTAAAAGCTGGAACAAAAACAAAGTTAGTGTCTAGATGGTAGAATTATGGCTTAGCTTTTCTTTTCTTATACCTTTCTGAATTAAAAAAAAATAGTCAATAGCATTGTCTTATGAATCAAAAAACCCCATTATTTTACAAATATGGTAGTGATACACACTCAGGTTATAATTATTCATTTATGTAACACATTCATTGATTATCTCTGTGTCAGGAGCTCTGCCAAGTGTATCAGCAATGACTCTTAGTTTGCATGCAAATGAAACTGTCTAACTTGAGCAAAAAGAATTTACTAGAAGGTTATCAGAGAGCTAAGAGAATTGCCAGGAATTGGGGTGGGGTGAATGGCAAAAACAAAAAACAAAAAACAGGCTTGGAAGCAAACCAGAACCTAGTTAGCTCCAGGCTCTAAATACCTTAGGAAAACAGGCTCCATCCAGGAATAGGGCTGCTCAGGGCTGGGCCACAGTCTAGGGTAGTTATACCTGGACTCAACCTCCCCTGCAGGCCCCTCCTTACCCCCCAACCAACTCAGCCTCTGGGCATCCAGGAGGGAAGGGCACCTCAATTAGCAGGCCCACTGCCCCCTTTACTAAAAAAGAAACCGGAAAGATGGGTGATAACCAAAACCAAACCAACATGAAAAAGACAATTAAAAAGCCCATTACCCCAGGATTTATAGGCCAGCAGGGTTGAATAGCAGCCTGCCTTCTTCCTCCTCCTCAGAGAACATTTGAGATGTGGACAGACAGCTACTATGAGGTTCATGATGCTGTGTGTGTGTGGTGGTCCCTCACCCAGGAGATGCTGTTTTCTCCTGGAATCAGCAGGGACATGTCCTGCAGATGGCTTTCAGACTCGATCTTTGGGTATGGGCGGGAGTTTTGAGGGGAGGCCCCATTCTCCAGTGAGTTAAGAACCAGTGGGAAGGATTATCTGATCCAGTTTCACAGAAGCAAGAGGTATAGTTTAGAAATGGATGGGGGTGCCAGCACAAGTCTAAGCCTGTTTTTATTCTGACTTACATTTAGCAAGTCCTGTAGTAATGATTTTGAACTTGTCCACCATGAATACTGTGGTCTCAGTTCAAATAGCTTGGTACGTCATTCCAAACATCCATAGGTAAGTTGGTATTCTTCCCCCAGTTCTTGTCATAAAAGGAAATGTCTGTGGCTATCCGGGTAATTTCATGCTCAGGTTCATGTTGCTTTTGTAATTATTTATAAACTTTTCCCCAAGGAAAGACTTGCCAATGGAAGGGAAAAAGGGAAATTGTTCTTCGGTGGCACTAAAAACAGGACCAAGAAAATCTTAAATTCCTGGGAGAGGCCCCCACCCTAGACATTGCCCTGCAGAAAACTCAGCTGCTCTGTCCCCCAACTTCTGTGTACCTGCACAGCCACCCCCAACCCCTCCCAGTACCAAAGAGCCCATGTGCCCCTTGGTCCCCCTCTGTGCTCTGCTGTGCTTACCCAGGTCTTGGATTTCGCTGCTCAAAAGGCTCCTGAGCCCAAGGGTGGCTGAGCAGAGACTGTTGGTGGGAGGTGTGGCTGGAGCTCGGGACAGGAGGAAATTATAGTCCACACACAGGAGCTGGAGGTTAGGGTGGAAAGAGCAAGGGGACCAGGCAGGAGGCTGGGGCTCCTTACTCAGCTGGGTTCTGGAATTCAAGAAATTGGAATTTAAACTCGGCTTCTAGGTTGCTATGAAGGCATGCTTGTCAAGCTAGGCAGATAGAACATATTTAATAAGTTTTAGCTTGATTTATCATATGTAAATGTATAATAATTAAGACTCCATTTATGCTTTTGTAATCATTTAATACAGCCTTCCCTGAGGAAAGACTTGCAAAGGGAAGGGAAATGTTAGACTTGGGCCGGCTCAGTTAAGTCTTTTAGAAAGATGGTACTCAGTTGTGTACACACACACCCCCCAATTAGCTACTGGTGCAACAATACAGAGCAGGAGAAAAGTGGGTTGCACTCCTGCGATTATAGCTAACACACTGAACAAGATGCATTAAATCATCATCCCAGTACTTTACCTGTATATCTTAATTAATCTTCAGAAGGGCTCTATAAAATATATCATTCAAGTTAGGTCGGATAGTGAAGAGGAATCAAACTCTGGTTCATCGAAATCCAATGTCAGTAGATAAGAAAAGTTTTGTTTGGAGTCCTTGAACCTTCAATAATGTACAAATCACTGGATTAATCAACCCACTCTGACTCTCCAGTCCTCTGATTCAGCATTTCTGTTCATGCAAATTTCCCCATGGAAAGGGAAGGTAAATGCGTTGATGTCCTCGCTGTGTTCAGTGTTAGGATTAACTGAATGATCAGAAGTAAAAATCAATATCTGGTGGCTTGTAGGAGAAACACATTTGGTTGACATTTTAAAACAGATGTCAGGAGAGTCCCTTTGCCAGTTTTCCAAGGAATTACCACTTACATCATTGGTGTTGAAGGTAAATTAGCAATGGAGGTACCTTTCTTTTTCCTATAAAGCACTGGTTCCTAACCCAAGCCTCCATTTCCCCCACTGTCCAACTGAATCAAGAGGACGTTATCCGAGCGTTGGTTCTGTCGCTCTTTTAATAACAAGTTCTAGAACGAAGGAGGGAGGAGGGGCATGAGCTCACTCACACCTTCAGTCCCAAATATAAATTCTATGACAGAGTCACCAATTGTTAGCTTCACTTTTCAAATTCAAGGTTGACCTACTGTTTAAGAAACTCTTTAACTGTTTTCTGATGGAACTTGACCCGTTTGCATCTGAGGATGATCATCTGAATCATGCAAATAGATATTTGTTTAACACACTGGTTTTCAAAGTAAGTTGTTCTGAAGTGTCATCTGAGTTGCCCACCTGCCTAATTTAGCTGCACTGCAATTTACTGGCCCGGGAAAAGTAGTCTTCACTACTTCCTAGTAGTGAAGACTAGAAAACTTCATTTGTTTAAAAGATTCTTCCCCCAAAGTAGAGACAGTTGCTACGTGGGTATGATTTAATCTCTAAAAATATAAACAGTGATGGGGGGTGGTGGTTAAAGTTAAAAAAAAAAGTCTTAAACTGATGTAGAGTTTTCTTGATGTCTAAGTTTCAGAGACATGGAAACAAATAATGAAAAGGAGATTTCTAATAGTATTTGAGTAACAGCCTTTCATGACTTGAGTTAAATAGTAGTGTTAGTGTGTTTTACCCCCTCCTATGCAAGGAGTCCTTAAATCTCCACTTTCTTGCATATGCCCTTCCCCTTCTCACTGCCACGTTCCATAGCATCTGTTAGACCTTGTGTCAGCCTCTTTATCTTTTCTGCCTTCATTCCCACCTCAAAACAAAACAAACACAAAAACATAAGATCATCTGATATCACCATCCCACTGAAAACTTCCTACCCAACTATCACTCCCCTGTCCTACCCTCCATCCGTCCACCCCCCAAAATCTTCTCATACCTGGTTTTAGGTTGCCCCTCTCAAAACAGTCATCACACTGTTTTGTAGATATTTTCTTATTTGGTTTCTTTTTTTTTTTTTTTTTTAAGATTTTATTTATTTGTTTGACAGATCACAAGTGAGGCAGGTGGTGGGGGGAGCAGACTTCCCACTGAGCAGAAAGCCCAATGCGGGGCTTGACCCCAGGACCCTGGGATCATGACCTGAGCTGAGGTCAGAGGCTCAACCCACTGAGCCACCCAGGTGCACCCCCCTTCTTGTATTAGACCAAGAACTCTTCTAAAGCAGGTAACTTGTCTCTTGGTGTCTGTATCCTCAGTATCAAGCTTTATGCATATGTAAGGTCTTTAATAAATGTTTGTGGGAGGAAAAAATGTTTGTGGATAAATGCATGTTACCTAGGCTAAATAATGAGTCTAGAAGCAAAAGAGTAATGTGATGGTTTAAAATTGTGGAATGGGACCTAGAAATGGTCTAATCCATTTCCTTAATACTAGCATTGACTAGGAATTTTTTTTTCCTTCTACTTTCTATAAATGAAAAACATGTGGAAGGAAAGATTGATACTGTGTTTCTGGTTAGAGACCAATTCCAATATTGAATATGGGTATAAAGTAGACCTTCTAAATACATTGAAAAGAAAGTAATGAAGCAAACCATAAAAGAAGAACCAGCTTTCCAGGAATAGAGTAAATAAACTGAACTTCTGGGATGCCTGGGTGGCTCAGTTGGTTCAGTGGGTGCCTTCAGCTTGGCTCACGATCCCAGGGTCTTGGGATTGAGTCCTACATTGGACTCCTTGCTCAGCAGGGAACCTGCTTCTCCCTTTTCCTGCTCTGCCTCCACTCCCTCTGCTTGTGCTCTCTCTCTCTCTGACAAATAAGTTTTTTTTGAAAGACTTTATTTATTTGAGAGAGAGCATGAGTAGGGAGAAGGTCAGAGGGAGAAGCAGACTCCCCATGGAGCTGGGAGCCCGATGTGGGACTTGATCCTGGGACTCTGGGATCATGACCTGAGCCGAAGACAATACTTAACCAACTGAGCCACCCGGTGTCCCAATAAAAATAAATAAATAAATAAATAAATAAATAAATAAATAAATAAAATAAACTGAGCTTCTTAAAAAAATATTACAAATAGTTATTTGATTACCAGATGCAACTTCCACTTCTCCGATATCTCAAACCTGATATGAGTATGCATGGTGGTGATGCTTGAATATTAGTTGATATTTTATATCGAAAGCTAGGGTTTTATTCACTTCTGCTCTGGTCTTTGGTACCACGTGTTTCCATAGTAACAGATGCACTAAAAAATGAGAAAAACCAGGAAGACTGGGGAGGGAAATGAATCAAAGTAAGTGGTTCAAGTAAGGGTTTCCCCAATGTGGGACCAGGGTCTCTTCAGGCTTCTGGTCACAGATATTTGTGGCAGGATGCCCAGAGAGAGACTATTCTAGGGTGATAACTGGAAGGGATTTTAAAGACTGTATATAGATACACTATGACAGCAATTACTTGGTTGACTTCAGCTTGGATTCCTGTGGCGGGTACCTGCATTGCAACATTAGCATTCTACTCCGGTTGAAAGAAACACTCAACACCCAGAGCCCACTAACAACTAGGAATCAGGGAACACAAATGGAGACTTTTACTATCTGTGAAATATAGTTCGGCTGTCCTTTGAAAGCTGGAAAGTGTGGGAGAACCCTGTGAATTAGGTACAAACCACTTGACAATGCCATTTTAGAGCAGAGCCTTGTGGTCTGGATATGTTCTTTTTGGCACACATGGTGTGAAATTTCCCCTAAAAATTCAGCTTTCTTCTCTTTTAAAAGAAAACTGATATATACACAAGTACAAAATCTGGCAGTGCGAGGTTTTCTTATGGCACCCATTCACTGTAGCTGAGAAGCTGTCTTCATCATAGACAGGTAATGGAGTCTTCACTCTGTCACAGTTTCCATCACTCCCTTAGGGATCCCGTCAGGCCATTTTATTGTTTAAGTTGCTGTCTTGTTTCTTGAAGTCTTTTGAATTTGTCATCTTTGGGTTACAGGAGAGGATTGCTTTATGGTTTTGAGTCATTATTATACAATGTTCCTTCTTAATCTCATTTCCTGAAAATATAAGCCTATTTGTTTAATAATTTAAATATAAGGCAAATGAGATTTCAGAAAGATATATTTTTATAGTTCCATCCTAGGGAAAAAAAATATTGAGTTAAGCCTTCTTAGTATTTGCTGGGAATATTTGCATAGTTAAGCTTCAGTACCTCAACTTCAATATTTTTGCAATACGGGGTAATTATTAAAAACTTCCTCTGTGTTCCATTTGAATTAAGCCAAAATAGAAAAGGAAATCCTGTGGTCTTGAGCTTGCTGGAGGTAGGGATTATCAAAACTCAGAGGGATGCTATCATATTTCATGTGATACTATCATCTGGAAAATATAAAACATTCAGAATGCAAATATGCCCACAGAAGTGAGGGAGAACCTTATAAATGATATGCACTCTATAGAATACCTGGGAGAAGCTCAAAATCAATATTGGAATCACCCAGGGCAACTGAGAATAATGATATCACTGTACCTTCCTAAAAAGTAATGAAAAACGAATGAGATAGAAAATTCCAGAGTTGTCCCTAGAGTTACTATTTGCTTGAAATAGGAGCATAAGAGAAGACTTTAGAAAGTGGCTTCCCAGTTCTTTTCAGACCTCAGCTTGATTTTACTTGTTTGTTTGTTTATTTGAGAGAGAGATCAGGAGCAAGGGGAAGGGTAGAGGAAGAGGGAGAAGCAGACTCCCTGCTGAATGGGAAACCTGACACAGGGCTTGGTCCTGGGACCCTGGGGTCATGACATGAGCTAAAGGCAGACGCTTAACCAACTGAGCCACCCAGGTGACACCCCTATGCCTGATTTTAAACACAGAACACCACCTGCCTGTCAGAGGGGGTTTTCTTTCCTAGGTAAACCGGATTGTGCAAAGACTGTCAATGTCCCTATAAAACAACTTTTGAAGTTAATCACTTAACTGGTAGGATTAAAAAAAAACAAAAACAAAACCAAAAATAATTGGATCTTTTAGGGTGGTGCCTGCCTGCTTCTGCTTTTTTGGTTTTTGTGTTTTTGTTTTGTTTTGGTTTGGTTTTTTTGGACAGGCTAGATAAAAAGGATTAAAGGATAAAAATTTAAAAATAGGATAAAAGTAGATACGACAGTGACCATTCCTCACTAGTCATTCATTTATCCCACAGACTTGAGTTCAGTACTGCAGTTTGACTGGGGTGGTACTTCAGTGAATATAGATAAAAATCCCACAGGGGAGAGACAGTAAACAATAAATGAAGAAAGGGATAGAATGTTGGAAGGTGATTGGAGCTTTGAAAAAAAGAGTGCTATCAAGGGGTTAGGAAGTGAGTGGGATGGTGGCAGGAAAGGGTGCAGTTTTAAATGGGGGTGTGTGTGTGGGGGGAGTCAGGATAGGCCTTGTTGAAGGTGACATTGAAGAAGAAGAGGGAACTGCTCATGCAGGTCTGCCTTGTAAGGCATATGGGAGAACATCCCAGCAGAGAGAACCAAGTGCACAGGCCCCAAGGTACAATGCCTGGCTTGTGGGAGGAAGTCTGGGGAGAACTAGTGTGGCTAGAACAAAGTGAAGGAGGGGTCAGAGTCAGCAGGGCACCTTAGCCTTTTCTCTGAGCAAGATGGGGAGCCACTGGAGAGATTTGAGCAGAGGACAGAATCTGACCTATTTTACCAGGAGTTCTCTGGCTTCCCTGTTGAGAAGGCGCAAGTATGAAAGTGGGGAGACTGATCAGGGGAACATTTTGATAATTCCAATAAGAGAGATGGTGGCGTGACCAGACTTAGAGCTGTGGAAGTGGTGAGTTGTGACCCAGTTCTTACACATTTTGCAGGCAGGGTTTCTTTAGGATTCAGGATGGGTTATGAGAGGAAGGGAAGAGTCCAGGAAGACTCCAACATTTTTGACCTGAGCACCTGGAAGAATGAAGCTGCCTTCACCTAAGGAAGGGAGGACTGTGGGAGAAGATTTCTGGGGGGTCAATTAGGAGTTTAGTTTAAACAGTGGACATCTTCTGGTGGAAATGTTGAGTAGTTTGTGAGTCTGGGGTTAAGGAAAAAAGTCTGGGCTGGAGATAGAGATGATGATCTCACCAAAGCAAGTGAGTTTAGATAGAGAAGGAATCCAAAGGTTGAATCCTGGGTCGAATGTGGGTAGAAGAGGTGGCTAGAACCCTTGGGTAGAAGAGGTGGATCCAGTAGAACCAGCAGAGCCAGCTGCTCCAGGATCTACCCAATCATGGACATGGTGGTTGACAGGCTGCTCTTTAGGGTGATGGGGGCTGAATGGGTCATGTGACCCTGATCCTCTGCAGGCTACTCTCAGCCTGTTCCCATGCAACTGAGCAGGGATCCAAGAGAAAAGGGAGGTACACAGGCATCTTAAGGCCCAGACTGGGAGAAGGTACATGATCACTGTAAGCACATTCTCTTGGTCAGAGCAGATTTCGAGGCCAGCCCAGATTTAAGGGGTAGGGAAGTGGACGCTACTTAAAAGTTGCTGCACAGTCCCATTGCAAAGGCCTGGATGCAGAGGTGGAGGCTATGGCTGTTTTGCAGTGTATTCCAATTTGCATACGAATGGCCTCTTGCAAAGACTCTTAGAAATTTTCATTTGGAAATAGAATTTTAAGTGTCGGGTCACATGTCAGCCTCATTCTTGAGCCGCTGAGGGCACTGTTACTGCAGCCCTGCTAACTTCCCAGATTTTTCTTGGTGAAAATAGTTTTTCATGCAGTTCCATGTTGACAGAATTTGAACCACAGCTCTGGCTCCTGGGATTTTAATAATTTCTGAGATGAAGTTATGGCACACAGTAGGTGCTCAAGAAGCTATTTATGTGGCTATAGAAAGACAAGCTATACTATAGAGTTAGAACGATGGTGTTTACCATAACAGATCATCTGAGCATTTATTACTTGCCAGATATTGTTGCATGCATTACGTGCCCTATCTTATTTAATGCTTCCAGTGGGCTTATGAATGAGGTGCTCTCCTTATTCTCATCTTATGACTAGTGACTGGCAGAGTCCCCATCCAGGAGCAGATCTTCCTTGCTTTATTAAAACTATTCTCCTGCAAGCATAAAAGATGAAGTTAGAAAGTACTTTCTTAAGTTCTAAAACCCAATTCCTCTGACCTCCTCTGTTTTAGATTGGGTCCCCACACCCCTCCCGAAACATACCTTGAGTCAAGGAGTCAGGAACAAATAGTTTATTTGGAAAGTTCCAGAAACACCATTAGAAGAGAAGGGGAAGTAACATAAAGAAGGAAAAGCTACCCGAACTTGAATTTACTATTGATGGAACTGGAAATGGTGTATAACTCACGCTTCAGAATGATTCCTTCCAAAAAGGAAGAGCTGAGATATTTATACACCAACTTCCATCTGGAACTGGTTGAAGACTGTACCCAGGGGATGTTAATTCAGCTGTATTTCCAACCTTACGTGGTTTGGAAAAAGCTCCTAGGAACACAGATACAGGCCATTGGAAGTTTTAGGAGGTATATGGATGGCATTAAAAGGGCTTGATATGTCCATACCTGGTTTTTCCTTAGCATGTGTCTGCACAACTTCACAGGTCAGTGTGTTTTTGTCTTTTAGTTTTTGTTTTTATTTTTTTGAAAACGCTATCTTTTGCTAGCCAATGGTGAGTATATTAATTGGATGATCGAACAGCATAGACAAGGACACCGCATGTACAGTGGAAGAGGACACTGAGCCAGAGGTGAGTTGCTCTCATAATCATGGTCATTCCAATTGAATGCAGTCATATAACTGTCAGTACTGACTTGGGGTCTTAGGTAATTAAACATGCCATTGTTAAATGTACTGGATACTGAAAAATGGGACAGAAGTAAGGCTATAATTGACCTTGTGACAAAACAGAGGATAGAATATTCCCCAGGAGTAAATCGTTTGCCCATGTAATGCAATTGCATTCTTGTCAGACACTGGTGGACCAGTTCGTAAACCATCTCCTTCAAGGCATTAATGGAACTGTGTCCCAAATAAGGTATTTCATGCCATGATCATTTTTTAGCAGCAGATAACACGAAAGCAGGGAAACATTGGAGAAAATATAATAAAAGTTGTATCTATTAGCAGGAATAATAAAAATGGTCTTGAGTCTGGGCCTTGCTAGGAACCCCAAACCAAAAATATTTTTGCATAGAGAAAGAAGGGGGTGTAAACATATGTTGAGGGCAGAGACAAGGCTTAGTCATATTTATATATGGGTATACAGTAAACGTTGGTATATTTTAACGGGGTGTTGAAATGTACTTGATAGGCAGTTAGCAGCCTGTAGTGGGGTTGCAGAAAATAACCCAGATGGTTCCCTTGATAAAACTTATCAGTTGAAGTGGTTTGGGATTGTAGGCAAAGTGTTTTAAAATTGGCCCTCTGCCTCAAATAGTGTGGCACAAGAAAGGGATCCAAAGCTGATGAGGTCGTAACAGTGATCACCAGTGAGGATATTCAGGTTTGGCAGGTCCCAAATCATTGCACCTTCAAAATAATGCCTGTTAAGCCTTAGATTTGAGGTATTTTTTTTTTTTAAGATTTTATTTGTTTATTTGATAGAGATCACAAGTAGGCAGAGAGGCAGAAAGAGGAGGAAGCAGGCAGGCTCCCTACTGAGCAGGGAGCCCAATGTGGAACTCGATCCCAGAACTCTGGGATCATGACCTGAGCCAAAGACAGAGGCTTTAGCCCAGTGAGCCACCGAGGCGCCCTTTGAGATATGGTTTTAAGAAACTCATCCTCATTGGTATAGCAAGGAGCCCTCTAGGTTTCCTTCTCACACCAGATAGCACCTTGCATGCTAGAGCTTCCCACCAGGAATGGCAGAAGCATGTAGAGTCCTTCTGTAATTTCTGGGGTGCCTAAAGGGGTAAGGAGGAGGACGCCGAAGAGTGCTATCAGAGCCAGAGGAAGAGTGGTCCTCGGTGGCTTTGGACCATCAACACTGAGCCCTTCATTACCATCTTCGGTTGCTCTAAGTGTGGAAACCCTGAGGGTTTCAGTTTTGCCCTTCCCTCTTCAGAACTTAAGGACTCACTGTTTAGTTACTTTATATTCAGGACATCTGTGTTGTAAAAATTCAGGGGCACCATTCACCTCTGGTCTGTGTGAATGGCGCCTCCTGGTGGTGTAGTCCGCAGCCTGAATGGGCCTCTTGCAGGGACAAGGCTTATGATGTGCTTGGTTTGATCCAAACTTGGTAGGGTGGATCACCATGCCTTGTAATCAAGTGTTTTCTGTTCCTTTTCCCCCTTGCTCCTGGTGGACTGGAGGAAGCTAGACTTTAGCTATTCCTAATCAAGCCTCTCATGTGACGCCCTGTGTGTTGAGTTGCTCAATTCGTCTTTATAGAACACATGAATGAGGATGATGCTCTGACTTGGGAGCCTTGATGAGGTGTTAGGCCCCGTGTGAATTGTTTTGTCTGTTGCTGTTCCTTGACCCAAACAAACACCCTGTTGGATATTTTCAAGAGCTGGTCATTGATATAGTAGGGAGGTGAACCCAGAGGACCCCTAGAGGAGTGGCCAGGAGGACTGTTCTCCTAGAAGAGGAGTAAAGGACAGGAAGGAGTAGATTCAGGGAAGCTTGGTGGTGGGAAGCTGAACGTTCTTGTTGGGAGCCATCTCTATTTATCTTCAAAGATGAAGGCAAAATGACTCACTCAGTTAGACGTGGAAGGTTGTGGCGGTCTTGACAACGGTGATGGCAGTTTTAAGGAGAGTGGAGAAAGTATGCACTGGTCTTTGCAGAAATTCAGAGAGACTTAGTTGCTAAGAGACCGTAGCATTTCCATGTCTTTCCATCAATTTCTGTTAATGAAACCATGGCTGCGAGTGAAAACTCTAAGTACACATTTTCTTTGTATCTACCAAAAAAAAAAAAAAGAGAGAGAGTTTGGCCCATTTAATTAGAATCTAAAATAAAAGCAGAGAGGCTTTGGGCACATAGGGGAAATTTGAATTTTGTCAAATGCATTTAAAGGAAATAAACACTACTTCTACTGATTTCTGACTATTGATTCATTTTCATGAAAGGTGATATTAAGAGGAGGAAATACGAATGGACTCCCTGTAGGCTGAACTTTTACAGCCTGAAGCTATTGGAAGCACAGACTGAGAGTATTCAACCCGATTCTTTTGCTTGAAGAAGACTCAGCTCAAAGGGGTGTAGCTCACAGTGTACCAAGCAAAGTACTCTCTACTGACCTGAATAGTTGAAATGTCCAGCAATACATCTGGTTCAGAAGCTTAGAAGTATTATCATGGTGCCATTTCTTACCATCTCCCAGCTTTGTATGTTTCTGGATGGGCTTCATTCTCAAGCAGGTTCTCCCTTTTTTTTTTTTTTTTTCTGATAAGATGGCCCCCCTCCAGCTCTAGGTTTAGAGCCT
The DNA here is from genome assembly GCF_022355385.1 of Mustela nigripes. Classification (NCBI taxonomy): domain Eukaryota; kingdom Metazoa; phylum Chordata; class Mammalia; order Carnivora; family Mustelidae; genus Mustela; species Mustela nigripes. The sequence continues at coordinate 105,513,240 of NC_081563.1, forward strand.
ACTAATGTTAAAAGGCAGAATGCCCAAGAAATCCAGCAAAAGTCTCAGAATTGGATTTCAGTGTTAATTCTGTGGGGGTCACATGAAAGTGCTTCTTCCTAGTCTCATTACTTGGGGGAATGTATTACCCTCTGACCCCACTTGAGCCCAAACCTGTCCCCAGAGTCAGAAGTCAGAGTGGAGTTCCTATCTCCTGAACCACCTGGACTATGAGTCTGTGTGTGGGGTGAATGTAGAGAGGATTCACAAGGAGTATCAGGATGTTATCCAAAACAGGAGCAATAGATGTCATTATGAAAAAATTTTGTCCTTAGAATGGATAAAATTAAAATTGACCATTGCAATTCTATTCCCTACAAAGTTTCCTGGCCCAGTGAAATTTCTCTGGTCACATGATTTTGGCAGCTCTTATTGGACTAATTGTATTTAAAAATTTCTATTTTTCCTGGAAATGAATTAGCTTCCAAAGACACTATACATAGATTCTTTTTCCTCATCCTCTTGTGATCTTCGCTTTTTATCTTTGTGTCCTAAATTTGCCATTGTACTGCTGCTTCTATTTTGGAACCTTGGTAAGAAATAGATTTGTGTGCATATACTGATTTAGTATGAAATTAAAATGAAAAGTCATTTGCATATTCAGAACCTATCTTAATGGGAAGAAAATCAGTGATAGTTGCAACCTGTTTCTCAGGGAAATGAACGTATGTGGGTTAGTGGGAACATACATGTCCCACCAAACTATCATGCAGTGTATGCACCCAAGCCCTCAACCTCTCCTGGTATTTTCTCTTTGGTTTTATCATGCAGAATGTATTTTGTCTCCATGATTTAATGATCCGGTATTGCAATGCCCTGCATAGTTTGTGTTTTGTTAGGTTTGTTCAACTTTTGCACAGGACAAATTGGAAAGCACCTTTGGTAAACTACTCCTGTTATTATTTAATTGAAATGTCCAGCACCCTTGTATTATTTCTACAGTCCTCCTGCTAACCTACAATCTATTTTAACATTGTACACCTACTATTATCTTGGCTTTGGATGTCTGCGAATTCTTGAGAAAATGGCAAACTTAGAATCCCACCTGATGACTGCCTTCAGCCCCATTGAAACCATGTTTTTAGTCTTTTCCATGGAACATTATCAGATAAATACTTTATGATAAATTCATCCCATCATTCAAGGGTGAAACATCAGTGGCCTTCGGAACATCAGGTCTGTGAGCATCTTTAGGTTATGTTCACTGTCCCTGACATGGTTAGTGTTTGTGGTTCTTGTAGATTGGCCGTCTTCTGCTCTGTGAGCTGCTATTCCCAGGTCGATGGATTGGCAGTTCCAGATCCCTCGCTTTCCCTTCCTTTGACCTCCTTTCGGGTTGCCTTCTTGAAAAATCTGCATGTCCTTCTACTTTGTCCTCCAGAAAAGAGAAGATTGAGGTCCTTCTTGGGGTGGGGGATGGGGACTGAAATTCTTCCTCTGGGACAATTTTCCTCCAGCCCAAAGAGCAGAAAGAACATTGAGTAGAAAACTGCTTGAAGGCATTATTCATTCTGAATTTGCATTTCTTCCTATTTTCGTGTTTTCTTTTCAAAAAAATTTTGTGGTCTTTAATTTTCACAACAGAAGCAGTTGAGTATTTGTTTTGGAAATGGCAGCTGAATTTTTCTGTGACAAAGGTAAGCTGCTGACCCCAGCTGCTCTGTGACCCGGTGGGGAGGAAGGCCCTGCTGCTTGAGTCTGGTTGTGTCCGGCCCTCACCTGGTTCAACCTCATTAACAGTTGGGGAATTTGATGTAAGACACAGGGGCCAACCTGCTGTGTAACTTGTACTAGCTATGACCGTTAACTAAGCAAAACCTCATTATTACAAAGGCACTTTGCACAGTGCGTAGGACGTTGGATCTGGAGTTTGGTACATGTGGGTCCCTGGCCCTGCCTGGACCATTGCAAGCTATGCAAATTGACCCAATTTATAAGTTACTCTGAGCACTGATTTCCTAAGGATTAAAAAAATAATGCTATTAGGTAACTCATAGTGTTGCTGTGGGTTAGCAGCATTCCCGCCCCCCAATGTGACTCTGGTGTACTTTCTACACACTTTTATGTTTATTATTTATTACTGTGATTTCAGGGTGCTTTGGTGGCTCAGTCGGTGAAGTGTCTGCCTTTGGCTCAGGTCTTGATCCCAGGGTCCTGGGATTGAGCCCTCTGTCCGGCTTTCTGCTCAGTGAGAGGCCTACTTCTCCCTTAGCTACTCTCCCTGCTTACTCTCTCTCGCTCTCTGTCTCCCTCTCATAAAGGATATCTTATTACTATTATTTTGTACTTTTTTATTATTTTCCTCCTCAGCCATTAAAATCTCTTCCCCACAAGATCAAGGACCTTGTCTATTTTGTTTAGCTCTCTATCTCCAGGGCCTGGAACATCCGTGGGGATCAGTACCTATCTGTGGACTGAATGGATAAACCATGCTTGGCACACAGAAGGCGCTCGATAAATGCACATTGTTGTTTGCTGATACCTGCGGCTCTTCTGTGTGGAGCTTGAAAGTCTTCTATTAGAATATAAGATTTTTTGACTATACCGATGTAAAATTCTACTAAGAGTTTGAAGCTGTAGTGATTCTGAGATTGCACATCCACCACAAACTGTAATTATGTTGAATGTCCTTATGTGTATATTCTTAAATTCGTAGTAAACCATGATTTTGATTCAAAGAAATCCCGGACAAGTTGAGAGAATTTGTTCAGTTACAAGTGGTGATGAGCATTCAGCTGTCCTATTATTGTTCTTCCTCTAGGGCACATCTGTATAGTGATAGTTCTAGTAGAATCGTAAAACTAGTATTAGTAATGGGAATGGTGACCAACCTTTATTTCATTCTTCCCTGTGGCTGATATTGATGAAGTTCTAGAATGTAGGTGAGGTTTGGTGGGTTGAGGTCTGGAGCCTATGACCAAGAAAGAATTCTTGAGACATCTTGGGGCAAAATGGTGGTTTATTAAAGTAAGGGGACAGGACTCATGGGCAAGAAGAGCTGCTGCCCCGGGGGATGTGAGGAGTGGTCTATTATATACTTGTAAGCTGGGGAGGGGGTTAGGGATGGCACTCTAATGAATTTTGGAAGCAAGGTTTCTAGGACCTTGAGGGCTAGCTATTGTCTGGGGAAAAGGTTATTCATTACTGGTAATAAAACCTTTTCGTGAGACCCTTTAGATGTATATTATTGGGCCATATGCTTGGGAATGATTGTTGTTGACATTATCTTGGAGGTTTAGAGATAAGGTTTCCAAAGGAATTGTTAAAATAGACTTATAGGATCCTGGTTGGGGTAGGGGTCAGTCAGGCTAGGATTGCCCTTTGCCCTTAGCAAAGCCTTGAGGTGGGGGTAGTTGAGTCCCTAGAGGAGAGTCACTCTGCCTGTTTTAAGGCCTTGTCCGTAGGTAAGGAAATTCAATAATTTTTCTTCTGCCTCTGTTTCCCACATCAATGTGATGCTCACAGTAATCCCCGGAGGTTGGTACTATAGCAATCCCCATATTTCAGATGGCAAAATTGAGGCTTGAGGGAAGTTACTTACCCTAGGTTATGCTGCCACTCCTGAACGTGGTCAAGGTCACACAGAGCCTGTTGTCAATGGCTGTCAAGCAGTATTGACCCCAGAGTGCCAGTTCCCGGAATTGAGAACTTTTATTAAAGCAGACTGACCCTCACACTTCAGTGATTCCAAACCCGCAATTCCACTGCAGTGTGACTTTCAAGTTCCCCAAATGGTGTGTGTGTTTTCTGCTTTATGAGAGCCCTCTTCACCTTGTGCTGTGAGGAGCTGGGTGTCTGGTCTCGGGGAAGGGAAACCCAGAGAAGGAACTCCGTTGGTTTGAGGGGTTGGAGAGTCAGGAAGGAGCTGGTATCTGACATGTGAAATAGAAGTGGATTGGATTGTTTTTTCCCCTGAGTAGGTTGGTGGGATTAAATTTAATTACCATTTTAGTAGGCAGAAGAAAGGAAAAATTTCTACCTAGTGGAAATAAAAAGAATTGCTACAGTAGACCTTGAATCATAATAAAGGACTTGCTGTGAATCACCAGAGGCCACAGTGAGAACAGATTATTCAGAACACAAAGAATCAATAGGACCGGGATAAAATTATATCTGAACAATGATTTGGCATATGAAAGTAATTACTGTTCCCTGTAGGACTTGGGGAGGATCTGGCATTGGGGGTGGGGCAGTGTGTATGTGCTCAAGTGGAATGTGTGATTTTTGGAGAGCGGCTCCAGGGATGGGGGGACGGTCCAGTAACATCACCCAGACCCTCACAGTGCCTCACTTCCCAAGAAACTCCAAGCATTTCACAGACGGATGTCAGTTCTCACTCCCTGCTTTCCCCAGGAATGGCGGCAGGCAATCCTATTTCTTTTTTCAGTGCAGATACTAAACCAGATTTATATGGCCAACAGTATGGATAACAAAAGTATTGCAAGACTTCGAGCTGGTCACCTTCATTGGCCTTGCCCCGGCGCCCAGAACAAGAAGTTGGAGGGATTCAGAGTCCAAAAGAGATTCAGAGCAGTGAGGTTTTGAGTAGAAGATATTTCTATTAACTTATATTTTTACCTTCTATGCCTAAAAAGTGACCTAGGATCCCAAGCTTTTGTAAGGTAAACTAAAAACCCTAACTGATAAAGTAATAGTGGGATATTTTAACCAAAAATAAAAAATATTTTTTATTGACTTCTAACACAATGGTGCATCTTGTAATTCCTGCTGTCTTAAATTCAACGAAATACGTTACTATTAACCATTAGCAGTTTTTGAAGGCTAAGCACTAGGCTGAGCCCTTTATAAGCATTATGTCATTTATTTTCTTACCCCCATTTCACTGATGATGAAACTATGGCTTAAAAAGGCAAGACAACTCACAGAGATAAAAATAATTTCATAATCTTTCTGTGTAGAACTTTTTAGTGGTTTCACATTGGATCTGAGTAAAATCTAAACTCCTTACTTAGACTCTGCTGCTCTTTTATGATATGGCCGCTATCCACTTCTCCCACCTCATCTCCCTGCCTGGCTCTACTGTTGGTGTTCACTTGTCATTCTTTGTGCCTTGAATATGATGTGTGAAAACTTGACCTTTCTGGCTCATTCTTGTCATTCCGATCTCAGCCTAACTGGTATCTATTCAGAGAGGTGTTTGACATTCAGCCTAAAACAGACAATCCATCCCTATCCCATCATGTGGCTTCATTTTAATCTTATTTAAAAGATTTTCTATTAATCCTAACATATATACAAAACATACACTTTTTTAAAAGATTTATTTGAGAGAGAGAGAGACTGGGAAGAGAGGGAACACAAGCAGGGGGAGTGGGAGAGGGAGAAGCAGGCTTCCCACTGGCAGGGAGACTGATGTGGGGCTCATCCCAGGACCATGGGATCATGACCTGAGCTGAGCTGAAGGCAGATGCTTAACAACTGAGCCACCCAGGTGCCCCAAACAGTATACACATTTTTAAGATTTATTTGTTGGAAAGAGAGTGCACAAGCAGGAGGAGCAGCAGGCAGAAGGAGAAGCAGACTTCTCGCTGAGCAAGGAGTCCAATGCAGAACTTGATCCCAGGACCCTGAGATGATGATCTGATGCTCTACTGAATGAGCCACCCACGTGTTGCAAAAGTACACACATCTTCAGATGATAACTTGAGTTTTTGCAATGTGAACTCACCTACATACCAGGACCTAGCTCAAGACAGAATATCCCCAGCACCTTGAAGCACCGCCCCCCCCCCACTGGGTTCCTTTCTAGTCACTACACCCTATAGGTAACTGCCACCCTGCCTTCATATTAGCACTGAGTAAAATTTGGATCAGAAGGCCTTGTTTTTGCCTGGCGTCCTTCACTCAATATTTCATCTGCGAGTAGTAGTTCACTCACTTTCATTACTATGTCGCGTTTCATTGTATGGCTAGACCACCATCTGTTTAGTCTACTGTTGATGGGCATTTGGTTGGTTTTAAGGCGGGAGTATTCCAAAGAGGACTGCTGTAAATGTTCTTGAATATAATTTTTGGTGAGTACCATGGGAATCAACTTAACTCTACTAAAACTATGTGGATGTACTTATTTAAACGTTTCTGTCTAGCTCTGCCCCTTATTAAAAAGTAATCTTAGGAAAGTAAAGAACTGGCTTATACTTTGACTCATTTGTGTTTATTTTGGAGCTTTATTGAGAGGTAATCGTCATATGATAATCTGTATATTTAACTTTTACAATCTGAGTTTCGATTAACATGTATACCCATAGAACCATTACCACAATCAAGATACTGAGCAAATCGGTCACCCCCAAAGCTTGCTTGTTCCTTATGATCTCTTCTTCAGGGGCCTCCTGTCCCAGACAACCACGGATTTAACGTCACCATATATTAGTTTGCATTTTCCAGAATTTCATATAAATGGGATCATAAGTCTTTTCTGTTTCTCTCGTCATCATTATTTAGAGATTCACATTGCCTGTATCAGTAGATTTTTATCCCTGAGTAGCAGTTTGTTGTATGGGTTTACTGCCATTTGTTTGTTCATCTGTTGATGGACACTTGAGTTGATCCCATTTTCTGTCTCTTATAAATAATGCTGCTCTGAACTTTGAGGTATAAGCTTTCATGCATGTGCTTTCACTTTCCTTGGGTACGTATCTAGGAATGAAATGGCCGAGTCATACAGTAGGTGTCTGCTTAATTCTATAAGAAACTGTGAATCCATGTAAGAGTTCCAGTGGCTCCACAGCCTTCCCAGCACTTTGATCTGTTTTTTTTTTTTGTTTTTTTTTTTTAAGATTTCATTTACTTATTTGACAGATCACAAGTAGGTAGAGAGGCAGGCGGGGGAGGGGGAAGCAGACTCCCCGCTGAGCAGAGAGCCTGATGTGGGACTCGATCCCAGGATCCCAGGATCATGACCTCAGCCAAAGGCAGAGGCTTTAACCCCACTGAGCCACCCAGGCTCCCCGGTATCTCAAGGTTTAATTCACATTTCCCTAAAGTTGAACATCTATTTATGTATTTTTTTGCCATGTGTTTATCTTATTTAGTGAAGTATCTGTTAACATTTTTCGTTCAATTTTAAAAATGGGGATTTTCTTATTAAAGAGATTAGAAATCTTTCAAGGTATATTTTACACAAAAGGCTTTTGTTAGATATATATTTTACAAATATTTTGTCCCAGACTGCAGCTTGCCATTTCATTCTGACAGCAGTGTCTTTTATTTTCTGCTTTAACTAGAAGCCAGAGCAGTGGTTGGCACACGTTGGTGCTCAAAAATCATTCCTTAAAAAGTGGCCTTCAGGAAAGGTGGTCCCCTAGCAGGCATCTCAGATTCCAAATCTGGTTTGACCAAGCCCAGGACTCCCCATTTGCGTCCTATACATTAGACATATGGGCATGTATACTAGGTCTATAATGTAATATGTTTACTTGAAGGAGTTTCTGACTTGGTAATAATAGCTAACATGTTCTGTGAAAGGACTCTGTGCCAGGCCCTGGTCTAAGCCCTTGTCCTTCATTAAAGAAGTGAGGGGACTCCTGGGTGGCTCAGTCTGCTAAGCGTCTGCCTTCAGCTAAGGTCATGATCCCAGGGTTCTGAGATTGAGTCCCACTTTGGGCTCCCTGCTCAACAGGAACCTGCTTCTCCCTCTGCTTGCGGCTCTCCCTGTTTGCGGGCTCTCTCTCTGACAAGTAAATAAAATCTTAAAAAAAAAAAAAAAAAGCGACATAGGGATGAATGATAGCACCTCTTACGAAAGTAAGGAATCTGAGGCTGATGGAGATGAAAACACCTGGTCCAAAATCACTAAGAGGGAAATGGAAAGCTAGCTTTGGAGCGAGCTATTGTGGCTCCTTAGTCCATGGAGGGCTGGTGTGTGGAAGAGATGAAGAACGACTGGAAAAAGCACAGTGACATTTCTGTTACGCAACTTTGCATTGTTTCGTGGGCTGTGTGAGCATATGCTTTTATTTATTTATTTTTGAAGATAATATTGTAAAACAATTACATGTACTCAGGAGTTGGGCTCCTCAATTTCAAGGCAAATGCATGTCTGAGTTTCTACTTGTAGAGAGACCAGCTGGGATGACGGTGGCTGCCTGGCGGCTGCCCACCAAGCCCTGGTCTTAGTGGCACCGTTGCCTTCTCTTTCCATCTGTGTTGTTAGACCTGATGCCTGCAGGTGACAAGTGCTTTTCACTGGGCCCGAGTTGGATTGGTTGGCCTGCTATTTAGTGTTTCAGGTATAGATTTAATGTTTTAGGTTGTTCTTTATTAGTAAAATAAACCAAGAGATTTTTCTACCTCTTTCACCCGCTCTGTTATCAGAATACATTTATTTGGGGACAGAGAGGAAGAGGGTATGTATCTTAGTAGTATTTAGGGGTTGCCGGGTGGTAAGTCTCATCAAAAGGAAAACTGGGTAGGATAGTACATTTCAAGAAATCACATTGGATCAGTTGGGGGGGGGGGTCAGATTAATTTGTAAGGAGGAGATCGTTGGCCAGCACTTTGTAAACAATCTCGTGCTCATTTTACTCAATTTAAACATTCCACAGTCATTAAAAATACTCAAGTAGTGCTTAGACAGCAGAGAATGTATGAAAATGTGCAACAAATCATGCTATCTATATAAATTGTTATACTTCTTCCATTGCTGATGTGGCTACCAGATGTCTTTTGTGAGCTGACTTGGATAGTGTTTTCCTTATCGCTTGAGTTATTTGAAGACTCATTTCCTGAATATCTCCAACTGTGTGTGTATGTGGTGTGTATACAGTGAAACTCTAAGGTTTTCATTCATCTATCTCAAGAAATAGGGAAACCTGACTTTGCCCATTCTTATTGGTGCTTATTAAGAAACTTCAACGGGGGAATAGCAGGCAGAGTACATTTTGCAGAGATACTCTTAACAGCTAATGGTCAAAGGGTCATTTCAAGTTTGAGATAACAGAGTTGGAATTATAAATGGTAGTGTCTCGAGATGTCAGAAAAGCAAATATCTGCCCAGTTAAGTCTACTCAGATACTACCTTCAATATATTCTTGGTTTGCCTTGCTGGTATTTGTGTCTTTCTAAAGAAGTGGCTGTCAATTTTGGCTACATGCTGCAGTCACTTGGGGAGCTTTAACATTATTGATGTCTGGGCCCCAGTCCAAGTGATTTTGGTTTAATTGATCTGTGGTATGGTTAGGACATCATGATTTTTTTTAAAGCCTTTATTTACTTTAAGAAAATACCTTAATTCCAGTGTAGTTAACATACAGTGTTATATTAGTTTCAGATGTGCAATATAGTGACTCAACAATTCCATACATTACTCGGTGTGCATCATGATACGTGTGCTCCTAAAATCCCTTTCACATATTTCACCCATCCCCCACCCACCTCCGTACCCCTGGTAAACCATCAGGTGTCTATAGTTAAGAGTCCATTTTTTGGTTTGTCTCTTTCTTGGTTTTCTTTCTTTTGCTTTTTTCTCTTCATTTTGTTTTTTAAATTCCACAAATGATTGAAATCATATGGTATTTGTCTTTCTTTGATTTACTTCACTTCACATCCTATCCTCTAGATTGATTCATGTTGTTGGAAATGGCAAGATTTTATTCTCTTTTAAGGCTGAGTAATATTCCATTGTGTTTATATATATATATATTTGTATGCATAAATATATATATTTATATATATATTCCATTGTGTTTATGTATATATGTGTGTGTTTATATATATACATGGTTATATACATTGTGTGTATATATATATATATATATATATACACACACACACACCACATCTTTATCCATTCATCTATCATTGACACTTGGCCTGCTTCTATAATTTGGCTATTGTAAATAATGCTTCAGTAAACATAGGGGTGCATGTATCTTTTCAAATTCATGTTTTTGTATTCTTTGAGTGAATACCCAGTGGTAGAATTACTGGATTATATGGTAATTCTATTCTTAATTTTTTGAGGAAGCTCCATATTATTTTGTACAATGGCTGCCCCAGTTTGCATTCCCACCAACAGTACACAAGGGTTCCTTTTTTTACACATGCTTGCCAACACTTGTTTCTTGTGGTTTTTGTTTGTTTTAGCCATTCTGACAGTTGTGAGGTGATATTTCATTGTTATTTTGATTTGCATTTCCCTTATAATGAGTGATGTTGAGCATCTTTTCATGTATCTGTTTGCCATCTGTATGTCTTCTTTGGAGAAATGTCTGTTCATGTCTTCTGCCCATTTTTTTATTGGGCTGTGTTTTGGTGTGGTGTAGTATAAAATCTTTATATATTTAGGATAGTAACTTTTTAAAAAAAGATTTTATTCATTTATTTGACAGAGCAAGAGAGGGAACACAAGTGGTGGGAAAGGGAGAAGCAGACTCCCTGCTGAGCAGGAAACCCCCAACATGGGGCTCAATCCCAGGACCCTGAGATCACAACCTGAGCTGAAGTGTGATGTTTAACTGATGGAACCACCGATGGGACCCCAGATAGTAACTCTTTATCAGATATGTCATGTGCAAATATATTCTCCCATTCAGTTGGTTGTCTTTTAGTTTTGTTGATTGTTTCCTTTACAGTGTAGAAGCTGGGATGTAGTCCCAATAGTTTATTTTTGCCTTAGTGTCCCTTGCCTCAGGAGACCTATCTAGAAAAATGTCGCTATGGCTCATGGCAGAGAAATTACTGCCAGCACCATACTCCAGGATTTTTATGGTTTTAGGTTTCACACCGGGGTCTCAAATCCATTTGGAGTTTATTTTTGTGTATCATGTAAGAAAGTGGTCCTGTTCCATTCTTTTGCATTGTTGCTGTCCAGTTTTCCCAGCGCCATTCGTTGAAGAGACTTTTTTCCATTGCATATTCTTGCCTCCTTTGTTATAGATTCATTGACCATTTATTCAAGGGTTTATTTCTGGGCTCTCTACACTGTTCTATTGATCTATGTGTGTGTTTTTGTGCCAGTACCATACTGTTTTGATTGCTACAGCTTTGTAGTATAGCTTGATACTTGGGATTGTGATACCTCCAGTTTTGTTCTTCTTTTTCAAAATTGCTTTGGCTAGTCTGGGTCATCTGAGGTTCTATACAAATTTCAGGATATTTACTCTAGTTTTGTGAAAAATGCTTTTTTTTTTTTTTGATAGGGATTGTATTAAATCTGTAGATTGCTTTGGGTAGTGTAGACATTTTTAATAGTACTTGTTCTTCTAGTCCCTGAGCATGAAATACCTTTCCATTTGTTTGTTATCTTCACTTTCTTTCATCAATGTTTTATAGCTTTCAGAGCACAGGTCTTTTATCTCCTTGGTTAAATTTATTTGTAGGTAGTATTTTGGGTACAATTCTAAATGGGATTGTTAATGTATCTTTCTGTTGCTTCATTATTAATGTATAGAAATGCAACAGATTTCTGTGTATTGATCTTGCATCCTGCAACCTTGCTGCATTGATCAATTCTACAAACTTTTTGGTGGAATCTTTTGGGTTTTCAATATTTAGTATCATGTCCTCTGCAAATAGGGAAAGTTTTACTTCTTCCTTAGCAACTTGGATGCCTTTAACACTTTTTTGGGTCTGACTGCTGTGGCTAGGACTTCAGAATTAGGTTCAATAAAAGTTCAAAGTATTGTTATAAGACATCATTGTTATAGGACATCAGGATTTCTGATAGCCCTCCAGGTGCAGAGGAAGTTGAGAACTACTGACCAAAAGGTAGAGGAAGCAATGAGGAACATCTGCGACTATGAACTTAACTCTGACCAACAAGGGGAAGATGGTGAAATGAAGCCAGTTCTTCTTGGGAGGAAGAGTATTGGAAGGTAGAGCTTCAGTGTTAGGAAAATGCTTACAGACTGGAAAGTCACGAAAAGATAAATAGGATCTGGTGGCCAGAGGCTTTCCAATGTTTGGCAACTCAAGAGGATGAAGAGTCTTCTTCAGAATAAAATTCTGACACTACAGTCTTTCAAGCAGGGCTCTCCAAATGGTAGTTTCTATAATATATGTCGTACATGTTATGATGTTGTATAGCTCACAAACTTAAAAATGGTTATTTATGCATTTATGTAATGCACACTAAACAAAAGAGGCACATTAAACTTGTGAATTTATCTGTAGTAGGTTAGGATAATTTTTTTTAGGATAAATTTTTAAAAATGAGTCAATTTAAAATTGATTTAAACAAAATTATAAATAATTCCATAGATGGTATAAATAAGGAATGTAGAATGTGAATAAATTTTAAGAAATATTAAGAAATATTAAGTCAGCAAAGACTGTACATCTTTAAAAAAAAAATGGTACCTTGAGCTCAGAGTTTTGAAGAAACAGTACTTACAAATGTGAAGGGACCAAAAACCAAAAATAGAACAAAACAAAAAACCAATTCAAGGGCAATATTTTTTTTTCAAGATTTATTTATTGGACAGTGAGAGGTCACAAGTAGGGAGGGAGGCAGGCAGAAAGAGAGAGAGGGGGAAACAGCCTCCCCGCTGAGCAGAGAGCCCTATGTGGGGCTCAATCTCAGGACCCTGAGATCATGACCTGAACTGAAAGCAGAGGTTTAACCCACTGAGCCACCCCAGTGCCCCCCAAAAAGCAATAATTTAAAAGCTTGAAGAAATGATGTTCTCAGTGAAAAACACCAGGAAGGGATCAGCCTACTTCTGAAGAGGCAAATGGTAGAAGGTAGAGATGACAAATCAAAACTATTCACGTCTGATTTTTCCCCACCAAACAGAATGCACTAGAACCAAATTTAAGCCAACAGAGATTAGGCAAAGATCGGATCCAGTCACACACCCAGCTAAATCTCTGATGGTAGGAAAAAAAGTTTTTTCCTGTGTGATCATTCAGTTGTCTCAGCTGTTGCTTTCCTTTCTAAAAGCAAGTATTTGTGGCCTCTTGTTCTTATTTCCTCCTTTCTTCTTTTAAAAATTTTTGTTTAAATTGAATTTAGTTAACATATACTCCATTAGTAGTTTTAGGGAGAGAATTTTGTGATTGATCAGTTGCCTGTAATACCCAGTGCTCATTACATTCCGTGCCCTCCTTAATGCCCAGCACCCAGTTATGCCATTCCCCACCCGTCTCCCCTCCAGCCATCCTCACTTTGTTTCCTGTAGTTGAGAGTCTCTTAGGGTTTTCCTACCTCTCTGTTTTCATCTTATTTTTCCTACCCTTCCCCTATGTTCATCTGTTTTGTTTCTTAAATTCCACACACGAGTGAAATCACATCATATTTGTCTTTCTCTAATGTCTGATTTTGCTTAGCATAATACCCTCTAGTTCTATCCACATTGTTGCAAATGACAGGATTTCATTCTTTTTGATGGCCGCGTGATCTTCTATTGTGTGTGAGCATGTGAGGATGTATGTATATATATGCACACACTACATCTTCTTTATCCGTTCATCTGTTGATGGACATCTGGGCTCTTTCCATAGTGTTGTGTTCTGTTGTGAACATTGTTGCTTTAAACACTGGGGTGCAGGTGCCCCTTCTAATCACTATGTTTGTATCCTTTGGATAAATACCCAGTAGTGTAATTGCTGGGTCATAGGATAGCTCTATTTTTAACTTCTTGAGGAAGCTCCATTCTGTTTTCCGAAGTGGCTGTACCAGCTTGTATTCCCATCCATAGTGTAAGAGGGTTTCCCTTTTTCTGTGTTCTTGCCCAGATACAAACAGACATTTCTTCAAAGAAGACATAAAATGGCCAACAGATGCATGAAAAATGTTCAACATCACTTGGCATCAGGGAAATACAAATCATAAACCACAATGAGATACCACCTCACACCAGTCAGAATGACTAAAATTAACACCTCTTTTCTATTTTTTTAAACACAGGGTTGTCCCCAAAACTCAGAATGTGAGTCATCTTCATTTTGAGGCTGCCAAAGACAATTTTGAATGGCCTCAGCTGATCAGTAGTAAGAGTTTTTCTCTAACTGCATTGGTCAGCAAATGACCTGACCATTTTTCAGTCCATTTACCTTCCCAGAGTCTCTGATTTGATTGATCGGGTGTGAGGCCTGAATATCTGCATTTTTATGAAAACATTGTAGGTGTATCTGGTGCATACTAAGGGTTTATAGTGTTGATTGAGAACTTGGGAGTGATGGTGATGAGTTTCCCCGTACTGTTCAGCATTCAGGTCTCTCTTCTGGGAGCATCTTTGAAATAAAATTATCACAACTGATTTATTGACATACATATTGACTGATTTATTGACATAAATAAAATTATCACACCTGATTTATTGACCTACAAGACATACAACTGATTTATTGACATGAAAGAATAATTTAATGTACCCGATATACCCACCAGCAGCATAAAAAATAAAATATTACTAATATTATTGAAATCTTGCTGTGTACTAGTCCCCAAATTGTATCACCTTCTCTCCCTTAGAGATAATCACTCCTGGTTTCTTTTTAATTAACAGCTTTATTAAGATATAATTAATATTCCATGCAATTGAAGTATATAATTCAGTGATACTCAGATTTGTGTAGGCACCTCCATAATCAGTTTTAGAACACTCTCATCAATTTTAAAAGAAACTTAGTAATCTTTGGCAGTTATTCTCTTCTCTGCACTCCACCAAACTCTAAACTCTAAGCTACCACCAGTCTCCTGTCTACGTCTATGGATTTACCTATTTTAGGCATTTTATATAAATAGTATCATCTAGTTGTAGTTCTTTGTGACTAGCCTTTTTTTCACTTAGCATAATGTTTTTAAGGTTCGTCCATGTTTATACCATCTATCAGGATTGCCTTCCTTTTTATGACCAATTTAATTGTTGTATGGTACCCTACATTTTGCTAATCCATTCATCTGTTGACAGGCATTTGAGTTGTTTTCACTTTTTGGCTATAATGCTGCTTCTGTCAATTTTTATGTGAACGTACATTTTCAGTTTTCTTGGGTCTAAACCTAAAATGGAATTGTTAGGTTGTTTGGTCACTGTGTGTTTTGAAGAATTGCCAAACTGTTTTCCAAAGTCATGTACCATTTTATATTCCCATGAGAGATCCAGTTTCTCCAAGTTCTTGTCACATCTTGTTATGATCTGTTTGATTCAAGCCATCCTAGGTGGTGTGAAGTGGTATCTCATTGTGGTTTTGATTTTCATTTCCTTCAGGAGTAATGATATGGAACATTTGTTCATGCACTTATTGGCCATTTGTATGTCTCCTTTGAAAAAATGTATTTTTAAATTGGGCTATTTGGGAACTCTTATAACTCAATAATAAAGGTAAAGAAATTATTGAATGATAGAGTTCTTATGTTCTAGATCCTATACCATTATCAGATATATGATTTGCAAATATTTTCCATTCAATGCATTGTCTTTTCACTTTCTCAAGTGTCCTTTGCACAAAAGTTTTTAGTTTTGATGAAGTCAAATTTATTATTTAATTGCTTATGTCCTAAGATACTATGGCCAAATCATCTGAGATCATGCAGATTACCCTGTATGTTTTCTTCTATGAGTTTTATAGTTTTACTTCTTGTATTTAGGTCTTGATCCATATTTAAATTTTACGTGTGGTATTGAGGTAGTATGGTCAAATTCATCCTTTTGCATGTAGTTGTCCCAGCACTATTTATTGAAAATACCATTCTTGCCTTCATTGAAATGTCTTAGCAACTTCCTGCATATATAATCAAAAGAACTGAAATCAGGATCTTGAGAAGACACCTACACTCCTGTGTTCATTGTGGCATTATTTACAATAGCAAAGACATGGAAACACTCTAAGTGTCCATCAGCAGATGAATGGATGAAGAAAATGTAATATACACATACAGTAGAATATTATTCCACCTTAAAAAAGAAGGAAATTCTGCTATTTGCTAGAACATGAATGAACACAGAAAACATGCTAAGTGAAATAAGCCAGGCACAGAAGAACAAATGCTACATGATGCCAGTTATATCAGGAATCTACAATATTTTTTTTTTTTAAGATTTATTTTAGAGCGCTAGAGAGAGCATGCTTGGGCATACATGCAAGCTGGGGGAGGGGCAGAGGGAGAGAAGCTGACTCCCTACTGAGCATGGAGCCTGACATGGGGCTTGATCTCACAACCCTGAAATGATGACCTGAGCTGAAATTAAGAGACAACTCAACCGACTGAGCCATCCAGGCGCCCCTATAATAGTCAGACTCTTAGAGCGGAATGGGGTGAAGTTACTGGGGACCGGGGGGAGGAGGAGGACTTGAGATGTTGGTGACCGGGTACAGTTTCACCTATGCAAGACTAACAAGTTTTAAGAATCTACTGTACAATAGAGTATAATTAATAGTACTATACTGCATACTTAAGAATTTGAAAGGATAGATATTTTAAGTGTTCAAAAACGGGGGAGGAAACTTCTAGAGGTGATGATTAAGGTTATGCCATTGTATATGGTGATGGTATCATGGGTATATACTTCAGAATAATCAAGATATACACATTCAGTACATACAGCCTTTCTATATGTAAGTGATGACTCAGCAAAAAACCTTAGGCCTGTCAAGATACAACTCTTTTTTAAAAGATTTTATTTATTTGACAGCGAGAGAGAACACAAATAGGCAGAGAGAAGGGGGAAGCAGGCTCCCTGCTGAACAGAGAGCCTGATTTGGGGCTCAATCCCAGGACCCAGAGATCATGACACAAGCCAAAGGCAGAGGCTTAACCCACTGAGCCATGCAGACTCCCCAAGACACAATTTTTTTTATTTTAATTTTTATTTTTTATAAACATATATTTTTATCCCCAGGGGTACAGGTGTGTGAATCGCCAGGTTTACACACTTCATAGCACTCACCATAGCACATACCCTCCCCAATGTCCATAACCCCACCCCCCTTCTCCTAACCCTCCTCCCCCCAGCAACCCTCAGTTTGTTTTGTGAGATTAAGAGTCACTTATGGTTTGTCTCCCTCCCAGTCCCATCTTGTTTCATTTATTCTATTCAGTTTGTTTTGTGAGATTAAGAGTCACTTATGGTTTGTCTCCCTCCCAATCCCATCTTGTTTCATTTATTCTTCTACTCCCTTAACCACCCATGTTGCATCACCACTTCCTCATATCAGGGAGATCATATGATAGTTGCCAAGACACAATTTTTAAGGAAAAAAAAATGAATTGACCAAGAGACATGTTTTTGTTTTTTATGGATTTTCATTCTTTTTTTTTTTTTAAGATTTTATTTATTTGACAGAGATCACAAGTAGGCAGAAAGGCAGGCAGAGAGAAAGAGGAGGAAGCAGGCTCCCCGCTGAGCAGAGAGCCCAATTTGGGGCTCGATCCCAGGATCCCAGCGTCCTGGGATCATGACCTGAGCCGAAGGCAGAGGCTTTAATCCACTGAGCCACCCAGGTGCCTCAGGACTTTCATTATTTCTATTTCATTGACATCTACGTCTATCCTTTGCCTGGTGTGAAAGATTACCTCAAGTTCTTGCTTAGTATCTCTTTGTGGAAGAGATTCTGGAAATTCAATCAGTCTGGGAAGGCTCTTCGAAATCTGTATTTTTCTATAAGCACCACCAGGGTCAAGATTGAGAAACCATGATACTCCTTCTCAAATGTCAGGGAACGTATGACTCAGTAGGGCTCTTGTCAAGTGCAGATTGTGATTCAGCCAGTCTGGGTTGGGGTCTGAGGTTCTGCATTTCTAACAAGTTCTCAGATGTTGCTGCTGCTGCTGCTGGGCACACCACACTTGGGTGGTAGGGGGCTCAGGGATCTCCTACAATAATTGTAACTCATGCCTTCCAGTGGGCCTCTGAGGCACCAGTAGGCTTCATCAGATATGTGGAACTTCTTCCATATTAGTCTTTGCTCTTATTTTAGTACTAATGATGTGATGAACTCCTCTAGCTGGTATATGGAGCCCACATGTCCGAGGATGTCCAAGGTTTCTGAAAAGGCTTCAGGACTTTATTTCTGCACATGAAGGAGACCTGTGGAGCCAGGAATTCCTAATTGAGAACGGGATTTATTGGTTACTGAACAACATACTGACCATGATGTTCCCGTTTATTTTAATTCTACCTTTTACCAGAAGCTGCCTATTGGCAGGTTATTTTTCTCTTGCAGTTGATACTGGAATGCAGATAAATTATTGCAGCATGTTTGCCTAAATAATTGGTTTCCATAAGCCAATGGTGTTGGATTACATCAGCTTTTCCAATGTCCACTGGATCTGCCTTTATTTCAGAGATGATCAGTTTTGAAGGCTAATGACATTACTAGTCTTCCCAATGTTTTCTTTTCTCACTGCTTGCCTTTAGGAAGTCATCCTAATTATTGGGATGTTGAGTATCTCCCTTTTCACATATGGAGAATTTATCCCTCTCCTCTCTGAGAAACTGCTGTTTCTCAAGTACTTTGGTGAGGCTGGCACTTTGCAGTCCTCGAATGTGTGCTGGGATGTGCCCTTGCATATCATTTCATGCTAGTCTGGGCTTGGTGTAGTAAGTGGCCATTGATTTCCTGGTAAAGGGGCTTTATCATTTCAGGCAACTGCAGCTGTTAATTCTGGATGTCAATTTCTAGTAAACCCACATATTTAAAGGGAGCTCTTTTTGTGCAGTGTTAGTGTTCATAACAGCGGCAGTGTTCTCAGTTACAAGCACTGTCATTGTTGTTGTTTGTTATCGTCCTTCATTGTTTTCTGAATGCCTCAGAAAGCGTTGGTGCTCTCAACTAAGTGTCTGTATAGTCAGTGGTGATTTTCTGATTTGAAGTCATCTTGATGTGACCACCTTTGGTAGCTCTGTATTTAGTCTGTATTTGGGGAATGGGTTAGAATGTATATTTTTTCCCTTCTTAGTAAACAGTGTTTTTAATATGAGTAATGTATGAACATGTTTAAAATATCAAATGGCACAGAAGTGAATAAAATGATAATTGACTGTCCTCACCCCAAACCCCTTTTGTTTCTGCTTTGTTTTAAATGCTCTTTCGACACCAGTCTTTCTTGCTTGATGCAGAATCTCTTCAATCCTTACTCAGGGAGGAAAAATGGAGAATTTAGAGCAATTACATCATCTCTAACTTTTATCTTCCCACTCCTCTCCAACTCCCATTTTCCCCACTTCCCAAAGTGATATATTTCTCCTTCATGACCTTAAAGTATATGCTTAAATCCTGTTTCTTTTTCAGAACTCTAAGTTTTTAAAATTATCTTTGAGTAAAGAACACATTCATATGGTTCAAAATCAAAACAGAAAAATGTACTCAGTTTAGGCTTCTTCCTTCTCCCCACCCCAGTTACAGAGTTACTCTCTCCAGGAGGTAAATGATATTAATAATTTCTAGGGCTACCCTTCTAGATGGTTTCAGTGAACATGAAAGCTATGTGTAGACACGGATGCCTTCTGCCGTATTTACAGTGATGTCCACACGAAGTGTTGTTCATAAGCCACTTGAGGTCCTCGAGGTCCTCCTGGGCTCACATGTCTCTCCTTCAAGTCTCTGCTGCAGCCACCCATGCGTCTAGCCAGGCCCCACATCATGTGCGGGAAACACATGCCTTTTGCCTCCCTTATTGGTACCCAAAGCAGGAAACTCCATGAGATCTTTACTTACTGCACACAAACAACCCAGAACTGTGGGGAATGAATGCTCCATAGGGCTCATCTTTGATAGATGGGAAACAAGAGCACCTTTAAAAAAAAAAAAAAAAAAATTCTACCCACAGAAGGACCATCCTAATCAGCACTTTTTTTTTTAATGGGTTCTTAGGTGATGGTTCTGCAAGATCAAGTGAAATCTGTCTCCCTTAGTGGTGGCCAGCATTGGGAAGCATTTCTTTATTGACTCTTGCTTCCCTGTTTTAGTTGGCTCATCACTCACTGTCCCTTCCTGAGATGGCACTCCCTGATAAAGTAGCAGCCCACAGACCTTTGCCCAAGGCCCTCCTCCTCTGCTGTATTTTGGTGGCCTTCAGTTTGAGTTACTTGGATCCATAGAATTAACCTTAATTTATCACAAGCTATTGAGAATTGAGATACTGTAGTTTACACTGGCCATTCCTACAACTAGTCTGAATTAGTAAGGGTTTATTTATACTGAAATGTTGAATTGTAAATCTTGCCAATATCACATTCAATTAAAACAGAATTTGGAATCATGGGGATGGAGAGAAGAAAATTTTTATTTTTTTCTAGTTGGCAGAAATAGTTTACCTGCTTATATGTGTTTTACACACACGAATACAACTCTGTCTTCTGAGAGAACTGAGTTTCAGAGATATTTCCCAAGTGATAAGCTCTTTAAGAAGCTTTGTCCAAAAATTGGCTACCTCTTTAAGTACAGAGGAAGAAAAATCTTCATTCAGAACACACCAGGATATTGTTGTGAGATACATGGGGTGTGCTATCTAATTATTGTCTTCAGCAGATCAAAAATTTTAAGATTGACACTAGCAGAGTTTGAAAATTTGAGCTGTTTCATGGACAAGAAGAAAAGGAGGAGTTAACTGGGTGTTATGCCTAATATTTTCGCCCATGGTGAATAAATGTGTTTAGCTCACATCCCTTTTCTCCTTGTAGGTTGCAGTGAAGGAAGGAGTGACCCACTAAATTATTCTCAGCCATGACCTGAAAACCTTCTCGACAGGGGTTATATATAAGGTTTTCATGATTTTCTTTCCCATAGGGACAATAGTATTATTGAAGTGCAAATTCTCTAATCCTGTTTTCTTTCTTCACTGATTCTGTTTCTTACTGTAAAGAAAGAAGTTTATATGCTAACAGATTAATTAGATATCTTTCTTACATAACAGTGCTTCTGTTACAGGACTTCTCCAAATTCTCCTACAGTCTTTGAATTTTCAGAATGCATCTTCATAGTCATTTCTTACGCTATTCAGTTTCTGCCTTGTATTTTGCCACTCCTGGAGGTCTCCATCCTTTCTGCAGTTGGAAGCATGATCTAGAATCAAACTCCTTGGTGGAGGGAGGTGTGTAGATGAGAGAGGCTAGTATGTCTGTGATGTTGGTTTAGTCTTTTCAGGAAAAGAGATGGTTGGCGGGAGGTTGACATTTGTGACTTAGATTCACTTCTTGGAAGGTAGCAGTGGAGATAGTGGAGGTCATTAGTCCATAATCCATCATTTCGCCAGCCATGGAGATGTTGGAAGTAAATCTACCAAAGAGCCACCGTGAACCGCATCGTGATAGATTCAGACTCTGGGTCTGGTATTACACATTCATTTCTGACTTGCTGGTCATATTTATCATTGTGTCAAAACTATGCAAGAGTATTGGGAAGCAGAAGGTCTCCAAGTATATTTTTCTTGCTATCTCATAGGCACAAAGTTCAAATAGATGTTAAGATTCATGATAAACAATCGTGACTTTAAATATAAGCTTTTTCTTCCTTTTTTTTTTTTCTTTAAGAGGGAAGGAGAGAGAGAGAGAGGAAGGAGCAAAGGGAAATGGAAAAGAGAGAATCATAAGCAAGCTCCACACCTGGCAAGGAGCCTGGGCAGTGGGCCAGGTGTGGGGAGTGGGGAGACTGGCATGCTCAACCTCACATCCCGGAGATCATGACTGGAGCCAAAATCAAGAGTCAGATGCTTAAGTGACTGAGCCACCCAGATGCCCTAATAAAAGCTTTTTTGATAAAGTTTAAAAAATGAAAGTGACCTGTATTTCCTTGCTTACAGCTAAATGAGAAACTCAAAATGTTTGGTTGGAGAACAGGCATTCTTAGACATAAGGGTTTGAGGGTTCCAAAGTTTGAGAAGAAGGTAAAGACCCTTGTTTTAGACCTTAGCTAATGTCATTCAACCACGGCCAAAAACCTAGAGGATCAGGAAAGATGATTCTGTTTTATTAGGAAGTATTCTTATAGGTCGTAATAGAAGTTGTGTTCTTACAAATTCTACCCCTGATTCTTTTAAAAAGATTTATGATGATGAAGTCTACACTGTCTTTCATTTGTTATTCATATTTCTTTATGGCTGTCATGCTGGTCTTTTTTTCTACATTCTTTTCCCTCCACAGAAGTCTCTATTTTAGGCCAAATATTCCCCAACCATTCAATTCTACCTTATGTTCAGTGGTCTCCGGAAGACACTTACTCATTATGGTAGAGTTTTAGATAGCACATCTCTTTCAAAGTGTGATATCCAAAACTGAATAGGAAGACCTCTGGGCATTTTCCCTGGGCAGAATTGAATGGGAATGTCACTGCAGTGGAACAGGACACACATTGCTATCCATACTCTGGCCTTCTTGCCTGTGGTGACTCACTCTCCTTTGGCTGTTTTCTTGCATGTTTCTGCGAGGTACCCCATCCTGTTCTTGTACAGTTCATTTTGGGGACCTGAGTGCAATAAAAGATAAGCAACAATAACACAGAAACAATAACCAAGAGATAACTTCTTCACTTTTTAAAAAAATATATTTTATTTATTTGAGAGAGAGAGAGAGAACATGAGAAAGGGGAGAGTCAGAGGGAGAAGCAGGCTCCCTGCCAAGCAGGGAACCCAATGCGGGACTCAATCCCAGGACTCCAGGACCATGACCTGAGCCAAAAGCAGTCCCTTAACCAACTGAGCCACCCAGGTGTCCCCTTCTTCACTTTTTAAATGGATGTAAATGAAATAAGAATTGTTTACCTGAAACTAACAGAACATTGTAAGTTAATTATACTTCAATAAAAAAAATGTTGGGTGCCATACAGAGCAGGGGGCTTCTTTTCCCCCCTCCCCCCCTCCTCTGTGGACATGTATATACAGTTCTTGGAGGGCCATCGTGTAATATATATCACAATTTAAAATTTGAAGTAAGCCTATTTTTAAAGTATTTATCCAAGAAGGGCCATTGTATTTATAAAGGATGCCTTCATAGCCTATCTACTTCTTATTCTGTGGATCATCAGTATAATTAGTCTTGCAGATGCATTTTAATTATTTTGCTCTCTCTCCCTCCTTTGCATTCACATGGCAAAAAAAAAAAAAAAAGAGAGAGAGAGAGAGAATAAAGAGAATAAAAAGAGCTCTTCTGGGATGAGTGGTTCTCAAACTCCAGTGCATCAGAATTGCCTGGAGGGCATGATAACAGATGGCTTGGCCCCACCCCCAGGCACTCAGACCTAAGTAGGTCTGGGGTGGGGCTACATATTTGCATTTTTCATGACTTATCAGGTGAGGCCCTTGGGGCTCATCCAGGTAGGACACTTTGAGAAACACTGCCATAGGTGAATGTTTTGTCAGTGTTACTGGACAGAATCATGACCGGAAGATGGGTGTCATTATAAATTTGTGAGCCCCAACTAAAACAGAAGGAAAACACTAGCTGGAGAATCTACCGAGTTTCCATTCCAGGGTCCACAAAAAATTCACCATCTTGCTTTCCCCCCTCCAGACTTGCTGCCTCTTATTACAGGCACCAAAGTACATGCACTTTATCCTGATGACTCACCTCATGCTTTCTTGAGAAAATAGGGGCAGAGAAGATTCTTGACATCTTATCGCAAATCCACAAACCAGCTGGGGTCTGACATTCCATTTTCTCCTCCATGCATCCTCTCTCCTGAAGGAAGTCAAAGACAAACCCTGTACTTTGAATCCTATCCTTCCTAACCTTTTCCAGGTTTCATTGTTTGCTTGACTATTCTCTTCTCACCCTATTGGATTACTCCTATGAATACACAAACTTGCTGTAGGACTTCTCATGTTACAATTATACACATAGTAACAACTGTGAACCATTTTTGTTCTTATAACTCCTACCATTACTCTATTCTTAGGCAGATTTTAAAAAGTGGAACTTCTTTTTTTTTTTAATTTTTTAATTTTTTATTTTTTATAAACATTTTTATCCCCAGGGGTACAGGTCTGTGAATCGCCCGGTTTACACACTTCACAGCACTCACCAAAGCACACACCCTCCCCAATGTCCATAACCCCACCCCCCTTCTCCCAACCCCCCTCCCCCGGGCAACCCTCAGTTTGTTTTGTGAGATTGAGTCACTTATGGTTTGTCTCCCTCCCAATCCCATCTTGTTTCATTGATTCTTCTCCTACCCCCTTAAGCCCCCACTTCCTCATATCAGGGAGATCATATGATCGTTGTCTTTCTCCGCTTGACTTATTTCGCTAAGCATGATACGCTCTACTTCCATCCATGTTGTCGCAAATGCCAAGATTTCATTTCTTTTGATGGCTGCATAGTATTCCATTGTGTATATATACCACATCTTCTTTATCCATTGAAAAGTGGAACTTCTAAGAGTTGTCTTCATATACATCCTCCTACCTTCTGATAACTGGTAAACTCATTCCAGTCCAGTTTTGCCCCCAAATGCCACTAAACTGGATTTCCCTCTGGTCTCCCTCTCACTGAGTTCTGGTTCTCTTCTGGGTAACATTTGACCCAGTTGACCTGCTGCCTTTGCTAGAGCTGCCTTCTCCAGTCTCAACTGGTTGTTACCTCTCTCAACCCACTTTTCCCACATAGTCCAGTTCATATTTCTGTGGATGACAGTCAGCCTTTCATAAGCTAGGAATCATTTCTATGTAGCAAAGACCTTTGTGCTGAAATCCAGACTCTCACATACATGTAACTGGCACCTCCAATTGGTTGCCAGTAAACAACTCAAAACTGATCTATCCAAAGTAGAACTCTTCATTTTCCCCCAACCCTATTCTTCCTCCCTTTGTCCTTTATTTCAGAAAAAGGTATCTCCCAGTTGCTCACAACCCAGCCATGCTCTTAGACAATTCCCTGTCTCCTCTGCTCTGTCCAGTCCAAACCCAGACTGTGATTTTGATCTGTGCCTTTCCCCTACTCTGGACCAAACCCTGCCGTTCTTTCTTACCTGTGCCCTGAAGTAACCTGCGGTAGTTCCCCATGCATGCTTCTCCCTAGTCCATTCTCCACAGCAGTTAGAGGGGTCTTCAAAAAATCCAACTCAAATCGTGTCACTCCCTTGCTAATCACTCCTTGGTAGTTTCTTGTAATATTTGGAATAAAGTGAAAACTCTTTTTAGCATCCTGTAAGACTGACCCATTTTCTCCTTTCTCCAGCCCAGACTTGGTCTGTATTCTCTATACTGTGGCCACATTCACTGTCTTGCCTGGAGATGAGCTCTCTCACTGGACCCTTTGCATCAGCTACTTCCGGTGCCTAGATGCCCCAGACTTTGCAGCCAGCTTCGTTTTCATCTTACTGGTTACATCCTCAGAGGGACCTTCCTGCCTATCCGATTTCCATCACTTCCTTTTAGTTTTCTCTTTCTCCTTCTCCCTCATGGTGCAAGTTAAAATTGAGAAGGATACATTCATTTTTGTTTTCTTGTTGTCACTCTCCTCTTGCAAACTCTGTGAGATTTGGAGATCTCAGCTGTTTTGTGCACATCCCAGTCTCCAAAACTGGGTTATGGCATGGCATGTGGGTGCTCAGTAAGTATTTACCGAGAGACTGGAGAGTGTTTATTGTAGGACTGCTTTTAACAGCAGAGAATCTTGGCCACTACATCAGGTCCACCAGTTTAATGGTAAAATTACAGGACAATCCACATGAAGCCTTTGTAAAGAAGTACATTTGCGTGCAGATACGGGAGATCTATTTAAGCAATAGTAAATGGAATAAGTACAATGCTAAACATTATATAGAATATATACCAGCTGTTGTTAAATGTAGCTCTGTACTGATATCTCTGTGCATCTCTCTCTCTTTCTGTGTGAGTTTCCAGGATTTCTACTGGGATTTCTTCCAGGGAATGGCAATATGCAGTGAAAAGCATTTCTCTTATTTCATCTCCTTTTGAACAATTAGCTATTTAAATTTTTATAACTTACAAGTGGTCCTTTTGTAATATCCTAGTTTGAGAAGAAAGACATTTTAAAGTGGACTACAGAACTTATGGATACTACATTCAGCCTGCAAATATTTATTCACCATCTATGTTCCAGGCACCACTATACAGTAGAGATCCATTTTTTGCCCCATAATTGGATATCCGAAAAAGATGGTAAACATTTTGAGGGTTTATCTCTGAGGGTGCTGGAATTATGGTTGGATTCCATTGTGTTTTATTTCCAGGTTTTCGATGGCAAACACAATCAACGTTGTAATCCAGTTATTTTTAGAGGCATTTAAATGCTTATAGGGGAAAATACTCATTAATCCTTTTAGAACTGTTCTCTTGGCCAGGTGCATCCTTTTTGATGGAAGAAAAATCACTGTATAAATACTTTTGGTGTAGGTACAGTTATAAAAATATGTGTAGTACTTACAGCTTGGAAAATTTATAAATATGCAGTGGTTCCCAGTAGGAGACACAAAATTCATTCTTGCTTGTCTTTGTCTAGAGACTGATTTAACAGACCCTGTGACATATTCTTCTTGAAAAATGAGTACCCAAGGGAGGTTCAAGATCTTCTGTTAATTGCTGAGATGTGTAATACACACCTGAGGGTATATATGGGTATCCAGAAGGGCTAACCTCTCTGGGTGGTGGAAGGTGAGTTGTGTGGGGAGTGGGTACATTGGGGGTCTTGAGGTTATAGAGAATGTGAGTCTGATGGCGAAAAAAGACAAAAATTTCCAATATGAGAGGGAGGGCCCGGTGGATAGGGAGCTAGAGAGAAAGCCAACCAGGGCCTCATAGACAAAAGCTGTGATTCTTCTTTTATTGCAATGTGTAACTTGGAGGTAAAAAGGACAACTGTCAGAATTGGAGACTCTTGCCTTAATGGAAAATGAAATGCTTTCTTCCTGCAAGTATTATTGTGACTAACTTTTCAAAAACAGACAAGCACAGTGTGTCCATATTTCTTTTCTCATTCCTCTATCTTCTAATTTCCAGTGATCTTTTTGTGCATTTTACCTTAACCACACTCCTAAGGTTGCAGCAGAGGTTCTGTCGTGACTGGAAACACCACTGCCTTCATCATCATGGTTGCATGAGTCCTGCTCTGTGACCAAAACTTTTCTCGTAGATCACTTGCCATATTCTCCTACAAGAAACCTTTCTCCTTCATTAAGACCACTGGTCTGTTAATCCATATTTTTCTCTCTGTTCTCTAGTCCTGTCCTGTTTGTCTTTATTACTAATGCAGAGAGATTCAATGATTTACATCCATATCCTTCGTCTCCATTAACCCTTATGACTTTTTCTCCCTCTGAATCTTCTCCTAATTCTAGAACTCAGAGTCATTTCTTCCCCCCTTAAAGGGTTCCTCTAGGTAACCTGTTGGGGTAGGTAGACTGACCCCCAGGTTACTTGGTACCAGCACAAACTGATGTTCTTTACAAAGCCATTTTTATCTTTTTAAAACACTTTTTTACTCACTGGTTTCATGCTTTTGCTACCAAAGATTGATAATCACAGGGTTAAGATTATAGTTCATATCCCCTAGGAAGTTAGCCCATTGTCAACTGCAGAGTAAATACTCAAATATTTGCTGAATAAATGAAGTTAGCTCTAATGAAAGCATTGAGCAGTGCAGGGAGGGGCCACTGGGTGGGTAGGCTTTACCAGCTCTTCTGCCTATAAGGGACAAAATGGCCTCCTCATGGTGCTGAGAAATTGTCCAGGCACCATCACGGTTATTTGAAAAACCTTCCCCCTAAGTTTTCAAGGTGCTCTGCTGATGCAATAGAATGAGCTTGATTTAGTCCCTTTTCTCTAAGCAAGCAATCCAAGTTACCTGCCTGTTAACTCTGCCAGCGTACTTGATTGATTGAGTCATACCCTGCTTGATTCCTAGAAGGAATTTCAGGTGCCAACTTCCACTTGATCCGAGGTTAATTATATCTCCTGTAACCAACGAATCTCTCACATAGTCTCGCTTTCTGAAAATACTGCATCGCTGGGATTACTACTATAACATGTAGTAAAATATAAATGGGTTGTCAGTCATCCCTGAAATGATAATATCTTCTCCAGCTCTCTATTCGAATATGTTTCTTTGGGCTTGTTTCTTTGGAGTCTGTTATTAGGTATTCTCAAAAGAATTGTTTCCACTAAGGCTTCTTGAAAACTAAATGGGAGATGTATTCAGAGATGTGTCTGCCAGAAATTACCATCCCATTTAAAAGGTTCCTGGCAGTTCTTGGATATATATTCAAATGAAGATAACCCCTGGTGCCATTCCTAGACTAAGGATTGTGACAACAGCAACAGCACTTCTGAAAGGCACTTGACTCCTGGCTCTGTTGTAGAACTATTGTGATTTGGTGACGCAAGATATTGTCTCAGTTCAGGGGTCAGGACCGGGGAGATCTTGCCCACCCTCATTACCAAGCTGCCTTTCCTCTCTTAGATATGGTTATTTGGGATTCTGTGACTTTCTCGTTACTCAGAATGGATCCTGTAAATACTGAACACCTCCCCATGTATTTTTCTGCCAGTGTAAAGCAGTCAGAAATGTTATCTTTTCACAAATCATTCACTCATTTTTAAATCTATCCTTCTAATAAGTACAACACATACCACGTGTGGTGGCAGGATCCCAAAATAGTTAACAAACCCAGTCCTGCCCCTCAAGGTGCTTGTGGTCTAGTGAGGGAGCTAAGCAGAGGAAAAAGAATACCATGGTAGAGATTCTGAGCTGCAATATACTCTTCCCTCCCAAACGTCCCTGACCTTGCTAACGGAAGGGTTTGAGGACAGAAGCAGCTTCATAAAGGTAGCACTTGCTTCAAATCCTTGAAGACAAAACCCACCAATGAAGTGAGAAGGAACAATACCAGTACAGCCAGCAGCTTCAGTAAAGCCATGGAAGTGTGACCCAGTCAGTAGATTGGGACCCTGGGAAAATTGATTTCATGAGGCGCATGGCTCAGCCATGAATTGCCTCTTTAAAGGACTCTCTTTGCTGCATCTCTAGCCCAGCCCATAGGCCTTGAATAGAAAGTGATTTTAGCAAATAATTGTAAGAGTGGTTTTGTCTAAGCACCAGTGTTTTGTTTGAAGGTATACTTTTTAAAAAAGAATTGATGGGTTGGGGCATCTGGGTGACTCAGTTGCTTAAGCGTCTGACCCTTGATCTCAGCTCAGGTCTTGATCTCAGGGTTGTGAGTTCAAGCCCCTTGTTGGGTTCCATGCTGGGTAAGAAGACTACTTAAAAAAAAAAATAAGGTTGCTTGTACTGGCTAATCCCAGGTGGACAGCCAGTCCTACACAGGTGGGCAAAGAGACTCGATCGATGGCCCAGAGAGAGGTAGGGCCGGTATTTGGAAGTCCCGTGTGTGTGAAGTGGTGAACACGGAGGGTATGAATGGCACAAACCCCTGCCTTTATTGGCATGTGTCAGAAAGACAGGAATCCAAGATGATTGAAGGTTTTCCTCTGGATGGTTGAGTGAATGGTGGGACATTCACTGAATTTCCTCATGGAAAAGAAGATGGAACGTCTTTGCGAGGACCTAGCAAGGAGTTCAATTGTAGACAGACATGTGCACTGTGAGGTGCCTAAAAGCATGCTTGATGGACCTGCCCAGGACTCAGGAAATCTGGACTATATGTCAAGAGTTTAGAGGCGATGTCTGGACTAAAAAATTAAAGCTTTTGAGGTCTACGATAGAGTTGTGGCTAACCACAGCGAATGAGCACAATAGAACAAGGACAGAAAACCAAGAAAAAGATGCTGAATATTGGATGCTACTCTTGCATAAGAGGAGGGCAAATGAAAATGGGCCTGGAAAGGTGATCTCATGGAGGAAGTACAAAGTCAGTAGAAGGAAGGTCAGGGAAGACCGGTAATGCAACCCCCCCATTCCCAGTGCTGCAGAGAGACGAGGAAGAGGAGGACCAGATCCCATGGCTTTTGGTCAATAGGGAATCAGTCAACCCTGTTGTAAGAGCAGTGTCAAGGGGCAGTGGCAGGGGGTGATACAGAATGAGATGTCCCCCGAGAATGCCGCACCTGTGTGGAGCTTGATGATACAGGGATGAAAAGCAAAATAATCTGGTGGAGCACTGACCAGACAGGGTTTTGAAAAAACCACAAATGCCATGTATAACACAAAAGGGAGTTAGGCACGGGTAGTGTTGATGGCCTATCCCTTTACCTGGATGGCATCACATACCCTATTGGAAGCCTCCCCTTGGTCCTAGAGGGTGGCACTGTTCCCCATTATGTATTGAGACGCCTTAACTTTTGCTTCTTTTCCCTTAGCCTTGATTGGATCTGCGACCAACTGTGCAGTAGTGGAAGTTTATTTCCAGAATGAGTCTCTCTCCTTTCCTCATCTTTGATCCAAGATCAGACTATAAAATAGAACTCTTCGCAGGTGGCTTATTTTAGCCGCCATTCTCCCCGTGGGTAATGTTCCCCCACCAAGCCTTCTGTCCTCCCTCTCCCTCATGTCCTGGAATACGTTTCTCGCTCCCCTTTCTTTCTCTTCCCACGCTTCACCTCAAAATAGGAACTTCACTTTCCAGTTGCTCTGTGACAACAAACAAATTGGTAAATTGTACTGCGTGAGGTGCTATGGCTTCATAGTGTTGTGGTACGGCTGTGCCCTCACCTTGGATCTCAGAAACCTGAGCCAAAGCAGTTGGTTGCAGAAATTCCCAGCACAGAAGCAGAACCCATTAGGAACTTTGGGGGTACAGTTTGCTTTGCCTCAGCAAGAGGCAGGCTTGTTAGCAATCCTAGATTGCTGTTCTGCAGTTTGGATAGAAAACTATGGTAGGGAAGAAGGTTCCAGAAGGTGAATTCTCTGACAGCCCTTGCAGCTACTATCCGAGGCCAGTGCTTATTCATTTGCTTGCATCTTGGGTATGGAGAGGACCCCTCCCCCCCGCCCTGCTTCCTTCCCTCATTTGCATCAACATCTTTTTGCAAACTCATGTGGTTAAGATTTATGGGGAAATGAGCCATTGAGTCTTGTTGGTGTCATTCCTGGAGCAGTTTTTGAGTGATGATAACCCATGTGGTGCTCAGGAGTGACTTTGAAAGTCTCTGGAGGTTCACGGAGAGGGGATGCTTTATTTTGGCCTCTCCTGGAGCCTCTACAAGAAATTCAGGAGACTGTTCCTTTGCTTGCTCCGAGAAATCCTGATCTGCTCTGTCTTCTCCGGACCACCACATATGGGACCGGGAATGCATAGTCAGGCTGGTGCTAGCCACCGCCACTAAATGTGGTGAACCGTTCTTGGTCCAGGGAGGTCAGGTTTGTGTTGTCCTTGAAGTCACATTGAGTGTTAATTCCAGAAAAGAGTCAAAACTTCATTAAAGTGATGTTTAATGAAAAACAGAAAAGAAAGGCTTAAAGGAAATTTTTTCTTCCTTCTATTAGAAGAATTCAAAGTTAGCTTGAGTTTTTAAACTTTAGAGGATAAAGGCTGACACCTTGAAAAGCCTAGTATTTCACTGGGATTGTGAGGGCATCTGCTATGTATTCTGAATGGAAGAGCAGTTTGATAGCCATCTGTCTGCAAGAAATGCAGCCTTGGCAGCAAGAAGAAGCATAAAGGACACTGGCTTGGATCAAGAGTCGTGAATTAGGCATACTTCCGTCACTTACAGTGTTCTGTAAAGAAAGACAGCACACCAAGGAGAGATATTACAGCCATTTTCAGAGTATTTGAATGAATTTGAATGTTCCGATGTATTTGAGTGACCAGAAGCTTGACTTTGTGGCAGTGAAGCACATACTTCTACAAATAATTGATTAATTCAGTTCAAGTTGTATACTGATGGATTCTAATACAGCTCAGCCAAGAATGCTCTTCAGGCCTTCTGGTGGCCTTATTCTGAGGCTGTCCCTTTGCAGGTGCATCCCGTCTGGAGGCCATGCCCTGGCAGGTGCACATTAGTAGATGGAGAGATTTCTGAGGGCGGGTCTGGGTCTTTATTCACTTGAATACCTTCATACATCCTAAGTTTGTGTTTGATGCCTACTGGAAACTCTAACACCTGAAATTCACCAGCCTGGCTGTGTCCCCTTGCCGCCTGGCTCAAGGTAAGTTTTACACTTGGGTTTAACTGCTCCTCTGTTTGCTTTGTGGAGATGGGACAACTCTAGGATTATGCTAAATCTTGGAACCTCTTTGGTTTGTATCACATGAAGTGATGGATGGAGTCATGCATAAATTGGTCCAAATACCTAATTTCCATAGAGATAAAAGCACGTCAGTAGCTTAGATATGAGCAGAGAATACGAAGACAGGATGGACAGTATGATGCTTGGCTTTTTTGCCAGATAATAGCCATGTTTATCTGTGCGCTGCGTCTGCCAAACGTACCTTCGACTGCAGGAGCATCAGCGTTCTCTTGGTTCTCACATCCAGGGCCAGCTCTTAAGGCTTCCCTCCCCTGTTTTGATCCTATTCCCCCTCTCCCCCCCATTGGGATTTCACCACAGCTGGAGCAGGTTGATGGTTTGGAGTTTGGATGGCGGTGTGGAAGGACTGCACTCTTACCTTGATTTAAGGCTTGTCTCTTTCACAAGGAATTTAAGAAACAAAGCAGATGAACATAGGGGAAGGGAAGAAGAAATAAGATAAAAACCGAGAGGGGGAGGCAAACCATTAGAGACTATAGAAAACAAACTGAGGGTTGCTGGAGGGGAGGTAGGTTGGGGGATGGGGTAACCGGGTGATGGGCATTAAGGAGGGCACTGGGTGTTGTATTGCAACTGACAAATCACTGAATCCTACTTATGAAACTAGTAATACCACATATGTTAATTAAATTGAATTTAAATAGAAAGTTAAAAAAAAAAAATAAAGCCTGTCAGGGTCTGTAGCATGTCCTGACAAGTTTTTTTGGGATCTGTCAGCGTGTGGTTTCAGTGAAGAGACTCGGTATCTCCTACTATAAAAGGCTAACCTGCGATCCCTGCTTTTTTATTGGAGACACATGTTCAGCACTTCCTTGCTAGAGATTCTTCTGTAATTCTGAGTATAACATATCCCAGAGTTTCTGTGCTTTAGCATTGGAGCAGTGGCCGTAGCCCCGTGATAAAACCTGCTGATCCATCACTGGTACAAGATCACATTCAACAAAATCAGTGTTTCCTTTACTTTACGTCTATTTAGAGAAAACAAAGAAAATATCGTAGTTTTTCATTTCTGTAAATAGCCTGGGCTTTGGTTTCTCCAGGGGTGTTTGTATGCACACAATGATACCGCAGAGCCAACTCCTTTTCAGCCGCTAATACAGATCCTGTAAACATACAATGACATTTAATTTAAAAAGTAACAAACACTTAAAATCTCACCACTTCCTCATTATTTTACTCTGTGCGACTATTCTTGCAGTTTCCACATCTGTGGCATGTACAGGGGAAGACTACATAATGGTGTGTTGCTGCACATCTGTATTTGGCGGCATTGGGAACCTTTTTTTTTCTTTTTCCTGGAGAGCCTGTTATTAAGCATTTACTGGCGCAGCACTGGAGAGAACACCGTACGCCGTTCTGTGTGCATGCAAGTCCTTCCCACATTCCTGCAGAGTAGGCATCAGTTTGTCTATTTAGTACACAAAGAAATGGGGACGTTAGAGTTTAAGTTAGACCCAGGACCCTGACATCATGACCTGAGCCAAAACCAAGATTCCGACGCTGAACCGACTGAGCCACCCAGGCGCCCCGATACACTGCAATGGAAAAAAAAATCTTTAAAGAATGAGTAGGGTTTCAACAGAGAGGAAAGTGCTTGCTCTACTGAACCACAAAAGCAGGACACAAAATGAGACGAGGCCAGGGTGAGGATGGACGTGACATGCATGGGTCCCAGGAAGCAGACAGACCATGGCACCACGTGGAAGTGTTCACTGAACACTTCCTGTGTTCCACCTGGAAGATCCTGCGGGATGGGAACCTTAAACTGATGGACAGCCCACATCTCCTTTGCCTGTTCTTCTTTCTCAAAGTCACAAAGCTCAAGTACTCAATTTCTTGGGGCACCTGGGTGGCTCAGTCATTGGGCGTCTGCCTTCAGCCCAGGTCATGATCCTGGAATCCCAGGATTGAGCCCCCACATCAGGCTCTCTGCTCACCGTGGAGCCTGCTTCTCCCTCTGCCCCTCCCCCTGCTTGTGCGCGCTTGCACGCTCTCTCTCTCAAATAAATAAATAAAATCTTAAAAAAATACTCAGTTTCTTAACCCTTCCAGCCAGGCATGGCGATCTGAAGTTGTTGAAAGGGCATCTGAAGAAGCCTTTTAAAAAGGAGACTCACTGGGCATACCTTTCAATCCTGACTTTTACCTTCTCTTTTCTTCCTCTGGCTGGAATAGGGCAGTGGTGCCTGGAATCAGGTCAGCTGTCTTTCAACCGTGGTATGCCAAGCTTCAGGAAAGAGGCCTCTATACTCAGAATGGAGGATGGACAAATGGGAAGTGGGATGTCCCTGGGACCTGTGCCGCTTGTGGATTGGTCAGTCCAACTGACAGGCCCAGTGGCTCAGAGGGTGTCGGACAGTCCATATTAGGCCTCTCTCTCTCTGACCTTGAGGCTACCCAAAAAGTTCTTCTTTGGAAATTTTGACACCTTCCTATACAGATGTTACTTTCTCTAACAATGTCTTACGTGTGTGTTTTGACATTACTGGACCTACGCTGGCGAGTAAGAACACGTGCGTGATGAAATTAGCCCAGGTTTTGTTGATCTCCACAACTTTCTCAAAGGTACTGGCAGAAGGTTTTTACTGATTCACACACTTTTCTCTCCTCCTCCTTGGACTCCCCTCTCCCTCCCCCAAGATGGCAATCTTATGTCCTCTTAGTTGTGGAGCAATTCTATAGAAAATGAAACATTTTCAAATTTCCATATCTGAAGAGGATATTTTATCTTTACTTGGAGCCTGGATAATTTTCCAAGATGTATTCAGAGTGAGATGGAAAGACTGGGAAGGAATTTGATAACTTGGAAAGTTGACAGAACAGATGCTGTGAAATGTATTTATTTTTTTGTTGTTGTTGAGCTAGCACATTTTATCACAGCCATTTTGAAGCTGAACATTAAAATTCTTTCTTCACTGTTCGTCACCAAACTTTTTGTTTGTTCGGAGTCTGTTGTTGTAATGGTACATATCTTGTATAAGCATTCTAAGGCATGGTGATAATTTAAATGGTGCAAATAGTTACATGTTAATTTGTCAACTTTGAGGAGAAAAATGGTTTCAATCTGTTTAATAGTTATGGATGAATTTTTTACATCCTTTTCTGACCTTGATTAAGGCCAGGATGTTTCATAATCATAAGGATACAGACTGGAGAAACATTTAAGGATTATGGTATTTAGTTAAGGGTAATCTAAGTTGATAGAGGTGTTTTGGAAACTGGAGGATAAAATGTGAGTAAAAGGGAATCTAATACAATATGAAGAGGAACTGTACTTTTTGGAAAGGGAGTATTTTTTTTCAAGATTTTATTTATTTATTTGACAGAGGGAGGGAGAGAGCAGGAGCACAAGCAGGGGCAGTGGCAGGCAGGGGAAAAGCAGGTTCCCTGCCCAGCAAGGAGCATGATGTGGGGCTTGATCCCAGGGCTCTGGGAATGGACCTGAGCTAAAGGCAGCTGCTTAACTGACTGAGCCATCCAGATGCCCAAGAAAGGGACTTTATATTAAAATAAGGAGAACGTTTTTCGCTCGAAACTGAAACACATATAGTTAAATTTAACATGCATTGGACCAGTCTGTTCCCTTTATTCATTTGTAAACAGTGAGAGGGTTTAGCTGAGGAGGATTGTCAGATGCCACGCAATGGTTGGCTAGAGGTCTTGTTTCCTCCTTGCTTTTTGCTTATGGTCCTGCCTTTCACTTGACTGTGAATGCAGTCCCATCTGTGGTTCATGTCTCTGCTTCCACCCACCTGCCCCACCCAACTTGGGGCTCTTGTATTAACATCGAATTTACTGCAAACCCTGAGCTCTGACCTCACCTACATGATCTAGGACTTTGCATCTCCCAGTGGGCCCTGTGTTTTACCAGTATATTCAAAGTGTGTCTTTCTTGCCTTCTCGTCTTCAACCCACATATCTCATCAGGTTTTCCTGCAACTTACCTTTCCCCCCAAGCAACTGGAATCTTGGAGAGATTTTCCTCCAAACATCTTGAAGTGCTCATGCATAGTCCCGTCTTCTGTTCAGGCTCAGGCAAATCTTTTTCTTATCTGCCTTTCTGCTAGGTATCCACCTGTGACTCCATCAATGGCTGAGTTCTTCCTGATAGCAAAAAACTGCCCCAAACCCAACAAAATATTTTAAGCCTTCATCCACCGGACTTCTGAAGGTTCTCCATCACTCCTTTTCAGCTCTCTCCGCTCACCATTCCCTTGTGGCTTTCTTCATTCTCTTTGAGGAGATTTTTCTCTGCCTTTATCCATGAGCTCCCATCTCCCTCTGTCATCATGTCCAGCCTCGCGGCTCTCCATCAACTCCACAACACTTGTCATCCAGTCTATCCCTCTAACTACATCCTCTTCCCTGAACAACAAAGCTGTGTTTCCATCTTGTGCTAGAAGTCTCCATCTGGGTGATGTCTTAAAAATACACCCCAAACTGAATTTATTTCTAGCCCCCTCTCATCTTGGAAGCCACTCTCCCATCCCCTATCCTGTATCTCAGCAGTGGTAGCCCCAAAGCCAAAAATTAAACAAGCTTCGGTGTCATACTATGGAAATAGAACATCAGAAATAGTCCTTTTAACAGAGGTTTAGGCCAGGAAAAGCCTTTATTATCTATATTCTTTATGCTACCTGACATTCTTGTGGTCGGTCGTGTCATTATAGGTTGTTGAGAGGATATTGGCAGCTGCTATTTATGACTCAAACTATTTCACTGTCGAATTGTAGTTGATTGATGTATTCCATATCTTGTCAAAGTCCTACATGATGAAAAACTTGACTCAGAAATTGATCGGCAATTGGGACAGTAAGAAGAATTTTACAGATGAAGATTCTTAGCATGATTAAATCTGTTGAGGAGATGAAAGCTCTTCTGGTCTTCAGGGTCTTCAAGAGCATCATGTTAAAGGAGACCCAAGCATTAGAATATTTCTAACTCTTCTTCCTGACTTAGAGTTCACATTGTGTTGTGAATTAAAAATTAAGTCCTAGAGTTAATAAACTCAGACTTGATTTAGAGACTTATGTGATGTTTTTTGACTTGCAAAACAATTATCCTTAGTCTCTATTTTTTTTTAAAGATTTTAGTTATTTATTTGACAGAAATCACAAGTAGACAGAGAGGCAGGCAGAGAGAGAGAGGGAAGCAGGCTCCCTGCTGAGCAGAGAGCCTGATGCGGGACTCGATCCCAGGACCCTGAGATCATGACCTGAGCCGAAGGCAGCGGCTTAACCCACTGAGCCACCCAGGCGCCCCCTTAGTCTCTATTTTAATACAATGTTCTGTAACCTAGCCTGGTGGGAGAAAACAAAATAGACTCCTTTTCTGAGGGTAAAGATAACCTTCTTGAAAGTTGATAATAGCATCCAAGACGTTGAGATGGAGAGGTTCTCAGCCTTTCTGGAATCTTGCTTAAAACTCATAAAACAGAAGTTCAGAATATCACACAGTGTGTAGAGACAGAAATGGGAAGAGTGCCTGAGTTCATATTGTCAGCACGGGGTGGGAACAAGCAGGTATATGGACTTGGAATAACTATAAATACGTGTACATATGTCTAATGATACTTTAGCTGTTATGTTAATTGGTGCTATGTTAGTACCATAACTCGTTCCATTTCGCAGTTTGGGAAAAGGAAAAAACAAGACAACTCTGCATACCCTCTAGTTTTGGAGGTGTATATGTGTTTGATGATGGTGGGGGATCTCCTCTGAGATGGTATAATCATCATAGCCCTGAGCACACTGTAATTCAATCTCAGATTTATAGTCAGGCTTCCTACTGGACTCAGATTCCTCTCGGAGCAGATGCTGTGTCCTCATTTCTATACCCATAATGCCTGGTGAAGAGTAAGTTCCCAGGAAAGCCTTGTTTCATGAATGAATGAGGACGGGAATCCGAAGTTGGAGTCTCCGGTGGCTCCCGTCCTGTCATTGCTGCTGCGTGTTTTGTGTAAGAGGCGAGGAA
The DNA here is from genome assembly GCF_022355385.1 of Mustela nigripes. Lineage (NCBI taxonomy): Eukaryota > Metazoa > Chordata > Mammalia > Carnivora > Mustelidae > Mustela > Mustela nigripes. The sequence continues at coordinate 105,551,321 of NC_081563.1, forward strand.
AGATACTCTCAAAGAACTGCCTGCCACTCATATGTCATTGGTTCCAGAGTACTTAGCCTTTCACATTTTAACAGCCCTAAAACCCAGAGGTATCTTAAAATCAGTGCCATGGCCTAGTTTGTGTGTCCTCCCAGGATAATGGTAGGATTCCCAACTGATGGCGTCTGAAGCCTCACCTCAGTAAGGACAGTTGTGGGTAGAATGAGTTTGGGAGAAAAGATCAGGAGTCCAGGATTGGACATGCTGGATTTGTGTTCTCTCTCAGACACCTGATGGCAAGTGATCCAAAAGATGTTGAGGAGAATGTTGGATATTAAAAGTCCCTGTGAAAAAGACAATTATCATATGATCTCTCTAATACAAGGAATTTGAGAGGCAGGGTGTGGGGGTGGGTCATGGGGGGAAGAGAGGGAAAAATGAAACAAGATGGGACTGGAGAGGGAGACAAACCGTAAGAGAGAGACTCTTAATCTCAGGAAACAAACTGAGGGTTGCTGGAGGGGAGGGTTGTGGGAGAGATAGGGTGGCTGGGGGATGGATATTGGGGAGGGTATGTGCTGTGGTGAGTGCTGATGTGAGCCTGATGTAAGCCTGTACCCCTGAAACAAATAATACATTATATGTTCATTAAAAAAAAAGAAGTCCCTGTGCTGGGAAAGAGGTCTGGTCTCGATACTCCTTAGATTGGTATGTCCTGATTTCAGCAAATACAATGTGTGATATCTGCTGCAACTCACTTGCTCCCTGAGGCTCTGGAACAAGCAAAGGCAGCACCCTCTCAACAGTCCTCTCCTGATCAGATAGCCTTCTCTGGGGGTGCTGTCACATTTAGGCCTGTCCCACAAAAACTTTTCTAAAATGTCTTCTTCCATTTTTTGATACCTTGTTTTAGACTGTCATTTTTTAAAAAAAAGATGTATTTATTCACTTGACAGAGATCACAAGTAGGCAGAGAGGGCAGGTAGAGAGAGAGGAAGGGAAGCAGGCTCCCTGTTGAGCAGAGACCCTGATACGGGACTCGATCCTAGGACCCTGAGATCACGACCTGGGCTGAGGCAGAGGCTTAACCCACTGAGCCACCCCTGGACTGTCATTTTTATCAGTGGTAAGTTCATGAAGGATCCCATGTACCTTTCTCCCAGGCCTGCCCACTTCTGTTCCTCAAATCCAGAATTGAGTTAGTGATAGGATCTGTTTAGAAATGTAGCCAGTTATGATTTAATACTCTGAAAAGGAGGTCTTTCACCCCACAGAAACGATACAGCAATATTTGTATCCATGATAGCTGCCGACTTAAAATTCACATGGACAATATGTCTGTTGTCTATTATATTTTTCTTTATTGCCGAGGATACTATAACAGGCACTGTCCATTTCATGAGAAAGAAGGCTGAGACCTCTGAAAACAAAGGAAAAATAATCATCATCATGAAAATAGCCAGATAAGTAAAGGAACAAGCATATTAGGTTATGTGATTGATGGCACATGGATAGAACACACTCTTAGGAAGTTAGATCTCTATCTGCTTAACATTCAAATAGTTATAGCATAGAAAAAGGCTTGTTCAAAGGAAGGTACTGTACAATGTTTGTATGGTTTAGAGGAACAGTCTCCAAGGGGTTATGCGTGAACTAGATGATAGAAGGGATGTGGAAAGAAAGCAACAAAGATGTGTAGTTATAGATACAGATTTTAACCGAAATATAGAAATTAATCTTTCTAGTATTTTAAGTACAGATTAGCATTAATGCAAATATGGTTCTAAGTAAACGTAGATTATATTGGTGGATATGCCCAATTGTATTTGACTAAGGAGGTATATGGGCATAAATGTCTCTGCATCCTCTAGGACCAGGATAACATTTGCTTTTGACTGAGAGAATATTTTATATTCAAACTGGAAATAGAGTTAGTAACAGAATAAGTAAATGTTGCTTTGAATATCAAAGCTGAAGAGGCATGAAGTGATTTTTTTTTCCCATTTTTGGTAAATATTGGCCTAACTTTCTAAATTGCACCCTGTTATATCCCATTTTTTTCTGCTTCTGTCCATGATTTTCCTGATGTGATTTAGTGTTTGGGAAAAATGAACTAGTGGTGAAGAGAGTTCTAGAAGGGTTATTTAATGTGTATTTTTCATCTGACTTTGTCCCACACTGATGGCAAATTACTAGGAGCTCCCTTTCCCCCATGAGTCTAGAAATTTGATTTTCGTACTTTGGCCTGGTCTCCAGGCTGTGCTGAAAACGTGCCTTTTGGTATCGGTAGCTCCACAAGAGGCTGTCTTAGAAATGTTGCTCTTGAGAATTTAATATGTTCAAACATGCATTTTATTACAGAATGTATGTATTGGAAATGGATATTCAGTACAAATTCTTACATATTATTTTATGTAGAACTTATGCTTTCTTTTTGATCTTTGAGCTATAAATAAAAGAACATATTTTTAGTTAAGGTGCATTGATACATTTCCTCTTTGCTGCTAATTGAAAACAGAGGTCGGAGCACCTGGGTGGCTCAGTGGGTTAAAGCCTCTGCCTTTGGCTCAGGTCATGATCTTAGGGTTCTGGGATCAAGCCCCGCATTGGGCTTTCTGCTCAGCAGGGAGCCTGCTTCCTCCTTTCTCTCTGCCTGCTTCTCTGCCTACTTGTGATCTCTCTCTCTCTCTCGGTCAAATAAATAAATAAAATTAAAAAAAAAAAAAACAGAGGTCTTCAGTAGATGATTTCCTACTACTAACGCTATTTAAGTGTTTTTAGTTTTAATAATGAAGTGACTTTAAGGGGCTATAATCAATTTCATCTGAAGTATTAAATGTAGTATAAACATAATTAAAATGCATAAAGGTAGGTATATATGTGTTTAAATATAAATATACAAAAGTGGGAAAATATATAATGAAGGGACTTGGCATCTCTTTCCCCACTAATATCAAGTTCTTAGAACTGACAGGAAGAATTAAAATCTATTAATTGAATGCAGTACTAACCAAAGTGCTGATGTATTTTATGAACTATAAAATCTAATTCCAGAATTTATCCGCAAAAGAAAATGCTCCCAAAATAAAACAAAGGAAAAAGGCGGAAAAAAGGAATAGTGCACAAGGTTTACACAGCCAGATACCAAATTTTTAAAGGGTAAGTCTAAATAAACTTTATTGTTTAGGGATACATATATTACCTAAAATATGTGTGTGTAAATTCTTACCTGGAAGTTCACTTTATACTATTCATTAAACTGTATGTATATATGGATTCCCCTTTTTCTGTGTTACTTTCTATTTTACAATAGAAAAAATATGGTCTAGACCCAGGAATAGACAAATAGATCAGTGGGAAAATATAGGTAGTGCAGAAATGGATTCATGTTTATATGAGAATTTAGCATGGGTAGCATTTCCGTTTAGTGTAGAGAGGGTGAACAATCAAATAAATGGGACCAAGTAGAAAGATCATCTATGCTCCATTGTGTCTGCTAGGATAAAAGACAAAGAACTAAGCGAAATAAATAAATAAATAGATAGATAGATAGATAGATAGTATTGTAAAATAACTTTGGAGGAGCACCTGGCTGGCTCCGTTGGCAGAGCATGCAACACTTGATCTGGGGGTTGAATTTGAGCTCCCCTTTGGGTGTAGAGATGACTTAAAAAACAAAAAAGCAACATTGGAGAACTTGTTCAGAATTATGGTAAATTACACTCCAGAGGCATAGGAGATGTTAAGACCTAAAATCCCAAATCAGTAAATTAAAAATTAACCCATTTATAGTTCTTTTGGTTAATATTTTAATTAAATTTTTAGACTTAAAAATTAATACACATTGTTAGAGGAATTTTGCCCTACTAATAAAAACAATAGCCCTATTGTTTCCAATTCATCTCCATATACACAGAGCTTCACAGAAAACTTACCCTAGTGCTCAGCCTTCTCAGGCCTTGTTGTGATGAAAGAAATACCATTCCTTCTTGATCCCATAATTTGTGCTCCAGATTGTACATCCTCAGCTTGGTCATTTCCTCCCTTTCCACTGGGCTTTTCTCCTCACACTCTGCATATACACTGATACCACTCATCTCAAAAGAGCAACAGTGAGATACCACCACTAGCACTGGCCGTCCTCTTCCATTCTAGCTTCCCGCCATTTCTTTTGTCCTCCCTCCCTGAAATTTCAGAAGACCTATGTATACAGTTCTACTTCTTTCTATCCATTTACTCTTTATTTTACTCTACTTGAGCCTTGGTTAATTACTATAACTGATCTTGTCAAGGGAACCAGCTGTCTTCATGCTGTCAAATCCAATGAGCACTTCTCTTTTCTCATCCTTTATGTCTCCAGTGAAATATGAAACCCACAGAGATGCCTCCCATGTCCACTGTACCTAAAGTAGCACCGGCACCTTTCCAGTTCTTTCAGCCCTTTGTTTTTTTTTTTTTTTTTCTTCTTCCCAGCACATCTTATCCTATGTACTTGTAATTAATGTATCTTTATTTGTCCATTTAATTACTGTATAACAAATTGCCCCCAAACTTAATGCTTTAAATCAACAAATATTTCTTATCTCATGGTTTCTGTGGATCAGGAATTCAGGATCAACTTAATTGGATGATTCTAGTTCAGGCTCCTCTTTAGATTGGAGTGTGAGTGCTCAGGGCTACAGTCTTATCTGAAGATATTGTCTGGGATTTGGGGGTCTGCCTTCTAGCTCACTGCCTAGGTCAAGACAACTGCTGTTGTCAAGAGGTCCCTGTTCCTCACTACGTGGGCCTCTCTATAGGGCTGCTAGAATGTGCTTTCTCCCAGAGCAAACCAAGGATGTATGGAGATAAACATCTTTTGAATGAGTAAATGGGTTGATGTCCTCCTAGTTAGTAAAAATGTAGGCTTTGGAGTTGTGTAGACCAAGGATGAAATTCTGCCTCTACCTTTTATTGGCTCTGAACTTTGAGCACATTAATTTCTATGAGCCTCAGTTTTGTCATGCCTGTTATTTTCTATTAACACCTGTTTCACAGGGGTACTATGAGGCTGAAATGAGATGGCATATGCAAAGCACTGTCTTAAGTGTTCAGTGCAAAGTGAGCATTCAAATGTTAGCTTACCCGATTTCCCCCCCGCCAATCTAGTAAGGTCAGAATTTTAAATGTAACTCTCCTCACGATGAGTGACTGAATGTTCAGTCTTTTGAAGAAAAATCAATTTACATTACACTGGAGGAACTTTAATATGAATGCATAATCTCCACCTATTATGTGCCTGCAAGAGAATTCCAATCTGTACAACAAACGTTGAACAGTTTTTTAGTAAAGGGAACATAGCTGTAATTCAGACCCGTTATTCTGTCTGAAAGAAATGAATGTGGTAATACTTGAACCTGAAGGAAAAAATCAAAGGATTTATCTGTAGTTACACCATTTACTCATGTATGAAAGTAGAGTAGGATGAATTTGGGAAATTATTTAGTGGAGGGGAAAGGTGGCCATGGGACCCTGTGCATGGAAGAGTGCTGCTCAACAACTTTGGAATCCCAGACTACAACGACTTCACCCACGCTGTCCTGAAGCTTGTCAACATATAAATGAGTCTACTGATGCTGTTCTAGCTGTAATTTACAGTAATGAAAGGCACACATCAAAATATTATGGTTCTATAAGTTTTCACAAATGTATAGATACGTACAACCCACACTTCAATCAAGACAGAACATTTGTGTCACCCTAAAATATTCTTTATGCCCCTTTCTAGTCATTCACCCCAACCCCTAAGGTAACCCCTGATTGGATTTCTGTCATCCCTTCCTTTAGCCTGATCTAGAAAGTGCGTACTGCCACACCTGTTACTATTCCTCTAAGGTCCACTGTTGCATATTATCAGTAGTTCTTTCCTTTTTTCTTTGAAAAAAAATATGCCAGTATGTGGGTATACCAGTTTGTTGATCTGTTGATCTGTTGAACAGTTGAGTTGTTTCTGATTTTTTTGCTATTATGAATAAAGCCTCTATGAACTATTTTGCATATCTTTTCTTTTGGGTAAATACTAAGGAATGTGATTGGTGGGTAATAAGGTTGGTGTTTAAATTGAGAAGGAACAGCCAAGCCATTATTAAAAGTGGTTGTACCATTTTAAGCTTCCCCCCTCCACCCTTATGCCCCGCAGGGTAGGAGCTGTCCAGTTGCTCCACATGCTCCTAATATTTGATGTTGACTGTTCCACTTTTAGGCATTCTGGTGGGCATGCAATGGTATCCACAGTCTCTCCTACTTAGGTTACATACATAATCCCATCTTCTCCATCTTCTACAGCCTGTGCTGTAGTTTCACAAGAGAAACTACAAGAGAAACGTTGGGCTGTCTTTGTTTCCCTCTTCCCCCAAGCTCTACTACTTGGAAGTGTTGCCACCAGATGCTGGTGATCGTCCCACTCCAGGGCAGGTCTCCAGCCTGTTGTCGCTTCCAAACTGGGATGGCCTCAACATTTGCCAGAGTAAGTAGGTGACCCCACATCCTGCTTTGCTTTGTGGCTCTCCTCTCTCTTCCTCCCCACCCCTGCTTCTCAGAACCTTCTGAAACCTTTCTCTTGCTGTCCCTCACTTTGTCAGGACAGAGAAAAGAGCACTAGAAAAAGAGTTGTTGCAGAGCACGCACTGAGGACTTGAACTCCCTGGCCACACCTGCTAACTCGACTGCTTACCTGTTGTTTACCTGGCACTTAACCTCAAGCCTTGTTTCCTTCACCTGCAAGGTGGACACCAGCAGTAGCTACCTAGTGCTGGCAATGTGAGAATAAAATAGTAAAATGTGTTATAGTGAGAGTCAAGCTTTCAAAGCCCATAACGACAGCTACCTCAGGGCTCCAGCTCTGCTGTCCGTTATTATGGTGGTGGCTGTGAGAATGTTAACATCTTCATTGTCCCCTCTGGTGTCCACTAACTTGGCTCTTTCCTACCTTCTGCCTTTGCTTCCTACATGCTTTTTTTTCTTTCTTTCTCTGTTCCTTTTGGCATATTCCTTAGCTCCATTAACTCAATGTGTAATACTCAGACTTTGGGCTTCTCTTCTTCATTCATAAGACCAATCATGAGAAATGTGACCTCTAACCAAATGGGAGAAAACAGTAACCTATAATTTACATGAATAACATGCACTATTGCTAATGTAGACTTTAAAGAGGAAAAAATACAAGGACAAGATGCATCTCTTTTTGTTCCATGGTGTAGTTCTTTGGACAAAGCCAGCTTGTCTTCCAGACAGGTCCTCATGGGTGTCCTTCCATGCTTTGTTGATTTCACCAGTGCCCTTTTTTAATTTTGAAGGATGAGAAATCTGCTTTCTCAATATGTGGGCTTCGCTATCTTAGTTTGAGTTTTCCCTGAAGACTCTTGGGGAGATGGTATAGGGTGTACCTGAATTTTCCCACCAAAGGGGGATGAAGTTGGGATATTAACAACACTTGATTGGCTTGGGGGTTGCTCTTGGGCTATTAACCCCCTGGCATATCCAGCTGACCTCGCATATTGGCTGAGCACTACCTTCTTGACCCTCCAACCAAGGGAAGCAGGAACACCTTGGCATGTGAGGAAAGTCTTTGCTGGTGCCTTCTGTGTGGGCCCAGTGGATATGCATGGACACTGAGCTTTATTACTTCTCAAGCACCAGTGTACGACAAACCACATTTATCAAGAACAGAGACTAATGTATGGAAAGTGGTGGTGCTGCTTTATTAATATTCAGTGAGAAACATAACCACCAGGAATTCCAAATGTGTGATCTGATGATGACAGCCTCTCCTTGTGGTTGTGTCCTGGTGAGAGGCCCGTTTATCTTCTCAAAGAGATTGGGGCTTTCAGAGTTGGCAACATGATCTTCTCGGCTGGTATCCTTGAGCTCTGTAGAGCAATGGCCTCCATGCCCAAGTGGGGCTGTTCTTCCATAGGGAAGGTCTGGGAGACTCTGACAAAACCCTCTTTGTGGACTCTGATTCTGTTTTTCTACTACTGTAGACCCCTTGCTGACCACTCTCTTCCTCCTAACCAGGCAGTTGCTCAGCCATAAGCATTAGATTCATAATCCTAATCCAATTACACTTCTCCCAGCTCACCTTAATTAAGTTCTTAGAGTCACTAGTAATCTCTTAGTCACAGCCCTAGATGGCTGCTCTTCTCTGTGACTTCTGGGTTTTTGTCCTCCTTACTAACAGTAAACTGTTAGTAAATTTTAAACTAACTTTTAAACTAACTTTAAACTAACTTTAAAAGATTCTTTGCTGTTAGCTTCACTTTAGTTCCTGCAAATACTTTCTTGACAAAATTTAGAGAATTAGTGATCAGCAATAGTTAATTTTATAAAAAATAATATTGATACCTGTTTATTATCGACACTGCTATCATGGAGAGAACTCTGGAGTACATTAGGTTGAATGATGTGAATGTAGCAATATTCAGCCTCTTCTGACCTATAAAATACCAGTTTCATATGGGCCAGTTGATATAAAGACAGAAAACTGAGTCAAGATGCCTCTGTTAGAACTATGTGGCTTTAATGTGGCTTTTCCCCCTTCCCACCTGTTTGGGTCTTATTTACACATCTGTAAATTGGGTCTGGCTAGAAGACTCCTAAGGAGCTTTTCAACAGTAGCGGGGTCTTTGTTTTTATGAATGTTAAGGGAGACAGGAAGGCTCCAGGATATGGGTCATTGTCCCGACTGCCTCAAGAAATCCTGTTTAAAGAATGTTTTTATTTCTTGCTATCTATTTTTATATCTACAATATTACAGGAGAAAATGGTTTTTTTAGGTATATGTTTATAGCTAGGAGTTCTTCTTTGTCCTTTCTAATGTCTTCCTTATGGGACAGTTTTCTTTCCCTCAGACCACTCCATGAGATGTCTGTTGACTCAAGCAACTGGGGACTATCTCCATTGTATATCCTTGACTCCTTGCTTCTCCATTTATGCTAATATTAAAGTCCTATGTGGCAGCAAGGATACTTTCCTGAGAGCCCTTGTTCCCTCTAGTGGCTCCATTTCAATACTTTTTCAGTCCTTCCATGACGTAGAATCCATTGATGCTACCACGTTCTCCCCATTCCTCGTCTCCTTCATGTCTTTACCCTTCGGTTCCAGCTCAGGTTCTCATCTCCATTATGATAGCTACTCTCTTGCCTCCACTTGGTACACGATTGCTCCTTTCTCCTTTTCTCTTCACTTGGTCAAAGTTTAGCCCTGATTACATTCAACTCTTGACGCACTCATTGCCTCTACTTGCCCGGCTAAAATGGCTGGAGAAAACCTACCACTGTGTTAGCTGGTTTCCCTTTCTATCCATGACCACAAACCACTCAGGAGCCCTTTGAACACCTGAGTAGCCTGGTCCTATTTCCTAAGTCCGTTTGGTCTCTTGTTGGCATAGGTAACTGTTCCATATCTTCTCTTCTGTCTCATTTTTCACTTGTAGCTGATAGTCTTGATTCATGAAGAAAAGAGAATCCATCAGAATAGGATGCCCCCTCGTCCCCACCATCATACTGCCGACCCTGCCTCTGCACCCATGGTCTCTGTCTTTGTTCCCTTTTCTCTGGACTGTTAGTGCTCCTGCCAGGGTCATAGGGTCAAACCCTCCACTTAGTGAGCAGAGTACCATGCTTTCTTGCTTGCTTTCACAACTCTTCCCTCTCTCCCAAATCATTGGTTTTACCTTTCTGCATCACCCACATGCAAGCTCCATTTTTTTTTCCTTTTAGAAAAATTATCTGAAATTTCTAGCTATCACTCCATTTTTATATTCCCCTTTAGAACAAAATTCCTCAATAGAATCATTCATCTATTTCTGCTGTCAGACCATTCCATGGTCTCCTACTTCTGTAGGAGAAGGTGGGAGCACTGATTTTTTTCTACCATTTTTAGTTTTTTTTTTTTTTTAGTTGTTATTTCATTTATTGTCATGCTAAGCTGCTTATAAAGTATGCTATAAGTTTATCATTTGTCTTTTTTTTAATATAATTTTTTATTTTTTATAAACATATATTTTTATCCCCAGGGGTACAGGTCTGTGAATCACCAGGTTTACACACTTCACAGCACTCACCAAAGCACATACCCTCCCCAATGTCCATAATCCCACCCCCTTCTCCCAAACCCCCTCCCCCCAGCAACCCTCAGTTTGTTTTGTGAGATTAAGAGTCACTTATGGTTTGTCTCCCTCCCAATCCCATCTTCTTTCATTTATTCTTCTCATACCCACTTAAGCCACCATGTTGCAACACCACTTCCTCATATCAGGGAGATCAAATGATAGTTGTCTTTCTCTGCCTGACTTATTTTGCTAAGCATGATACGCTCTAGTTCCATCCATGTTGTCGCAAATGGCAAGATTTCATTTCTTTTGATGGCTGCATAGTATTCCATTGTGTATATATACCACATCTTCTTGATCCATTCATCTGTTGATGGACATCTAGGTTCTTTCCATAGTTTGGCTATTGTGGACATTGCTGCTATAAACATTCGAGTACACGTGCCCCTTTGGATCACTACGTTTGTATCTTTAGGGTAAATACCCAATAGTGCAATTGCTGGGTCATAGGGCAGTTCTATTTTCAACATTTTGAGGAACCTCCATGCTGTTTTCCAGAGAGGTTGCACCAGCTTGCATTCCCACCAACAGTGTAGGAGGGTTCCCCTTTCTCCGTATCCTCGCCAGCATCTGTCATTTCCTGACTTGTTGATTTTAGCCATTCTGACTGGTGTGAGGTGATATCTCATTGTAGTTTTGATTTGTATTTCCCTGATGCCGAGTGATATGGAGCACTTTTTCATGTGTCTGTTGGCCATCTGGATGTCTTCTTTACAGAAATGTCTGTTCATGTCCTCTGCCCATTTCTTGATTGGATTATTTGTTCTTTGGGTGTTGAGTTTGCTAAGTTCTTTATAGATTCTGGACACTAGTCCTTTATCTGATATGTCGTTTGCAAATATCTTCTCGCATTCTGTCAGTTGTCTTTTGATTTTGTTAACTGTTTCCTTTGCTGTGCAAAAGCTTTTGATCTTGATGAAATCCCAATAGTTCATTTTTGCCCTTGCTTCCCTTGCCTTTTGCGTTGTTCCTAGGAAGATGTTGCTGCGGCTGAGGTCAAAGAGGTTGCTGCCTGTGTTCTCCTCAAGGATTTTGATGGATTCCTTTCGCACATTGAGGTCCTTCATCCATTTTGAGTCTATTTTCGTGTGTGGTGTAAGGAAATGGTCCAATTTCATTTTAATGCAATTCCTATCAAAGTACCATCCATCTTTTTCAAAGAAATGGAACAAATAATTCTAAAATTTATATGGAACCAGAAAAGACCTCGACTAGCTAAAGGGATATTGAAAAAGAAAGCCAACGTTGGTGGCATCACAATCCCAGACTTCAAGCTCTATTACAAAGCTGTCATCATCAAGACAGCATGGTACTGGCACAAAAACAGACACATAGATCAATGGAACAGAATAGAGAGCCCAGAAATAGACCCTCAACTCTATGGTCAACTAATCTTCGACAAAGCAGGAAAGAATGTCCAATGGAAAAAAGACAGCCTCTTCAATAAATAGTGCTGGGAAAATTGGACAGCCACATGCAGAAAAATGAAATTGGACCATTTTTAGTTTTTAAAGAACTTCTCTCTAGAAATATTTCATCTCCATACCAGAGGCCACATCACATGGGCGAATGGCTGGTTGTTGGTTTAAAACAGAGGAAATGCCCCCAAATATTTATAGAAAAGTGAAACCATTCCATTCCATCACCTTTGTTGAAGCATTTCAATTTTCTCCGTACCTTGGGTGTGCTCTCCCTAGCTCGCAGCTGAGCTAAAGGCACATTAAGTCTGTGTAACTGGGCTTGAAGGAAAGCTTGGAGACCATTTGTTCTCTTAAATCTCTTTGGTTTGCAATTGTCAGATTCAATTTTGTGCAGAAGAGTTCAGAGCATCATTGAAAGTTAGGAAAAGGGGAAGAGATATAGCCCAATCTGATAAATTATGTCAAAGTCAAAGTCTTCACCCTGTAGCGGTTGTAGCCAAGAACTATTTTTAGTCTGATGGCTGAGGGGTAGAGCATGTCACGGGGACACCTGTGTATTGATGCAGACTGACAGGGATACAGAGGAATTACTAGAATCTCTGCCTTGTATTTTGATGGAATGTTTTATTCCATGGGCAGACTTTGCAGGTAAGATGTACCATACTGACAATGGGAAAGATAAGCTTCCTATGCATATACTTGGAGGTGTGTCCTACTTCAGAGTCTGTGTATTAATGTCGTGATTCAAGTCACACCCTGTCGGCCTGTATTTTCACTCATCTAACAGATGGTAATTGTGCTACATTGGCTAGTTTAGTTAGTCAGAGGCTCGGTTAGTCAGAGGCTCAGCCCTAAGAAGGTATGATAACTCTGTTTTCTTGATTTGTTAAAAGGCATGCTTGCCACTGAGTTATTTTGAAAATGTTTAAAAATTATAGTTAGAGGGAATTCTGGGTAGGTGGTCAGCAGTCTGGAAGGCATAGTTATTTTTTTACAATCCTCTTACAAACATGGGGCAGTTAGATTGCAAAGCTGGAAACACATAGACAATGGTTAGAACAAAACCAGGAGACAAGGTATGTCCGCTTGAATCCTAAGAACAGATAGGACAGATCCTAGTGCCAAAAGTCCTGCCTGGTATCTGTGTGTAGCAGTAAGGAATAAAAGGAAGCAGCAGGGGGACTGAAAAACCACAGAACAGAGATCTGGAACAAGTCAACAGGTGTCCAGTGAAGAGCTTAAATATTGCCTGGACATGTGTGTTCCTTCTTTATTTACATTTTTTAAAAGCTCTTCTTGATTGTCCACAATCTGTCAGGCCAGTTTCAGATGTCAGAGAGACCACATCAAACAAGATGGAAAAGAGCTCTATATTATGTTTATTCTTTTTTTTAAAAAAGATTTTATTTATTTATTTGACAGACAGAGATCACAAGCAGGCAGAGAGGCAGGCAGAGAGAAGAAGAAGCAGTCTCCCCACTGAGCAGAGACCCCAATGTGGGGCTTGATCCCAGGACCCCGAGACCATGACCTGAGCCGAAGGCAGAGGCTTTAACCCACTGAGCCATGCAGGTGCCCCTCTATTATGTTTATTCTTGTGTAGAGCTTTTATTCCAGAAGAGAAACACACAAATATGATTTTGGAGACATAGGTATGCTGAAGAAAAATAAAAGGGCAATGGGAAAGAAATAGGTAACAGGGGCAAAGAAATTGTTATTACAGAATAAATATTTATAAATGAATTCCATTGAGGGGGTGGCATCTGAGTAGAGAGGTAAGTGAATATAACTCCAGGGACCCAATTTTTAGAAACAGAATGATCAGGAAAACCTTTGCTATGATCTGAATATTTCTGTCACCGCCACCATGTCATATGTTGAAATCATGACCCCCAAACGTAACAGTATTAGGAGGTGCGGCCTTTGCAAGGTGCTTAAAGCATGACAGTGGAGCTCTTGTGAATGGGATTAGTGCCTTTATAAATGAGGTTCCAGAGAATTCTCCAGTCCCTTTCATCCTGTGAGGATACAGCGAGAAGGTACCAGTTTATGAACCAGGAAGAGAGCCCTCACCAAAACATGACCCTGCTGGTGACTTGATCTTGGGCTTCCTGGTCATCAGAACTGGGAGCAATAAACCTGTTGTTTGTGTACCACTGAGTCTGTGGTAATTTATTATGGCAGCCCTAATGGACTAAGACAGCCTTGTTGATTATTTGATACAGTGTTGAAAATTACTCACTTATATAGGTTAACTGTTCTGCTTTGCAATCTTGACATTCAGATTTTTTCCTTATCAAATACCAAAGGCTGCCTTCATCTAAGATCAGAATGAATAATTTTGATGACACAAATACCCTAGGCCAAAAAAACATGATATTATTTCCAAAACAAGAGACCCAGAGGAACTTCTAAGATTGGTGCCAGATTCAACCCTTTCATGAGACAGCCAGCTCTGCCGCCCGCAGGGTGTTAAGATGGCGACCATAGTTCTGTGCCTCCAGGTCTCACATAGATGTGATTTAATATAATAAGGAAAAATAAAGTCTGTCTCATCTCTTCTCTCTCCTGTCTCTTCACTCACTCTCTCCTTTTTCTCTCAAAAGTATTTAAATGAATTGTTTTATACATACAGAAAATGTACAGGTCCTAAGTGTGCAGCTTGATGTATTGTCACAAACTAAACATCTGATATCCAGCACTCAGGTCAAGAAGCAGATCATAGTTCTCACCTAAGAAGTCTCTCATAAGCCTCTTTTCCATGACTGCCTTCTCCAAGTGTAACTAGCTGTATCATTTTAAATCTCTAACACCACAGATTAATTTGCTTGTTTTGAACTTTATTCAGAAGAGAACCACATACCATGTACTGTGTTGTGTTCGCCTTTTTTCATTCCTGTTTTTGAGATTTACAGGCATTTTGTGTGTGTGTGTGTGTACAGTTGTATATTGCTTTCATGGCTGTGTAGTAAGCACTGTATTGTCCATTCTCCTGTTGGTGAACATTTGGATAGTGACCGGTTTTGTTGTGAGTAGTGCTGCATTCTAGTACATGTCTTTTAGTGATCATATGCCTTCATTTTTTTTATATACTGTACAGATGATTTCATTTTTTAATATGGAGAAAAGTCTTGATGTTCTGTATTCTAATTCCTTTCAAGCTTTATTGACCAATATGGAGTCTTATGCCCACCTCCTATTTGCATCAAAACCTAGGACAGAAAGTTGTCCGTGGGGTGCCTAGGTGGCTCAGTGGGTTAAAGCATCTGCCTTCAGCTCAGGTCATGATTCCAGGGTCCTGGGCTCGAGCCCCACATGAGGCTCTCTGATCAGCAGGGAGCCTGCTTCCCCCCACCTCTCTGTCTGCCTCTCTCTCTACTTGTGATCTCTATCTGCTATCTGTCAAATAAATAAAATTAAAAAAAAAAAAAAAGTAGCCCATTATGTGCCATTAAATGTTCAACAACCAGCTCTCTGCATGAAGATTTGGGAAGTGGGGCTGATCTGTAGCATTTGTTAGTTTCCTTAGTGTAGATGCTTCCACCATGGTCAATTTCAAGGTGTCAGTGTTACATCAACCAGCTTGCAAAGCAGCTCTCCCAAACTAGTACAGGCCAGCTCCTGCACACCGCTAGCTCTCATTTCATTCACTGAAGCTGAAGTTTGGCTCTGCCAAAAAAAAAAAAAAAAAGAGGGCCAGGGGAAGAGTGGAGAAGGTTCTTCTGTAGCAGCTAGTGTTTTCACATCAGTTATTGAATTATTATCATGGATAAATTAATAAAACACCATTCTCTTCCCAAGATTGTTCTTGTAAAGTTCTGACTATTGGTGAAAACTGGCCTTTAGACACTGTTAGGATAGACAAGATTTAAAATGTGGTTATAACCCAAATTCTGGCAGCTCAACACATAGGCTATTTCTCACTCACACCATGTCCTCTGGGGACAGTAACCCTCCAGGGCTACTGTTCTCCATGCAGTGATTCAGCAGTCTGGGTGCCTCTTGTGTTGGGACACAGTCATTTCAACACTCAGGCTCCATGGCCACTGGTGGAGCAAAGGGGAGCCACGACGGTGTTACATGGATTTGTAGGGACTTCAGCTCAGATGTGACTTGTCAGTTCCACTCTGAGGTCATTTGGCTGGAACTTGTTATGTGGTCCCTCCCAACTGCAAGGGCACTTGATAAATATGGGAAGACTCGTGGACTCTTTGATGCACTGTGTCTGTGTCTGCCACAGAGACCATCCGCTCAGGGCTGCTCATTTTAGTTTTGTTGTTAAGCCTTATTGAAATCATTTCTGTTTATTTCCATTCTTGCATTTATCTGAGTTAGTTAAGAAAATAACTGACAGCTGTACTCACAGAATTACCCACTAGTGATGCATTTTCTCAGAAAAGAGGAAAGAGAAGAACCTCTTCATTAAACAATAATAGGGTTCGTTGTAAGGAATACTTTCTGTATACAAGTAAAGGTGTTTGTGTTGGACTATCTCTAGTGTATAGAGTGGTTGAAGCATAATACTTATTTTGTAAACACCATAGTAATCTAGGCAAGTCACCAGCGGCTGCTAAAACCAGCCGGCTACAGGTTGTTGGGCAAGAGAAATATTTACGTAGTCTTTTTTTTTTTTTTCTTATTAATACAGTATTTATTTGTCTTCCCTCTGTCAAACCCTGAGCCAACCACTTTCCCCAGGCTGCCTGGGGAGGTATAGGAAAAGGATTATATAGGGCAGATGAGACACGGGAGAAAGACCTATGGGAGGTGGAGACGGCTCCTTCACATGGCGAAGAGGATGAGAAAGACCACCATCAGGCAAAAGAGCCCCATGGCCTCCGAGAGGGCAAAGCCCAGAATGGCGTAGGAGAAGAGCTGTTGCTTCAGAGAGGGATTCCTGACATAACCAATGATGAGGCTCCCAAACACAGTCCCAATTCCAGCCCCAGAACCAGCCACCCCTACCGTGGCAGCCCCAGCCCCAATGAACTTGGCTGCTGTATCGATGTCCCTTGAAATGGCGCTGGTTTGGAAGCTTCGGCTGGGAATAAGTGAGGTCAGGGGACGTGGGGCTGCCAAGATGCTGAGGCCCTTATAAGGTGCCTCATCTGTCAGTGTCTCGGGTGGTTTTAGCACCACTGCAGACAGTGATCGGCTCAACAGCTGAGAGGTGCTCCTGACCAAGAACGGGGTGGAGACGAACTTTGCACAGGCGTACATTTTCAGGGAATGAGGGGCTGTGGCAGGAGAGCTGCTCCCAGGGCCGAGGAGACAGAGAGAAAATATTTACGTAGTCTTAAAAGTGTCATCCACAGGTTATTACTTACAATGAGGGAAAGCTACCGTTAAAATGGAGAAATTGAGCAGACCTTGCCTTTTCCAACTAATCACATTGAATATTGTCAGTTACGGGACACAATGAAACCCCGTGCCTCATGAGATGCATTGAGAAAGGATGTATTGTCATCTGTGCAGGATTTCTACCAAAACTTAAGGTAATCATGAGGAAAAAGCTTGGGTGAAGCAAATTGAGGACCATCCTTGAAAAAATTCAGTTATACTCTTTTTTTTTTTTTTTTAAGATTTTATTTATCTGACAGCGATCACAAGTAGGCAGAGAGAGAGGGAAGCAGGCTCCCTGCTGAGCAGAGAGCCTGATGCAGGGCTCCATCCCAGGACCCTGAGATCATGACCTGAGCTGAAGAAGGAGGCTTTAACCCACTGAGCCACCCAGGCACCCCTATACTCTTTTTTTTAAAAATGTCAGTGTCACAGAGACAACAGGGGGCTTAGTCGGTTGAGCATCTGACTCTTTCTCAGCTCAGGTCTCAATCTTCTGAGTCATGAGTTCAAGTCTCATGTTGGGCTCCATACTGGACATGGAGCCTACCTTAAAAAAAGAAAAAAAAAATAAAAGAAAAAATATAACAAAAAAGTCAATGCCACAGAAGCCAGTATGTTGGTATAGATTAAGGGCATCTCCATTGTGATCAAATGCAGAGTGTGATTCTGGATTGGATTCTGGAAAAATGAAGCTATAAAGAATGTTTTTATGGGACAGTGTGGAGATTGATTATAGACTTAGTAATAATATTATATCAATGTTAAATTTTCAGATACGATCAGTATATTGTGGTTACATGGGAGAATGACTTTGGTATTAGGAGAAATGTGCTGAATATTCATGAGTGAAGTGTCATATATGCAAATAGCTTTCAAATGATTTCCCTTAAAATATATGCATATATTTCTATATATAAGCATGTGTGCTTGTGTACACAGCACACACATGTACCTGGAGATAGGGAGACAGAAACAGGAAGAAAAAGCAAATGTGGCAAATTTTAACTTTTGACTCCTATAGGTGAAGGTTATATAGGCCTAAATCTTTTAGTCTTGCAACTTTTCCACAGTTCTGAAATTTTTCAAAATAAAAAGAGTTGAGAAACTACTGTCGATTCCATTTATTCTGAAGTTTTATAACTCAATCCATTCTCTAATATTTGGGCCGAAGTCTTAATGGGATCAACTCCACTGTGTTTAACCTATACTTGTCTAGTAATCTGGTAAGAATTGAGCTTTAAGAGTATATGTGCTGCCGAAGTGAGCACCAAATTGAGCTTTAAGAGGAAGAATTCTTAACAATCAGCTCCCTAAGATGAAGATATGTGGAACAAGAGGAAGAGACTACCCAGAGAACTTCTCAGGTATGTGTGGATTAATATGGCATCAAGATGAAATTAGGATTAGTTTTTTAGAAGAAACAAGGGCATCAGGAAGAGTAAAGGCAGAGATAACTTCCCCCTTCATCATCAGTTTAGATCAGCCTGTGGTATTACCCAAAACTGGTAGAAAAAAATCTTTGTCTAATTCTTTAACAACACTGGTGATACCTGATATGCTTGTGTTATATGAAAAATGATTTAGCATAATCTGAGGTGCTAAATGAATGGGCTGTTTTTTTACAACAGGCCCTGTAATTGCATGGGAAGAGTATTAATGTTAGTTGAATTGATACAGAAAGATGATGAACTTCAAAAAGCTGAACTCAGATAAATATGTGTTTTCGGTAAACTATCGGAAACTTGAAATTCTGTGCTGGGAACTTCTGGGAGCATTCTGTGAGAAATAGGTTGATGGATTTGTAGATGCAATATTGATACTTACCATGCCTTTTATGAGTCCAAATCCTAATGGAAGAACAGTAGATTTGTGTGGGATAGTTTTGCTCAGAATTGAAAACAAGAGTCCTTATCGGGTTGTTCCCAGAAAGAATTGTTGCTCAAAGTAATCATTAAACGTTCAATTGTGGAAATTCTTGTGGATAACATGGAGAAATAAAAGGTGATATTTTAAGATTTTTTCATTATTTTGTCAGTGCCTTAAAGTATGGAATGAGCCTTTTAATTTTCCTTAATTTTACTTTAGTTTTCTTTTTCTTTCTTCTTCTTCTTTTTTTTTTTTTTTTGGTTCTGCTTTTGGAAACACATTAAAAAATAAAGCCTTCATTATTTGTATTTTCATTATTTGTATTTGCAGTAAATATGTCAGGTAGGGCTGGAACGCTCTGGCTGCCACAGCTTCTCCTTAAAACACATGGAAAGGGTATCCGCACTGTTTGATTTAATTGCCAATATTTAAATAGCATTCAGTACAAGCCCTGGATAAAATGAGGGCAGGGTGACCCCTCCCAGGGGAGTAGCAGCTTAGCACAAAATGAAGATATCCTTACCTTAAAGTTTTTCTTTGACCTGATAGCTCATAGGTAGATATTGAATAGAGAATGACATGATCTGCACATAACCTTAGATGCAGAGCTTGAAATCGTCTCGGTGTTTGATAAGGTCCTCTGCTCCAGGACCTAACAGCATTCTGTCACCAGGGAACATGGTCCTTCTGCCTCCAGGGAGTCCTTCCCACCTGTGTTTGAAGAAACATGGGAACAACACTACTTGGGGGCTTCATAGAAGACACATGCATGGGACCAGAAGACCCTCCTTTCTGGACATTGTTCAGTGTACATCCTCTGCACCTAAAGGGCAGTCTCGGGTAGAGCACTGTCTCAGATTGAGGTCCTTGGGCCAGTAGCATCATCAACTCCTGAAGCTTGTTCGAGATGTTAGCTCTGGCCCCACCTACTGACTCGGAATCCCTGGGAGCAGGGCTCCTGGTAATTCTATGAAGTCTAAACTTAGAATTCCAATGCGGGGGGGACCACAGACATAGAGCTTTACACTTCCCTGAAGATCACCCTGATCACCTGTTTACCCTGCAAATAAGAGTTGTTCCCAGAGACTCAAATGAGTCAACACTTAAAATATGATAAGAAGTAGGTTCTTATACATGGAAATGTGCTACAAGGTAATTTCCTTAAAACATAGCATTATTAGATGCTTGGCAGTGAAAAGAGTAATATGAAGAGGCAGAGCTAAATTTTGCAGCATCTAGTGTAACTGCCATACACTTAAGATTATTTTTTTAAAATATTTTATTTATTTATTTGACACAGAGAGATCACAAGTAGGCAGAGAGGCAGGCGGGGGGGGGGGCGGGGGAGCAGGCTCCCTGCTGAGCAGAGAGCTCGATACGGGACTTGATCCCAAGACCCTGAGATCATGACCTGAGCTGAAGGCAGAGGCTTAACTCACTGAGCCACCCAGGTGCCCTAAGATTTTTTTTTTTAAGATTTTATTTATTTGGCAGAGAGAGTGAGAGAGGCAACACAAGCAGGGGGAATGGGAGAGTGAGAAGCTGGCTTCCCACAGAGCAGGGAGCCTGAGGCAGGACTGGATCCCAGGAATCTGGAATCATGACCTGGGCCAAGGCAGACACTTAACAACTGAGCCACCCAGGTGCCCCTACACTTAAGATTTTTTAGAAAAAATTTTTTTTCCTTGTTATATTGTAGGACATGATGTTAAGTAAGATCTTCATTTGAGTTTTTTCTGTAAGGGTTACTTGCTTGCTTTCTCATTAAGAGTTCTTAAAGAGCTGAACAAAGGTTATATTAGTGTGTAACTCCTCAAGGGACCCTGTTATGTCTAGAATCACAAAAGGTTCAGTCCCTTTTGAAAAGAAGACATTGAACTAAACTCAGTCCTGGAACCTGTTTCTATGTTGATAAAAGCCTTTAACTGCCTTTCATTTCCTTAAACATGGCCTCTTGGCTAACATCAAAGCAGACAATTCATGGTTAAGGAAACCTGTGGATTGGACTGAGGCATTTCTTGTCCTTATTGGGGCAGAGGTTTCTCCTGAGTGGGCAGAACACACTTTGTGATAAACTGCTCTGTTGTTTCTAGTCCCCCCAAATTCACTGGTGTGCTGTTAAATGTTAGCAAACTGCTGTGCAGGGTTGGGGTGGGGGGTAGTCCTGGACTGTAGCATTGGCTGATTTTTGTGATCTTAATCCTTCCACTGTGGCCAATTTCAAGCTTACCAATGTGATGTCGCTGGAGTGGAGCTGGGACAACCGGCTGTTGCTGTCCTGTGCCAGCTGGCCTGAGCATAGCACTGTCCAAAGTATGTCCTTCCCAGCCCTCTGAGATTGAAGTAGTTGGGAATTGAACTAGCCCTTGGTGGATGTGGGTAGGAGGGGAGAAATCACTTTTGGTTCACAGGCTTGGCCTGTGGGGAGAGAGAGACAGAGCTCTTGGTTTTCAGTAGATGAGAACATATTCATGTGTCTGAGCCAACTCCTTTCCATGCTAATGTGTTGGCCCCTGTGTTGGGGAGCTTTAAAATTTTTGGATTCTAGGGTAGATGCAGCAAAAAAAAAAGCCGGATTCTGTGTTTCTATTAAAATGATGATTTCCGCCTCAAAGCATAAGGCTCAGAGGAACTTCACACCTCAGATTTTCACATACATGACTTTAGCAACCACCCTTACTCCCAGCTAAGGCTGCCCCAAGAGTAAAAGGCATGTGTGCAAAACAGCTCATTGTTCTAGAAGGCTGTTGCATAAGTACATTTGCTCTTGTAGGAAATAGTAAGAGTCCGCAGTCCAAGTAAAACTAGGAAGTAGCCTCCAGGGCAGCCTAATTTTTGAAGCAAACTCTTCCTTCTCAAAGAATCATGTTTATATACCAAGAGCAGCAAATATACATATTACTTCTGTCAGTACCTGAGTAACCAAGGTATTTGGAAAGAGGAGGAAAGGAATTCAAGTAAATGTTTAAAGAATGCTCTTTGAAGACCTGGAATCTGGAAAGTTTGTTTTGTAAATGTATTCATCAATTCACACAGCTCTTGAAATAAGACTGTTTTATGGGGGTAGGGAATGATGAGGCTTCTGAGCTATAGATCCATGTTGGAGTATGACAAAATTCTTTGTTGAATCTCAGTATCTCTCAACTTTGTATCTCCAAAAAGTCAGAAGTTTCCCAACAGAATCAAAGAAAACAAAGCTATAAAATCTTAATGAGTGGGTCGAGTGGAATCCAATAAAATTTCTAGGAAGAAATACTAGGATGGATGATATTAATATGGAGGAATACTAATATGAATACTAACATAGAGGAAAACTCCATATCAGATTTGATAAAATTTAACATCTGTTTTTGTTTTATTCACATTTTAAAAATTCCATCCTGTTTAAAGCAAGACAATGAGTGATAGGCACAAGAAAAATATTACAACACTTGCACGTTAATAAGGTAGGTTTATGAAGAGTTGAACTGGAACTCCTTGGCAGATTAAAAGATATGGGATGTGCCTAGAAGGTTTGTCGTGTCTTTGGTATTGTTGTAATTTGTGTTCATCCAGATGCAGATTCTAACACAAGTCTAATCTCTTGGAAGGACTCCCAGGAAATATCTGAGCAAGTAGAAGTTAGGAAAGGGAAGGACTTCAGTGAAGAGTATGTTATCAAGTGAGCTGCCCTCATGGGCAGCTGGTACTCAGTCCTTCTGAGGAATTCCATGAAACAGGTAGAACGTGACTCTGAATTGTCCCAAGTAAAAAGGCAAGAAAACTGGTATAATGATTCTGCTCACTTTCTGTCACTTGTTGAAGGTGGCTTCCAAGGTCTTCAACTACATGAGACTACTTTTTTGCTTTAGCCTGATAGAAGCTCTTTGGCCAGAAAGTTTCAGGTGTTTGCAATAAGGAGTCTTCACTGTGTAGAGGCAGGATATTCCTTAGTGTAGTGCCTGTCCACAGAAGTTTAATGCGAGCCCCTAATGTGAGCTCCCTTTGTAATTTTTAATTTTCTAAAAGCCAGTCAAGTAGATCCAGGTGAAATTCAACTTAATACATATTTTATACTAGTACATCCAAAACCTTATTTCATCCTGAAGCCGGTATAAAAATTGAGATATTTTACATTTTTGCCCCAAATCTTTGACATTTGGCATGCATTTTACTTTGAGACCACATCTTATGTCTCATTTCACACTAATCACTTTTCAAATGTTTAATAGCCCCATGTGAAGAGTGAACTCTCCTGAACAGTGCAGTTCTAGGGGAATGGATTGGCATTTGACTTTCTACTGCATTGGTGGGGGTGGGGGGAAGCATGTGTCAGTTATTCTTGGAGTAACCCCCGAAATTAATTCTATCCAGTAATATGTAAATTGAGTTTTTGGCCCAACCGATACTTTACTTTCTCAATTAGATTATATTCCTCTGATTTCTCAAGATATAAAACCCAGGAAATGCAATCTTCTGCTTATTTTACAGAAGTACTTTGATTTATTGACATTTGGAAAACTTTAACATTTTTAATGTCTTTGAAAGTATGTCTCTACTGTTCTCATTAATATATCAGCATAGAGTTTTACTAGTGAAAAATAGGTGCTCATTTATCTTTTGCTTTCTCCCACCAGCAGCCAATTATTGATGGAATGCATACTTTGGGCTATGCATGGTTTTGGCCCTGTGAGCGTTCAGTGAAGAGACAAAGGCTCTCTCTCTTCATGGAGCTTACAGTTTGATGAGGCACAGTAGACAGAATACCATAGAAATAATTTCCCTGAAGAACAGAGTCCTTATTCTGTTTTGTTTGTTTGTTTGTTGTTTTTTTAAGTCTTTATTATTTTAGAGTAGTTTTAGGCTCACAGAAAAACAAAAATTGGTTAAGTTTTTATTTATTTGAGAGAGAGCTAGGGCCTGAGCAGGGGGAAGGGCAGAGGAAGAGGCAGAAGTAGACTCCCTGTTGAGCAAGGAGCCAGATTTGGGCTCCATCCCAGGACCTGGAGATCATGACCTGATCCAGAGGCAGACACTTAACCAACTGAGCCACCCAGGCACCCTTCGTTCAAAACAAAATTAAGAGGATGGTGCAGAGGTGTGCTTGTACCGTCCACCCCCACACATGTACAATCTCCCCGCCATCAACATTCCCCACCAGAGTGTACATTTGTTACAGTTGGCAAACCTGCACTGACACAACCATAATTACCCACATCCCATAGTTTACATTAGGAGGAACAGGTGTTAGCAAATGGTTTTTAAATGGTGTTACTAAGCTTTATCTTATTTTCGTCAAATGCCATGTGTAAAACTCAAATATCATGCGAGTAATAAACAAGTTGGAAAGTGGTTGTTTAAAATACTCTTAAAAGAGGATTTCTCACTTTTCAGAACTTGTCACCTTGCAGTTCCTTTTACCTAGAGCCTTGATTCATATTCTTTGGACTAATTTACCGACACTTGTAGGGATTTACCTATGCTGTAAAATGAGTTGCACTAAGTCTGGCTAGGAGGACATTTACACTGCCATATTATGGATCCTTTGGAATCTATGGGAATTCAAGCATTTTGCTTTCCCCAGGCTGTCAGATACATGACTGAGAATCATTGTTTGTGTCACCTTTCTGGCCTAAACTTTAGAGGCCTTTGAAAAGTAGCTGCCAGCAGGGCAGGTCAAAGACTTTGTATTTGCATATTTCCTGTTGAACCCTAGGAGGTATTTGAGTTGCTAATGTGAAAAAGGCTATGGTTTCTCTATTAATTAAGGTTGTTTTATTCATTGAGTGAAATGTGAAAGCATTTAATAATTTACAGATGATGTTTTCAAGCATAATTGACTTTTGAGGTTTGAGATGCTAAAGGAAAAATGATAACTCTAAGCATGGCACTTGGAAAGATTTTGCTTCAGCTGATTACATATGCAGGTTATTTCTGGAGTTATGCTAGGAAGATTCCTTTAGTAGGATTTAACTGGCTGAGTATAATAGGATGTTTTATTACATAATAATTGCCTTAATGGATGTGAGCTTTTCATTTGGCTATTGGAATAATGCTAATGTAACTCTAATTGAAAATATTACATTTAGTTTTAAACATCTTTAACACATCAGACTGGGTCAGTGGATTTAGTTATTGAAGATCCTCTGTTTTGTTTTCATAGATCTCATTTTCCAGGTTGTGTTGCTTTCTGAAGCTGCTTTAAGCCATTTCCCAGTAGATAAAGGTAGTTATTGGGTTCCTTTCTCTATATCTTCTTAATTTCTCAATGGTTGTGAGCAAAATAGAAAAGGACACTGTCATAAGTAAAGAAGACTTCATGGAAAGAGTGGGATAAAGAGGATTGATAGAAATCTTGAGCCTCAGGCTTTGCAGGCAGGCAGGAGTCAAGGGATAAAATAGGGATGACTTAGGTTGGAATTTCTAGAAGCAGACCCTGAGATGGAGGTTCTTGTGCGGTTGACTCAAGGAGGGAATGCCCTCTGGAGAAATATTTAAGGGAGTAAAGGAAACAGAATAGGTTTGAGGAGGAGTGGAGCAAAACAGGAGGGTTCAGGTAAAGTCTGGTTGGAGCTGGCTTCCACAGGGAGCTCTGGAGGTTTTCATCAGAAAATAGTTCTACCTGGAGGTATAGTGCCAGCCACTCATGCTCCTCTGTCAGTCAGTGCTTGGCTGTGGATTGCCTCTAGATGGGGCATAGCCTCCCAGGGTCTCTGGGGGAGGGGAGAAAGAGATTTACACTGGTCCATTTCCAGGGTGTAAATACTCTCCTCATGGCTTCTTTCAGGCCACTAGTGTGAAGTTACTGAATAGGAAGTTGAGGAGAAAGCTGAGTTTTAGATTGTACAACAAGCTCTTGTAAGCCAGTGCTAGCTGAATCTAGCAAATCTCCATTCCCAGCCATCTCCTGGAGGGGGGCTTGTTGTGTGTCGAGGGCAGTTCTGTGGAAAAAGGGGCAGTTGTAAGCTGATAGCAGCTGGGGAATAGGGGCACTGGCCCACAAAAGATCTGAGAAACATCTAGAGGCCGATGCAACATAGGAAACATGGAAAGCCTCACAGAGCAGGAACAGGAAGGTCAGCAGGCTGGCTCCTATTGCTGCCTCTGCTGCCTCTTTAGTGGTCCACTTGCCACCATTTTATCACTCACTGAAAATGCAGTCTTGAAAGAAGGTAAGAATCGGTCCTGCCTAAAGCTCATGCCCCCTCTGATTCTACCAGAAAAGTATGAGGAAAGATGTAGTCCACTATCCTTCAGTAGTAGAAGGAAGTTTTAACTTCTATCAAAATGATACAAGACTGGGAGAATGGTGACTCCCAGAGAGGAAGCTGGGGAAGACTTACTAATGGGCAATGGAGGCTGCATAACATCAATGGCAAGATTTACTACATGTGGAGGGGAAGTTGGCATAATTGTAACAAAAGGAACTAAAATGTATCATTTTTTACTTAATGCTAATATTGATTTGCTGGCAGCTGTTTTAGCTACTTCATATAGGGTGGCAGAAATTGTTGGTTGCCTACTTCTCTACCAATCTTTTTTTCTAAACTTCCTCCTTGATGGCAGAATCCTACTATCTTTAAAAAAACAAACAAACAAAAAGAACCTAAAAATTGTCACATAGTGGCTTTCCCAGCATCCTCTTCACCCATGACAGAGGCATATGACCCAATTCTGACCATTGAGTGCTGACAAGAAGTCTTTAGGGAGGTGAACCTTCTGGGAAGGATTCGCCCCTTATAAAACAGGGAAAGGGAAACTCCCAACACCTATTCTTCCTGCTTTGAATGAAGTCATGTGAGGACATGGTGCTTGGAGTTGTGGTAGCCATCGTGGAACCAGTGAAAAGCCAAGAAAATCTCAGAAAAACTGATAGGTAACCCTGACATGGCATTGTTGGATGAACCCCGAAGCTGCCCAATTTTGGTATTATTTCCTGAGACCTTACACATTCCTATTCTTTTATTTGGGGGTTCAGTTATGATGTTTTATGTTATTTCACAGTATCCTGTCTGGAATGGAGATATAGATATATATTCATTCATTCATTCAAGGGGTGGAGAAACAGACTCCATCTTCCTGGCAGGAGGAGGTGCAAAGTCCTGTTATAATGGATTAGAGAATTGCTGGTCTTTTTGTAGTCTGCTGCATGCTAATTCCCCATGTTGAATCAGTCAGTAATCCTTACCTGTTCTAACACTAAAATATTATTGTTTTTTAGAGAGCATGTGAGCAGGGTGGAGGGACAGAGGGAGAGAAAGAATCTTAAGTGGGCTCTACTCTGGGCATGGAGCCTGACACAGGGCTCTATCCCATGACCCTGAGATTATGACCTGAGCCAAAATCAAGAGTCAGATCCTTAGCCAACTGAACCACCCAGGCGTCCCTCACTAAAATATTTTTAAAAACTCATCTCTTTTCTCTCTCTCTTTCTTGCCAAAACTGATCCAAACCACCATCTCACCCAGCTGACCAAAGTAACTCCCTGACTGACCTCCCTACTTCCACTTGGGCTATCTCTAATCTGTTTTCCACACATCAGGCATGGTGACCTTTTAAAAATATAAATCAATTCCTGTCTCTTGTCATTCTTCCTCTTCAAACAAATCTGTACTCCTTTCCATGGCCCACGTATCCCATAGTGATCTGACTTCTGTCCAGCTGCAGCCTTATCTGCCTCCTTTGAATTCCTGGAGCATATCATGCCCATTCTGTCTCAGGAACTTTGTAACTGCTGTACCCGCTCCCTGGTGTGTTCCTTCTCCAGTTTTTCATGGAACTTCTTTCTGAATACAACCACATCCTTAACTACCTGGGTCAAATAGGACTCTTCTGACTACTTTCTGTTGTATTGCTTTGTGCACTTCCTTAAGAATGCTGTTTGATTTGTTAATTTAACATATTTATTGCTTAGCTCTTCCACCAAAATGTGTGTTTCATAAAGTCAAAGACAATATCTGATTATACACATCATTGAGTAGTAGTCACTTATTAAATGTTCATTGATTCCCTCCAGAGCAAACCCTCCATGGAAGTTTTACTAAATAATGAAAAGTAACCTTCCTTTTCAAATGTGTTTTATTTGCCAGATTTTCATGGCACTAGACTCAACCACACATCATAAATATTGATCATGACAAATGATCTTTTATTATGGAAATGGAATTGGAATGGTCCAAAGAATTACCATCCCAGTATACGATGCTTCGTATCAAGTGATGAGATTTACAGAAGAAACGTATTAGTACCTTGCTTAATACGATACAAGTAAACATTTTCCGAGAGGAGTCTTTGTCAGATAAAGGCCTCGGTAGTCAGAGCCTGGTTTTCCAAAGAGGAGAGCTCTCTGAAATTGAATTTTATTCGTGCTTCAGAAAGAAATGAAATCTCTCCATCATGAAAAATGAGTATCAGGTGCTTTTGATTTCCTTTTATCAGCTGCTAATCAGAAGAGATGAAGAGAGAGATGCAAGCTAATGAAGAAGCCAGCTGTTTGATAGGCAGTTGGGTTGCGGGAGGGTTCGTGCTTGTTAATGAGATGATGGCCTTGGGAAATACACTGTGAGAGGGAGGGATGGGGGAGGAAGTGGTACATTGCACAGCCTCTCCCTAGGTGGATCCCATCTCAAAGTGTTTATGCTAAAATGCTTTGAGTCGCAAAAACTACATTTTTTTAAAAAAAGATTTTATTTATATATTTGACAGACAGAGATCACAAGTAGGCAGAGAGGCAGGCAGAGAGGAGGAAGCAGGCTCCCCACTGTGCAGAGAGTCTGATGTGGGACTCGATCCCAGGACCCTGAGATCATGACCTGAGCCGACGGCAGAGGCTTAACCCACTAAGCCACCCAGGCACCCCCCAAAAAGTACATTTTGAAGAAGGCACATCTGGTGTTTGGAAGATTCTAGAGGACCCTTTTAATTTTTATAGGTCCTCTATACGTTAGTAATGTTTCATTTCTATATGTTAGGAATTAGTCATACCCTCTCTTAGCATGAATAGTTTGGAAACACATTGCGGTGTACATTTGTCATTCGGAAGAGCTGCCAGATATCCACAGTCCCTCTTCTAGCTGGATGATTTCCTCCCTTTTGGATTCTGTTGATGCCAGGGAAGCCAGACACTTGGTTTCCCAGCCTCCTTTGCAGCAGGGGTTCAGGCATGTGGCCTGGGTTTGGGTTTGGGTGATCAGAAAAGCATGGCCTGGACTGTGATGAGTGCAGCACAGGAAGGAAGCCATTTTCTTAGTAGAGGTAATGGCAGTTGGGGCTACAGGCCCGGGAGGAACAAAGACCAGTGCAGATGCTGGTGGCATTGCAAGTTATAGGACAACACATACCTGTCCTCACTGGGGAGATTGGGGTGGAATTCTAAGAGCTGTGGTCCTTGTTAGCCTCCTTTGTCTCTCCTTGGTTCTTTCTTCAGGATTTTCAGCCATACTGCATGTTTCCTATTATGATTCTTTCAATACATTCTTTTACTCTTTGGTAAAACAGGGACCTTTTTTGTTGCTTACACATAAGAGCCATGACTACCTTCAATTAATTATGCTTGCAAGGCAGTGAGTAGTTCTGTTTCACTAACTATATTGTCCCTTATGACAAACAGAGTTGTAAGTTAGTATTGTCATGTATGACCCAAATTATGAGAATTTTATTTAGGAGGATTTAAAGGTTTTGTTCCATTGGTTTCCAGGTTCTCTTATTAATTAAATCATAACCATAATTTTAAAAGTAGAGCACTTTAAGTCAATGTTATGCTTCACTCTGTTGAGGAAGGTGTCACTTTCTTCTTAAAATAGTTTCATTAAATAGAATTAGTCTATTTAACAATTTTGTGCGGAGTCTGATCATTCTCATTCTGTGTTTTAGGAGGTTTCAGGGGGCAACCATTTACTGCTGCCACCAGGAGAGTAATTCCTTTGCGTAGAAATTTTGAGCAGAAACTGATGAAGATTAAAGTGTTAAATACTTGAAGATCTATGTGGCTCAACAACTATTTGTTTAAAATATTTCGTTGGATACTTGCTGAAAGTCAGGAATTATGAAGCACCAGAGAGTAAGAACTGAATAATGTTAGGGTAGTTCCTGTTTACAAAACAGGTCTCCAGAATTTATAGTCTAAGGCAATAGTACTCAAAGTGTGGTCCATGGACCTGTGCTGTCTGAGCACTGTTACTGGTCAAACAATGAAATGTGAAATTTGTGCTAGAACATAAATCATTCAGTACACTGTTCAGTCCAGCTGATATTTTTCTTGTATAAGACTTTCTTGAAGGAAGTAGTGACTTGATTTATATCTTTTTTAAAATTTTTATTTATTTATTTTTTGACTTGATTTATATCTTTGTGCAAGTTTCTTGTCCTCAGTCATAACAAAAAGTTTGTATATAGCAGTAATTGTGTGGCTAATAAATATTACAAAAAGCAAGAATATCTAGTGATTACATCAAGCTATGAAACAGCAAAATATCTCACATTAATGTTCATTTCAAAACACCTAAATTAGTCCTTACTTTAGGACTTAATTATCCTCTTTCTATAAGTGAACTTTGGACAGGTGTTAAAATGCACAACAATACTCTGGATTTTGTTGGGTTTACAAAATCATCTGAGATAATCGTGGTTATCAGGATTTTCCAACTTCACAAGTGGGAAAACATCAGTAAACAATTGCATATGTTTCAAATACCAGATTGTTGCTTTTAATAAGAATTATAGCTATTAGAAATCTCTGTCTATATAGTACCTTGAATGAATATTGGATAAGTTGACTGTTAACATTTTTATCTCATGTGTGTATGAGAACTGATAGCCATCAATAGGTTTTAAAAAACTCTTGGCACCTGGTGGCTCAGTGGGTTAGGTGTCTGACTCTTGATTTTGGTTCAGGTCACGATCTCAGGATCCTGAGATTGAACCCTGTGTTGGGCTTCGTGCTGAGCATGGAGCCGGCTTAAGATTCTCTCCCTCTCTCCCTCCCCTTCCCTGTCTCACTTGCATGCCCTCTCTCTTTCTCCCTCCAAAAAACAAATGGAAAAACTAAACTATTTTCCCCTGAAACAGTTTTTATGGATAAAAATGATAAAAAAAGTTAAGAGTCATTTTCTAATATTTACCCATCATTCTTTCAAATAAAGCACCAAATCTAAAAACTGAAAATGTTTTTGATCATCATTAAACCAGGAACATCCCATATTCACTTGTGGTATTATATTGGAGGTCAGAAGAGAGGTTATATACACCTGAAGTTAATGTAATTTTGTGTTTCAACTGTACTTCAATTAAGAAGAAGAGAGGTCATGTTTAGAGAATCTTGCCAGGGAGAGGGCACAAGAGAAATTTCAAGTAGCTAAAAATGTTCTAGGCCTGTGCTGTGCAACATGGTAACCACTAGCCACTGTGGCTATTTAAACGTAAATTAATTAAAATAAATATATTTATGGATTAAGATCCTCAGTTGCACGAGCCAATTTGATGTGTTCAATGTGACATGGTAGGCAATAGCTAATGAATGGGCAGTGCATAATTATATTTCCTTATGGAACCTTTCCATCATTGTAGAAAGCCCTATTGGACAGCACTATGTTAGACCTTGGTCTGGGTTGTTGCTTTAGTATATGATTATTGAGTGTCAATATTCATCAAGTCTTACACTTAAGACTTATTGTAGTAAGTTATACATTAGTGTGGAAAGTATATAATGAAAAAGATAGAGATTTGGCTCTATTGGCTTTTTCAGTTCAGTTCAAGGGATGTTTCTGCCATTTCTGGATACTGAGAAGTCTGGGCAGAACTTAGCTGAGGTAGAGAAGATGCATTTCCAAGATGTGTTCCACCAGATGTGCTACATGGAGCCAGATGGCCCTCTATGGAGCAGGTGTCAAAGGTGTATGGGACAGGGCAAAGGCTGCCTCAGATCCATCAGCCTAAAGGGGAGAGTCGAGACATCTTAAGAATGGTAACAGACTTGGG
Source organism: Mustela nigripes (assembly GCF_022355385.1). Taxonomy (NCBI): domain Eukaryota; kingdom Metazoa; phylum Chordata; class Mammalia; order Carnivora; family Mustelidae; genus Mustela; species Mustela nigripes. The sequence goes on from NC_081563.1 coordinate 105,583,034, forward strand.
GCACCTGGGTGGCTGAATCAGTTAGGCATCTGCCTTTGGCTCAGGTCATGATCTCAGGGTCCTGGCATCAAGCCCCATGTCAGGCTTCCTGCTCTCAAGGAGCATGGTTCTTCCTTTCCTCCCTGCTCATGCTCTCGCTGGCTGTCTCTCAAATAAGTAAATAAAATATATATTTTTTAAATGATAACAGTCTTTGGAAGATCATTCTCAGAAGAGCCCTTATTCTCTACATAGGAAAGGGGAAACACTTTTTATTAATGTTGGGCTCGCTCTTAGTCATTTTAAAACCTTGCTTATTTGATGCAGACATTCTTTTCATTGATCATGCCAAAGGGGAGTGGTTGGGGGGTGCTGGGGCAATAATTAGTGAGAAAATAATATAATCCATTAAATTAGCCTCGCAATTTCCTTTTTCTTGTGGTTTTTACATAAATGCTTCCTCCTTTTTTCTTATTTTTCTTTTCATATTTTGGGTACTTAAGTAAAGTTAATGTACTTGTTTATCCTTTATTCATTTAAAACCTTATTACTCAAGATGGAGTCTGGGGAGGAGCATTGGTGTCACTAGGAGTTTGGTAAAATGCAGATTATTTGGCCCTCCCCCAGACCTATAAGCCAGAGCCTGTATCTCAAAAGGAGATTCCTGCATACCTTGTGGCTAGAGCAAAAGCACTGGGTAGGAGTCTGAAATTAATGGATGAAAATCATCTGAGGCCCCCAGGATATTGCATTAACTGCACTACTGTATTAGGTTCGTTGTTCTGTAGTCCATTAGCCAAGATGAGTTATAGATATTAAATTGACTATCTAGTGTCAGCTAAATTTAACAGCTATATAAGGTGGTTTCCTCCTTGTGAGATTTTTCATCTCACAAAGAAACTGAGTCACCAGTGTTGCGGTCCATCTTCTAATAGGCATGGGAGATGTCAAATGTATTTTAGGTATTAGAAGTGAAAATTGCTTTTTGATGTAGTGTCACTCACAGTGAAAAATGACATATAAAGATAAGTGCACCATTTTAAGCCTTTGACTAAGGTAATGGCAATTTACTAAGATGGCAATTTAATAAAAAATAACTGGGTACTGACAACTTTCAATTAATTTCTGAAATTGAAAGAAGAAAAAGAATGAATAACCCCAAGTGTCATATAATTAATTTTACTTATAGTTAGCTTTGTGTAATGCATGTCCTGCTTACTTTTGACTAAGGGATGACTTCATTTCAAATCAAGTACTAAGGGATGTATTCTGAAAACCTGACTTGAGAAGAACAAAGCTTCCTCTACTTGGGAAGTTTCTTCCCTACCGCCATTCACCTGCTGTTGGAACTTCTTCAGTAGCTCACATCATAGGCAAAGAAATTGTACATTCCCCAAGAGGCTTCACACCTTAGCTGGAACGGGCTGATTTTGCTAAGTCACAAACATGTACAACAAAATTGATATTCGGGTGACATGGAAAGAAAATGAGAACCAATGCTGAGTGCAGTGGCTGTGCCAACTGCTGAACCCAAAGGCAAGACCAAGGCTGGCTTCGGTCACAATAGAAATAACTTTGAACTTGTGCAGAACATCATTCAGGACTGTCATCCCACCACACAGCTCTCATAAGGTGAAAGAGTTCTGCCAGGATGTTGCTTGTCATCAGGGTGATAGACAGAATGGTCTGCCAGTCTTCTGTTCAATCCATAATCCACTTCTAGCTAGCCATCTGGTCACCCAGCATGAACTCGATGATTTTTCCCCCCTCAAACTCTTTATTTGTTCATTTTTTTTTTAATACATTCATTAGCCATATTAGGAATGCCCATGGGAGGGGGCATCTACGGGGGGGGGGGTGCCAATGTAATCAGAAAAGCCATTGCTGGTAGTGAGCCTTCATGGGCTAGCTTCTACATGGTTTAGGTCTTTGGGACCTTAGGACCTTGGAGCACATGCCAGTGTTGCCAGTTGAGTGAGCTAATAACAGGAATTATTTGTTTTAGAAGAAGCCATATTTCATTCTCGGGTTATTCTATTTAATGAACTGTTATAGGGCATTTTTAGGGTATGTATTATTAGTTTCCTGTGACTACTGTAACCAGTTACCACAAACTTACAGACTGAAAACAGTAGAAATCTGTTCCCTCACAGGTTAGAAGGCCAGAAGTCTGAAATCGAGATCAATGCACTGAAATTGATGTATCTCTCCTGAGGATTTGTCCCTGGCCTCTTCCAGGTGGAAGAGGTTGTGGCTGCCACCACCACTCTTTGATTTACGCCCACATCACTCCAGTCTGTAAATCTATGTCCATATTGCCTTCTTCTCTGTGTCTTCCTCTTCCCCAATGTGATAGCTAATTCAGGGTCATCTCCCCATTGTAAAATCCTGAACTTAATCACATCTGATCCTTTCTCAGCCTTCTGCAGACTTCAGGGAATTAGGACACTCCCCTTTTAAATGTTTATTAACGAATAGACACTGTGTCCAGCATGTTGCTCCACAAAGGATTGTGGGTCTTATCCAACATCAAGTGTTACTGATAATTAATGAAGACTATGAGCACAATTTCAGCATCCCAGCGTTGGTCTTTGAAGGGGTCTGGAACCTCTGACACAGCTTTCTCAAACTATTTTTATGCACTAGGTTGCATTTTGGTTTAGAGTAACTGATAATATGGTCTAGGGTGTGATACAAGTTAGTTCAGGCAAAGCCATTTAGCATTAGGGCTTCCTACTTCTTTTATACTTGATTGGTCCTATAGACTCTCTGCCAATGTAACCAGTGTCCATTATCCAGAAGGCTGTGTCCCATACATCCAAAAATTCTGGGTTAATTTTTTGAAGAAATCAAGGCAGAACAGGAATGACCTGCTAAAACCTTAGATAAGAAGTTTTGGGTTATCTTCCTGCTGGTAAATCCCAGCATAGAGTTGACAAGAAGTTCTGGTTTTATCAAGGTCAACCCTTTCTAGAGTAAGGGGTCAGAGGTTCATCTAGGGAGGGAGAGAAAGAGGGAGAAGTAATAGACCCACAGTTAATTTTCTTTTTTCCCTCATGCATGAATTGGCTTCGATGTAGAGAATATTCATTTTTGAAACCTTACTATTTGGAGACCAAGTATATAAGTAAATCCAGAAAACTATCTTCTTCGGTCCATCCTGAAATGACTTCGCTGGTGTAGGTCTTGTCTACATCAGGAGTATAGTATACACAGCAGGAATGGATAGGAACCATTTAAAAAGAAGGGGTTGTGGGCATCATGTCTGCTGTTTGAGCAGAATTTGGTATATTTGCTTATACTCAGGATGCCTCAGGGATTTTAGCTAAAAGAATGATCATCAGTGTGTGTAATTTATTTATGGGATATTTAGATGCCTTTATTGTGAGAGATTAAAAACAATTAAAGACCTATATCCATCTGAGGAATGGCAGAATGACTTGGATGGAATAACGGAGCTCCTATTTTTATTTATGAACAGATTGACTTTAGTTTCAGTTAACCTTTGTTATGGAGACAATAATGAAAGTAAGGTGATTCTCTTTCCTTTTGATTTTGGCTTTGACATGGGAGGAACTGTGTATACTTGGCACCTGATATTTACACTGCCATCTGTCTGTTGCTTTTCTTGCTGTGAACAGATTCACAGTCATGTGTGGGGAGGAAATCGTTACCAGAATCTCTTCTAAGAAGGTCAACTCTGTGTGGTGTCTGAATGCCCTTGGGTGGTTATAGTTGGGTACTGCATTGCTTTATTCAGCTTTCCTTGCACTCTGCCTTAGGATGACCTGCTCATCGTAAGACCACTGTTGGTCTCCAACTTCTCTTTTTATCTTGTTAAGGTAGGATTTAAACCAAGAACAAAAGGGCAAGATCCCTGAGTATCTACTTTCAATGTTTGGCCTGACAGTTTTCGAAGTATCACTTTTAGTAGAGGAAAGAGACAGGATGTATTTCTCTGCGGATCACTGGGATCCTACCTAGTGTTGCTTGAAAAAGCGGGTCTCAGAGATTCTATGCAAGACCTCAAGAGACCTCCACATTTTAACTAGTTGCCTTATTATTCCCCTAACAAAGACTTTTGCCCTTCGCAACTGGGCTTATGATAGAGCCTGATATTTCGTAGAGCGCCTTAGGGTTTTAAAAGCATTTTTATAAATGTTAGCACATTTTCTCCCAGAATAGTCCTCTGAAGTAGTCTGGGCAGGTATTAATCTTCAATTTATAGATGAGAAAATGGAAGCTAAGAGAGGTCAAACAACTTGCCCAGAATCATGTCATTCTTAACAGAGCGGAGGCTGGAACTCATTCCCACAGGAACTTAATCCAAAAGTCTTACTGTTAACGGTGATAGACATACATTCCTTCAGGGGTCTTGTGGTTAACAGTTGAGGGATGTTGGATGGGGAGAAAGCAAGTGGTGTGTTTACAGGTGATCTAAAGGAGTGTGAACAATTCTATAATTGTTCTTCTTTCCTTCTTTCTTCCCTTATGCCCTGTCAGCACTATCGGAGGCTTCCTGGGCCTCATGGAGCCAGACATTTGTCACTCCTGCCTTTCAGCTTTGCAGGCAGTGTGAACAGAAGTGATGGTTACCCAGGAGGGGCTCTTGCATGAATAAGGTTGACTCGAGGCCAATTGCTGGTCATGTTTGGCAGTATGGTATGTGATAGGTAGGTCTAAAGTGACAGGGAAAAGTTTTGACAGGAGCCCAAGACCTTCTGTTGGCTCAATGGCAGAAATCTGAGCTATATGGGATCCGAGAGGCCATGTGGTTAAACACTCATTTTCAAGCTCTTCAGAATGTGTGGGTGTTAAAGTGATTGGTTTTCTACTACCAAAGGAATACCTCCTAGCACACACAACCTCAGGGGCGTAGTGCAGTAAATGTTTATTGCCCTTGGGGCTTAGATGAGCCATGGGTCCGCTCTGGGGCTTAGATGATACTGGCCTGCTCTTGGTTGATCTAAGTGGGCCTCAGCTGGGAAGAGCAGGGCAGCTGAGAAAATGTCACTTATCTTCTGGCAGGCTTGCCCAGGCAAGGTCTCTCAGGACCTTGGAGTAGTAAACTGTTATTCTGTTGGACAAAGCAAGTCACCTGGGTCAAGAAATACACCTCACCTTTTGGCAAACAGCTTCAAAGTCAAATGGCAAAACGTATGGGTACAAGAAGTTAATCCCAGTTTCCTAATAGTCAGTAAATCCCAGTTACCTAACAATTTAGGAACAAGAACAGGATAGAGCCAGGCCTTTTGCCCCACCCCCACACTAAATGCCTCTCACTTCATTTCCAGAGACTCTCAATTTGTCTTAGACGTGCCCCTCACCCTAAATAAGCCCCTAGGTATTCAGGGCCTTGGGTTTGCTGCCAGGCTTTCTTCTCATTCTCCAGTTGTGCCATGCATGGCCTTGTTCTCTGCCAGCACTTCCCTGATCCCTGCCAGAAGATGAGCTCTTAATTAAGGTGTTCACTGATGATGTCCGGTGGTGGCTTCAACATGTTTACCACCAAAGAACATTGATCATTTCTTTTTGCTGTAGACTCCATGTTAGGAAATTGCCCAGTGCCAGAGTTCTTAATAATTATTTTTCCCTTTAAAAATATGAAGCATATACAAACTGTTAAACAACTTCTCATTGGTGTGAGATGCTGAACTGAGCCAAAGCAAGACAAAAATAAAGACTGTCCCTGCTTCAGTCGGCTTGAACTTGCACTTCGTGGCGAAATGCCCAGATGTGATCAGGCCTTTTTGGTTTTCATTTCTATCTTCACTGATTCCAGGCTGAGAGTTGTAGTGACAAGATACGCCTCTATCTTCAGCCTTTTCTTCTAACGGGACCTCTCTGAAGGACCTCTCTGAAGACAGAAGATCCCTTCCTTCTGTCAGTCACTCAGTCCAGGGTTTTCTCAAATGAGGCACGGAAACTTGATCACTAAAAAGAGAACATTTATTCAGTCTCAGTCACAAAGGTCATTAATCTGCCCTCTGATAACAAGTTGAGACAGACAGAGGTAGAGGTTCATATTAGAAACGGATGTCATTTAGTTCTGGGAGAAGTCTGTTTAAAAATCAAGAGAAAGGGTAGGATGAATTAAAAAGAGCACTCTCACGGGCAGGTAGTTTAGTTCATGTGTTTGTGAATTTCTGGCTATTTGAAATTCAACTTGCATAAAATATGCCAAGGGTGGTTTTAGAAGTTTTAACGGTTGCAATTTACTGCTGTACTTCACGTGCTCAGATTCTGTTCCAAATGCATACAAATTGTCTTTTATCTCTGTGTCATCGGAAAGGTCAAATATGGAGGTCATTTAGGCATTGGAATATTTGGTTCTTTGTATGACTGTAGCCAAGTAGAGGTCAAGGAGCATATCGAAAGTGGTTGCGAGCTCTGATTAAAAAAATCATACACACACAGAAAAAACCCTCAAAAAACCAAAAACAAACCAACCAAACAAACAAACAAAAAACCTTTCAATCCAAGGAAAGAGGGATTTTTCAGTGTGGTGTGGCATCCTGATATTGGAAGGACTTTGCATATGTCACAAAATATTCCAAATACTGGCTGAAGTACCTGAGGCATTGGTGAGGTGGAGAGTAATCCCAGTATGCTTTTGAACATTTATCACTCCTTAATTAAGATACAGGACTGAGAAAAGTGCTATCTAATAGAACTTTTTGCTTTTTGGGAATGTTTTACTCAATTTTTCCCCCCAAAACATGTTTATCCATTGTATAATATATTTAAGGTTATCATATTTTAATTTGGAGAAGCAGAGATTGTGTGTTTGAAGATTATGAGCTGAACAAGGTACCAACGTGCCGTAATGACACAGCAAAGATGGCTTCTACCTCTTTATACAGCTGCACAGTTGCTCCCGCATCATATCTGTGACCATGTAAATATTATCCTTTTCAAATTTACTAATATAATTAACCCCTAAACAACAAAAGTTCTAATTGTGTAGGTCCACTTATATGCAGATTTTTTTAAAAAAAGATTTATTCACTCATTTGAAAGAGAGCAGGAGCACATGCCCAAATAGGGGGAGGGGTAGAGGAAGGGGAGGAGAGAATCCCCAAGCAGACCCCCGACCCCGTGTGGAGCTAGATGCGGGGCTTAATCCCAAAATGCCGAGACCACAACCTGAGCCTAAATCAAGAGTCAGTCACCCAACAGACTGGGCCACCCAGATGCCCCATATATGCAGATTTTTTTAATTAAATACAGTACTATAAATGTATTTTCTATTCCTGAAAGACCCCTCTCCCCTTGCTAAAGGCTTGTTTTAGCAACCTATTGTCCCCATAGCCTGATGGCAACACATTGTGGTCACCCGATCTGTCAAAAGGAAAGACAAATGAGAAACGAAATGTACCGGAACTTTCCAGAGTGCTGTCCCAAAGAACCGCCAGAACGCCCTGACCCCAACGCCCAATCATGCCTGAATCAAATTAATCAATCAGATCCCTGTAACCAAGCACCTGCTTCTGTAAGCTTGCTTCCCGCCACCCCAACCCTGCCCTATATAATCTGTTCCCCAACCTAGCCCGGCACGCTCAGTCCACAAAGGCTGATGCGACTGCAGGCGCCTGTGTAACCAATAAACCTCTTACAATTTGCATCCAGTGGAGGCGTGCTGTTTGATTCTTGGGTGCGGCTCCAGGGTCTTTCATTCCTAATTTTTTTTCTTTAGCTTACATCCAGACTATAGTATATATTACATATAACATACAAAATGTATTATTCAGCTGTTATCAGTTAACATAAAATGAGCTGTTCAAGGGTGGGATGTAATTACATGAGGTACATCATATCTGTTCTGTTTTCATTTAAATACAGTTAATCTTTCCTCTGGGGTGATGTTCTTAACATAAACATAGCACATCATTTAACATATTTGTTCACAAGGGACTAGTTCCTTGTATAATCCAAACGCAAAGAAATATACTTGCCTTTTATTTTCTTAAATGTATTTCAGATTTAACCTGATTTCTCAGGAGCATTATGTATTTCTTTTGAATGACATCAAATACATAGGAAGTCATTCTTTTTTTTTTTTTTTTTTTAAAGTAAGCTGCATGCCCAGAGTTGGAGCCCACCACAGTGCTCAGTGCAGGGTGCAGAGTCCATCACTTAACCGACTGAGCCGTGTAGGTGCCCCAGGATAAGATTACTTTTTATCTTTATCTGCATCATTTTATACAGACATTAACATAACATGTTAATTGGACTAAATTGGGAATCATGCCAGGGTTTGGGTTTCGGGTAATTCCACATGATCTTCTAACTTATCTCTGGCACAAAATATAGCAACGTTTAAAATCACTTGCAAGACAGTCTGTTATTGTTGGGTTTCCGACTGATGGGAATGTTTTGTGTCTGTACTGACAATACAGTAGCTGTTAACTTTATGAGGTTATTGAGCATATGTATATGGCTAGTACAACTGGGGAACAAAATACTCCTTTTTTAAGGAAAAAAACAGCTTTGGGGTACCTAGGTGGCTCAGTTGGTTAAGCTGCTGCCTTCAGCTCAGGTCATGATCTTGGAGCCCCATGTCAGGCTCCCTGCTCAGCAGGGTATCTGCTTATCCTCTGCCTCTGCCCCCGCAACCCCCGCTCATGGACTCTCGTTCTCTCTCTCTCAAATAATTTTTTTTTTTAAGCAGCTTTATTGAGGTATAACTGACATGAAAATAAATGCCCCTTCTTAAAGCTTTCAATTTGATAGGTGTTGATGAATGTATGCAACCATGAAACCATCAACATAATCAAGACAGTGAACATGTCCCTCAACCCAGAAGTTTTATTGTGGCCTTTTTCAGTCTCTCATTTCCCTCTCTATCTACCCGCCCCTCCCCCGCCCAAGCCTTGTCCCCAGGCAACTACAAATCTTACTGCTGTCACCATGTATTAGATTGCATTTCCTAGAAACCTATATATATATGGAATCGTGTGATATGTACGCTTTTTTGGTCTGGCCCCTTTCATCATGATTCTGAGATTCATCCCTGTTGTAGCATGTATCAAGAGTTTATTCTGTTTTATGTTTAGACAGTAGTTTAGAGTATGCATATACTATACAGGTGGTTCATACATTCACCTGTTGGACAGGTAGGTTGTTTCTAGGTTGTGTTGGTGGTGGTTGGAAGGGGGTGGGGTTTATTTGTTATTTTGGTTTTGGTTTTGTTGGTTGTTACCTATAAAGCCTCTGTGAACATAGATGCACAAGGCTTTGTGTGGACATATGCTTTGATTTCTCAAATACCCAAGCATGAAATGGCTGGACCATAATAGTGGACCCACGTTTAACAATTCAAGAAATTGTCAAATGTTTTCCAAAGTGTTTACAGCATTTTACATGAGCTGAAGAATGTGCAAGACTCCCATTTTTTCCACATCCTTACCAAGGCTTGGTATGGTGAATCTTTTTAACCATAACAATTCTAGCGGGAATGGAGTGGTACCACATGGTGTTCTCATATTATCCTAATGACTGATGTCATTGAATGTATTTTCATGGGAATGCTTCTCAGTATACAGTATATTCATGAAGTTGGCTCAAGTCTTTTGTTCATTTTTTAATTGGATTGATTGGTTTTTTAAAATTATGATTGTGTTTGAGGGTTCTTTATATATTATCAATACAAGCCCTTTATCAGATTTATGATTTTAAAATAGGTTTCTCAGTCTTTGGCTTACTTTTTCATTCTCTTAACAGCATCCTTCAAAGAATAAAAGTACTTAACTTTGATGAAGTTTAATTTATCAAAGTTCTTTTGTGTCGTTAGTGTTCTGTGTAAGAAATCTCTGCTTACCCATGACCACTAATATTATCACTGTGTTTTCTTCTAGAAGTTTTCTAGTGTTAGGTTTTATTTAGATCTATAATACATTCTGAGTTATCTTTCCATATGGTGATAATTAAGACTGAAAGTTCATGTTTTTGCAAATAGATATGTAATTGTTGCAATCGCATTTGTTGAAAATGTTTTCTCTACTGCATTGCCTTCCCATCTTTGCTGAAAATCAGTAGTCCATATATTATGGTTCTGTTTCTGGACTCTGTTCTGTCCATTGATCTATTTGTCTATTGCAGTGTATTATAGTGATTATATCTCTGTTGTTTTTCAGCCTTATTTCAGCTATTTTAAGTTGTTTGAATTTCAGTATGAATTTTAGAATCAATTTGTCATTTTCTCTTAAAAAGAAAGCCTCCTGGAATTCTGATAGTCATCGCATTTAATTTATAGTGCCAATTGGGGATAACTGATTGCTTAACAATTTTAGGACTTGAGACTTAAGAGCAAGATACATTTCTCCATTTGTTTAGGTCTTTAATTTTTCTCAGTAATCTTCTATAGCTTACAACATAATTTATCACATTTATCCTTAAGTATTTCATAGTTTTTAATGTTATTTTAAATGGCATTTAAAGTTTTCTTTTTCTATTTGCTGCTAGTATTTTAAATAAAATATATTTTAATGGTATGGTATTCTTCAATTTTGATAAATTTATATTCTATAGCTTTTCTATAGATTCTAACAGACCATTTTTATGAATAAAGATAGTTTACTTCTTACTTCCTAATACAGATGCCTTTTTTTTTTGTTTGCTTGCCTTATTACTTTAACTAGACCCTCCAGAACAATGTTAAATAGATGTGGTAAGAGAAGACATTCTCTTCTTGTTCGTCACCTTAGGGAAAAAAAAGAGTCCTCTTAGTATTAAATATGATATTAGTTCTATGTTTTCCATAAATGCCCTTTATCAAGTTAGATAATTCCCTTGTATTTCAAGTTTGCTGATATTTTTTCATCAGGAATGGATGTTGGATTTTGTTAATGCTTTTTATATGTCTACTGAGAATAGACGTATAATCTTATGGCTTGTTAATATATTACAGGGGAGCCTTGGTAGCTCAATCCGACTCTTGGTTTCAGCTCAGGTCATGATCTCATGGGTTTTGGGATTAAACCTCCCTCTCCAGAGGCTCCTTTCTCAGTGGGGAGTTTGCTTGTCAGATTCTCTCTTTCTGCTCTTCCCCCTACTTTTGCACTCTTTCTCCTGAAAAATAAGTATTTGAGAAAAAATATATGAATTACATTAATTTTTCAAATATAGACCAACCATGCTTTTCTGAAATAAATCCTATTTGATCATGATGTATTATCTATTTTATAGATTATATACTGTTTTATCTATACTACTTCATTGATTATGTACTATTAGATTCATCTACTAAAATTGTTATTAGAATTTATCTCTTTTTCCTGCTCAGTCTTGCTATCAGTTTTATCAGTCTTCTTAATCAGATTTATATTTCATCAACTTTTTTCATTGTTTTTATGCTTTTTATGTATTGACTTCTATAGTGATTTTTATTATTTACTTTCTTCTATTTTGGGTTTAATTGTTATTCTTTATCTACTTTGTTAAGGTGAAAGCTGAGGTCATCAATTTGACCTTTCTTTTTTTTTTTTTTTTTAAGACTTTATTTATTTATTTGACAGAGAGAAAAAGAGCAGCAGAGGGAGAGGGTGAAGCTGACTCCCCACAGGCAGGGAGCCCAACGTGCGGCTGGATCCCTGTACCCTGGGATCATGTCCCTAATGGAAGGCAACTGCTTAACCAACTGAGCCAGCCAGGCACCCCTTATGTTCTTTTGTAATTTAATGCTATACATTGTCCCTTAGGTACTATAGCAATGGGATCCCACATATTTTTACATTATAAGCATATCTATAATTTTATATGTGTAATTTAATTTACTTCCAAATATTTTCTCATTTCTCTATTGATTTCTTTTTTGACTTTTGGTTTATTTAGAATTACATTATTTAGTCTCCAACTACTTGGGAATTTTCCAGAGATCTTTCTGTTGTTTTCTAATTCTATTATAGTCAGATAGCATACTTGGTATGAATCTTTTCTGTATGAGTCATACTTTGTACTGAATCCTTTTAAACTAATTGAAGCTAATTTTATGGCCCAGAATATAGTCTATCTTGGTAAGTGTTGTATATGGTTTGTCAAGAGTGTTTATTCTGCTGTTGTTGAATTATTCTATAAATGTTAATTAGGCCAAATTGGTTGTTAGCGTTGTTCAAGTCTTCTGTAGCCTTACTGAGATACCTTTATGAAGTTAACATTGAATCTCTAACAATAATTGTAGATTTGTGTATTTTCACTTGCAGTTCTAGCAACTTTGCCTCATGTATTTTGAGACTGTTTAGATGTATAAACATTCAGTATTGTTAGGTCTTGATGAATTTTCCTTTTTATTGTTATAATATGCCAGTTTTAATCTTGGTAATAATATTCTTTGCTCTGAAATCTATTTTCTGTAGTATTAATATAGCACTCTAGCTTTCTTTTGATTAGTTTTAGCATATCTGTTTCTATTCTTTACATTTGTCTATTTACCTATAAAATGTGTTTCTTATGGGCAGCATATAGTTAGATCTTGCTTTTTTATCCAATCTGACATTTCTGCCTTTTAATAGAATATTTAGACTATTTATATTTAATGTGGTTATTAATATGGTTAAGTTTAAGTCTGATGTCTCCTGCTATTTCTTTTCTATTTGTCCCATGTTGTCCCAGGGATTTTTTTGGCGGTGGGGGGTGGGGGTGTTTCTCAGAATATCTTTATTTTACTTTCAATTATGTAACATATTTTTCTTTTGGGTTTTTCTAGATTGACATTTTTCTTTCAGTACTTTAAAGATTTTATTCCACTGTTATCTTGTTTACATAGTTTCTGATGAGAAATATGTCATCCTTATCTTAGTTTTTCCATACATAAGTGTCTCTCCCCACCAACTGGCTTCTGCTAAGATTTTTCTCTTTATCTCTGTGTTTGAACAGTATAAGTTTTCTTCACTTTTTCTTGTGTGTGTGTGTGTTTGTGTTTTATTGAGGTTTCTGAATCTGTAGATGTATAATTTTCCCCTATCCCTCCCCACTCCTTCCCTTGCTCGCTCTCATCTCTGGTATTTCCTGCTAAAAACTCCAGCTGTTTTGGTCTTTCTTATCTCACAGCACAGGGAGTCTGCTGGTCCTCTCTTGGGATCCCCATCCCAACTACCCAGCCTGGAAACTTACTCTTGGTTTTCTGACCTGAAAAAAATCAAAGTATGTAGAACCAATTGGTAGGGTTGTTTTCAAGAATGAGATTGTATCTATAAAGCACAGCAGTAACAGGTACTCAGTATATATAAATTCTTTTTAACTTATATAGTATTATATATTGCATATACTTTTCTCAAGAATAGTTTTGAGGAAATGCAGTTCACTCGCCACTGCCAAGGCAGCCCACAGGAAAGCCTGTTTCTCTTATTAATTCTTCCATGGCCCTTGGATCCTCTAGCATCTTCTCTCAACAGCGTGTTTGCCCCACTATGGTTACCTCTATTCTTTCTTCATTCCTCAAAACACTTCTAATCATAAGGGGAATATTGCTAGCAGACTTTAGTAAAGATTAACTGAGAAATTATAGCAGACAATGAGAGAGAACTTTAAATTTAGTTAGTTATTAATATTTTGGACACATCAGACATTCTCAGTCAGAGGGGAGGTCTCAAAAATTGTGTGCTCACATTATTGGCCTCAACTTTGTTAGGTGTTGTCTTGGGGTTTCTTCTCCCACTCCCACCCCCTGCTCTCTGTGTGTGTGTCTGTGTGTTTGCGTTGGTGTACCTGTGTGTATGCATGCATTGCTGTCTTACGTCTCTTTACCTTTTCTTTCTCTTTGTTTCTCTTTCTTTATGTTTTTCTCTTATTGTCCCTCCTGTTTCCCACCCTCATTCTCTGTTAGTCTTTATGTCTCTATTTGTCTCCCCACTTATCCTCTGTTCTCTCAGATCTATCCAGTTGCCTACTCACTTCTTCCAAATTCCTTTTAGTCTTCCATGGAGGACAAACTAGCTCTCGGTCTTATCCCATCAACACTATGGGCCTTCTTTTGGATATATGCACATTCACAATAGTGCTTTTGCTCAACAAAGATTCACAAATTTCTCCAGATTTCCATCCTCTCTAATACAAAAAAAGGTGTCATATTGCAAAGTTTATGAGATCAGCTTCATAGGCAGGATGTCCACAGTTGTGTTAAAGGGAGACATTCCTCTATTATAATAGGAAGTCTAATAGAAGATTCTTGAATTACTTAACCTTGGTAATTGATTCAAAAATTGTTACAACCAGTGTGGAGTCTCTTTAGCACAGTGGTATGCTTCTGAGCAGAAGGTCAGTGTTGATGGAATGGGTGGGAGTTCTTGCCAGTCTTTCAAACAGGTCATTGTGTCAGAAACTAAGATAGGCAATGCTGTGTTCTCTATCCCAACATCCATGTCCATTGCCTTTGTAGCATTGATCCCAGTATATAATTATGTATTTATCTGCTGACTTGATTGCAGACTATCTTCTCTACTAAAATATTACTTCTGTGAGGCCAAAAGATCATGTCTGCTTCACCCACAATTCACTGTCTGGTCCTAAACACAATGTCTGACCTTTTAAGCACTTGGCAGATGTTTATTGTTGAATCTAGAGATTTGCCTGAGAAAGTAGATTATTTCAGGCACAAAGTAAAGCCAAATGTGACCAAAAAGTTACGTTCATCAGCCAGTACCAATGTTGTTAGTAAGAGAGAAGAAGGTGTCTTTTCCTAAGAATTCTGTTTTAGGGTTGTAAATAAGTAGACTGGTAGTCATTGTTTCTATGAAACATCTCTCTTCTTAAGAGAGCACTGTAAAGCTTTGAGTAACTGGAAGAAAGTATGTTTAGACTGAGATCTTACTGTATGGGTTTTGGGGGTATGGTTAAAGGTGGGGATGGAGTGGGAGAAAAAGGACAGAAGACATTGACAGATCAACCCCAGATCAGAGTGCCCCTGGATTCTGTACAATCTTTGAATAGACAGCTGTGTGGAAGGGAAGTGTGGGTACATACGTACCAAGTGGGATTATTAGATCTGTTGAGAGAATTCGATCTATAAGAGAGCCCACATGAGTTTATTATATCAAGAAGACCTGACAGTAATAATTATATTAATATAAGCATGGAGGAATATAGACTAAAATGTCCGCAGTGTCTTAGGTGCTGGGATTCTGAGTGATTTTTTTTTTCTATTTTTTGCTTTTATATGTTTTTCCAATTTTTCTACAACAAACACATGAATAATAGATAAGGACCGTTTTTTAAAATGTATAATATTTGCCATTTATATTGGGTGCCACTTATTTGTCTCACAATATCATGGAATGCAAATTAAAATCTGCCCTGAGAAGCACACAGTATTATGAGTTATCAGGTAATTTGACAGCCTTGAGGTTTTCAGTGTTTTATTGATGTTAGAGTACTTAGGCTGTTGAAAAATAAATACCTTTACTTAAAAAACTTTTAGAAAGACTCTTATTTTCTTCACAGCACTTATTTTTGCCTGGAGGTTGTATGACTTTTTGACATGCAACCAGACCTCTATACCTTATACTTGACCTCCTGGATGTATGTATCATTTTTATTAATAAATTTGACTCTGGAAAAACATATTTCGATGTCTGTTTTTACTGTAGATAAATTCTGACCTAAAAACTAATCATCAGATTGGAGGCTGTGATTATGAGTGTGCTATTGGATTTGACATTTTATATTCACTTCAGGCTTCTTATATTATGTTTTATTACCCATGTTGCAGAATCTAAATAAACGTGTTTCATTATTTGCTTGGGATGTTTCATTAAAGTTGAATGGAATCTATTTTGGCATACTTCAATGTCCTAGTAATTTCTCTGTGAAGTATCTGCTTTAACATGGTGTATTTAAAAACTAAAATAAAATTCCAGCTAGTTGATGTCAACTTGTTAGTATAATTTCTATCAAATTGTTAGTATAATTTCTATCAAATTTTTCTTAGAAAATTCATTTACCCATTGTATTTGAAACCTCTTTCCTTTTTTCTCTAGTTACTGTCACTCCTTAGATTTTTAAATGATGAAAATAATTCACAGAGGACTCTAGATTTGCAATACCCAGTTTTGGATCCACTGACCCCAGTGACTGAGAACTTTAGATATGGCTGCTCCAAATTGAAATGTTTTTTAAATAAACAAAAATATTTATTAATATATGTTGAAATTATATTTTGGCTTTATTTTAAATAAAATTAATTATTAAAATTAATTTCACCTATTTTCTTTTTACCTTTTTAATGCAGCTATTAAGAAATTCAAACTTACATTTGTGATGGACCTTTGTAGATCACATTATATTTCTATTGGATGGTGCTATTTTAGAGCCTTTTTCTTACCAAGAAGACAGGTTCTACCAAAATCTGTTGGTAAAATGAATGCCATAGGCAATACCATTTTGCCATTGGCAAAATGGTACCCAAGTTCTCTGTCATTATGTTAGTGTCCACTGGAGCTGTTTGAATTGTGTCTTGCTGTATGTTGCAGCACAGTAATTCTCCCTTTTTGACTTTTGAGATATGTTTTCAAGAAACTGTTCCTATCAATCAGGAATCTCATTTTACATTGGGTGAGGTTGAGTTCCTGCACACCAGATAAAGGTTAGCACAGAATACTAGCTGAGAAGAATATCAACTCAGCAATCAAGAACTCAATGGAGGGCATGCCTGGGTGGCTTAGTTGGTTAAGCATCTGCCTTCGGCTTAGGTCATGATCCTGGGGTCCTGTGATGGAGTTCCACATCTGGGCTCCCTGCTGAGCAAGGAGCCTGCTTTTCCCCTCCCACTCCCTATGCTCGTGCTCTCTCTCTCTCTCTCTGTCAAATAAATAAAATCTTAAAAAAAAAAGAACTCAATGGAATAGACTGTCACTTGCTTGGGCTAACAGAGGTTGTTGGTCTCTGCAATTTAGTGTGGATATACACGTATATTCATTCCAAGGTACTCAGCGTATCATGTCAGAACACATCCGCAGCATACTCTTTTCAGATTTTAAGAGCTTTTATGTTTTACAAAGAACCTTTGGAGCCCAAGACATACTGGAGCATACTTAAGCGTGTTTTTCTGTTTTTGTTGTTGACTTTTTTTTGTCATACAGAATGAAATGATAAATACCCAAATTCAAAACGTGGGCTTGGTATTCGTGTGTTTCTCACATACCTGAAATAATATTAAAAAGTAGAGGTTTCCATAAGAGAAGGGTGACTATTAATTTTTTTCTAAAACCATGGCAGAATACTAGTTATAAATTAAAGCATTTTTTGCAGCAATTATATTGATAGACATTGCTATTTAGTTTTAAAAAAGTAAATATAAAGGGAGAAAATTAAATTGTACTACTTTTCATTAGTGATATAATTAATTGCTTCTGTGCATTTTAATTTATAAGTTGTCACTTCTTGTATATTTTAAAGATTTTTTATTTAAAGATTGTTTGAGAGAGAGCATGTGCATGAGTGGGGGGGTGGGAGGGACAGATGGAGAGGAAGAAGCAGATGCCCCGCAGAGCAGGAAGCCCAATGTGGGACTCTGTCTTCGGACCCCAGAACCATGACCTGAGCCAAAGGTAGACACTTAACTGACTGAGCCACCCAGGCACCCCTATTTATTTTAGAAAGAGAGAGCAAGAAAGACAGAACATGAGTGGTGGGGAGGGAGAGAATCCCCAGCAGACTCTGCACTGAGCGTGGAGCCCAACATAGGGCTGGATTCCAGGACCCTAATATCATGACCTGAGCTGGACACTAAACTGACTGAACTGCGCAGGGGCCCACTTCATATATATTTTAAATAATCACTATGTTAATAATTATTTTAACTCTGCTATGATTTATGTATAGCTAATTATTTTACATATACATTTTTATGACATAAGGACAATCTGGTTAACATTTGTTTGAAATTTGGAATTCTTTTGATACATAGTCCTATGTATATATGTTAAAGGAAATGGTTGCCTGGATTTTCACATTTTGGGGTAATATTATTTGAAGGTAGATTTATACTGCTCTTTCGAAGAGAAATGTTTTCTCTCTAGGGGGATTTCACTGAATTTCCAGTAAAACTTGACAATGTAAGGAGGCTGACATGAATTTAGTAAGTTTTGAATGCTCTAAAAAAAAAATCATTTCTGTTATTTCTTTTGTTTCCCATGGGTATTTCCACTGTTGTCCTGAGCCACAAGCCACCAGCTTAGGGGGTTTGGGGTATAGTATGAATTTTATAAAGCAAAATATATAATTATCCTCAAATATGCTCCCTTGAAAAAAATCTACTAAATTAAGTGAGCCTCGAAGTACAAAGTGAGACCAAAAGATACAATTTCTTCCTCATTCTCAAAAATATGGCTGTAGAGTAGAAGTCACACATTCAGATGCCCCAGGGATGAGGGGGGAGAGGCAGGTAACATAAATGGATGATACATGGGGATTATAGAAAAGTAGACATCTCATGCCCTTTATTTATCAGTTAGGAATTCTATTTGGTGGCAAAGAAGACAGACTGAAAATTGAAGTCGTTTAGTCAAGGTGGATTTTTTCTCTTATGGGGCACCTGGTTGGTTCAGTCAGTAGAGCATGTAACTCTTGATTTGGTGTCGTGAATTCAAGCCCTGCATTGTGGACAGAGTTTACTTTTAAAAAATGACCTTAGGCACAAAGTCTCAGGTCACAGTGGTAACTTCATGGTTATCAGAGATGTAGGTTTTATATCAAGTCACCATCACCACATAGCAGACTATCATAAACTCAGTGTCCTAAAACAAGTGGTACCCTTGCTTATAAATCTACAGATCAACTGGGAGAATTTTCTAGTCTGGTTTCACCTGTATCTGCCATCAGCATTGGGTTCAGTAAGTAGGTCTGTTCATCTTGACTTGGTCGACCATCTCTTATGTTTGGGGGCCTGGTTTCAGAATGTCCTCAACTAAGGCAAATGGGTCCCCTCCTGCATGACCTCTCACCATCCTCTAGCAAAAGATATTTCACATATCAGTGCACATTTTCTAAAAGAGAGTAGAACCACTCAGGGCCTGTTGTGGTCTGGGTTCAGAAGTGATTCTCTGACACTTCTGCCATATTATCTTGATCAAATCATGTCCTAAGTCCAGCCCAGGTTAGATGGGCTGGGAAACTGGTTCTAGTTCTTGATGGCAGATACTGCAAAGGGTTTGAATACCAGGGTTTGATGCATGAAAAATTAGGCCATAATAAATCTACCATAAACTTCTTCTGTCTTTGAGCTCTACCTGAAGTGAGGGTAGATCCGTGACTACTCTTTTCACCTCATGGTCTGATAAAGCTACTGAAACCTGAGCCATCACATTGAATTTCTAGGCAAAAGGCAGTAGGAAAAGGGGCAAATAGGGCCCTTGAGGCCGTATTCTAAAGTGTTCCTTAAAGTCTCACTGAAACACTTGTGCTTATACGTCATTGCCCAGCCCTGGCTATCATAGAGATAAGGAAATATGATCTTAAACAGACATCTTGTGCCAAACAAAATCAGGGTTCTCATGTTATGGAAGCCAATAGTGAGTCAATAACTAGCAGTATCTGATACACTAACCGTAGGTCCCGCTTTCATTTTACTTTGACTGTTGGAAAATATTATGAAATGACTTGGCTTTAAAAAAAAAAACAACTCAGAGATTTTATGGGAAATTTCCTGAATTTTGTATGGTAGCTCTTCATTTGAATATTTAAAAATTATTATTTTAAAATTTCAGATCTAGGAAGAGGTTGCAAAGATAATACAAAGAGTTTCCTTATACTTTTCATCCCTAATGTTAACATTTTACATAACGGTAGTACAATTGCCAAAAATAAGAATTTAAAAATGGTATAAGACTGTTGGTCAGGAGATGGCTAAAATTAACCAGTCAGGAAATGACCAATGTTGGTGAGGAAGCAAAGGGGAACCCTCCTACACTGTTGGAGGGAATGCAGGCTGGTGCAGCTACTCTGGAAAACAGCATGGTGATTCCTCAAAAAGTTGAAAATAGAGCTACCCTACAACCCAGCAATCGCACTACTGTGTATTTACCCTAAAGATACAAGTGTAGTGATCCAAAGGGGGATGTGCACCTGAGTGTGTATAGCAGCAATGTCCACAATAGCCAAACTATGGACAGAACCTAGATGTCTATCAACAGATAAATGGATAAAGAAGACACAATGGAATACTAATACAAAATGGGGGCATTTTGTAAATAAAAAGTCAAAATACCTTTTCTATTCAACTGGAAAACCAATATATCCAATATGTCCAAACTTAATTGTTCGGTTGTTAGCGTAAAGAATGGTTGATCCTGGTGGTGGGTATTATGGAGGGCATGTATTGCATGGAGCACTGGGTATGGTGCATAAACAATGAATGCTGGAACACTGAAAAGAAATTAAATAAAAACATAAAAAAAAAAAAAAAAAGAATGGTTACTCCTTAAAATAAAAGCCAACACGCAAACTGGTCTTGCAGACGAAGGGAGGATTAACATGAGAATACTACCTGCGTTCAGTCCTAAAAAGCACAATCCCTCCATTGTCTCTGGGGAAATGTTGCATAGATAGAGGCCAGAATTTCAAACTGGCTAATTTCCTGTAGGAAAAGATGAGATTGGTTTTAGAAAGTCGAGCTTCATTATTCCCTGAAAAGAAAAACAAAATAGTGCACAATTCATATTAGAGGAAATCCAAAGAGAGGAACAGTTCCGTAAACTCCCTAGAAGTTTCCCTAGAGAGGATTCAGCGCACTTGACAAGTGCATAAGTAATTACTGAAAAAAAAATGCAGTTCCATATGTCACCGTTATCTTGCTTTGAATGCAAGAAAATCTGTTTTTCCGTGGATGAGGTTTTCTTCTCCCCCGAAGTTATGTATTCAGAGTTTTAGTGTTTCTATTTGTTCTTTGCTCCCAGGGAGCAGAATATACCTTATTCCAACAGGGAAGAGAGAGGAAGGACTGCTGAGCTCTGGCTATGAATATTTTATTATATAGAGAGACAGAGATCACAGAGGGGCAGATGAGTAGCAGAAAACAAATGTGATGTTGTTTGCAAGTCCTCAGAAGAGGTTTATATTAAACTGTCTCTGCCAGCTTGTTTTTCACTTGGCTTTTATACTGTCAAACCTGGCAATGAAACCCTTTTGTGTATCATCTAAGGGTTTTCCTATTAGATGAGCAGTGCTACATCTAGTTGAAAGTATAGAATTATCCCCATTATCAAGTATACACAAAGAAAAAACTATTATCAAATGACACAGTGATGAAGATAAATTTTCAAGAATGATGATCCATATTAATTTGGTTTTGGACAGATGTTATCCTAGCTAAAAAAAAAAAAAAAAAAAAGGTTAAAAAATAAATTATAGGTTTTCTCCACACAATCCAATTTATTTCTCTCCTCTTATCCCAATGTCTCAGCGTTGTTGTAAGATTTTGACCTGATGGTATTTAGCATCTTTCATGATTTCATAATCCATTGGACTTTATTTGCTCAGAACCCACTATTTAATGAGGACAAGATCATAGTCTATTCTCTTGAAGAGAGTGAAAACAAAGTCTTGTTTTTTTAACATAAGAGTCATATGACCACATATCAAACCTGCCACTCATATTTAAATTTCTGGGTATAAGGAGAAATTATCGGATAAAAGGGTGAATAATGCAACAGGCATTCTAGGATTGCAGGGCTGAGGGGTCTCATTTTGTGGGTCTAAACAACCTGAAATTGTTACAGAACCTGGACTAGGTCCCGATGGAAGAAGACCCAAGTGGCTCTTGGAGACCTTGGAGGTTTAGAAGTTTAATTACTTGGTACTTCTGGTGTGTGTAGGAAACAGAGCAGTGAGAAGAACCCAGAAGAACCCCAGGGAAGGGGCTGGGACTCCTTTGCTGACTCAGTCAGCCATCTTAGAACACAGATTTTCCTTATCAAAATGATCTGCATAAGTGCTCTCCTTCTTAAATGAGAGGAAAAACAAGTGTGCAGGGAATAGGAGCATTTGTACTAATATAATTGATGGCAAAACTGTTCTAGTTTACATAAGATAGAAACTTAGATTTTTTTTTTTCCAGTAATTGGCCAGGAGCCCAATAATACCTCTATCTCTGAGTCAGGTGCCATTTGGAGCAAAGTTTTTTTTGTTTGAGCTCATGGTCAAAGAACCCAATATGGAGAGGCCATATTGAGTCTGTGAAATGAATCTAGGAATCTCTGAAAATGAAATGTACAAAATGGCATAGACTTGTGGGTAAAAAAGTCACGTTTCTTTGGATCCATCTCTATAACAGACACATATAGAGATACATATTTTGCTAGGAGGAAAAAGTATGGGTAAACTAGAACTTGGGTTTGTTTTGTTATATTTTACAAATTATTCACAGTATGGGTAAACTAGAACTTGGGTTTTTTGTTATATTTTACAAATTATTCACAGGTCACAGGTCTCTGATTTTTGGTTTTAAGAGCTATATTCTGTTGTCTGAAATGCTTCTTGGGTTGGTTTTATACTTAGTAAAAACCAGAACTAACATTTTTTACTATTCACTATTGGCCAGGTACTTTACCTAGGACATTTTCACTTTATCTTGAGAACCCCTCTGTAGTATGGAAAATTGTGTCCATCCCCACTTTTCAGATGAATGGATAAACTTGCAGAATGACAAATAGACCCTAACTGTGCAGCTACTACAAGCTGAAGCCAAAGTCTATTGGTTTCAAAATCAACCTCTTCCTCTTGAAGGTTGGAAATAGCAAATTTATTTATTTTTTTTAAAAGATTTTATTTATTTGAGAGAGAGAGATTGAGAGAGAGAGTATGAGAAGGGGGACGATCAGAGGGAGAAGCAGACTCCCCGCCAAGCAGGGCACCTGATGCGGGACTTGATCCCAGGACTCCAGGATCATGACCTGAGCTGAAGGCAGTCGCTTAAGCAACTGAGCCACCCAGGTGCCCCAAAAATAGTAAATTTAATTGGCATCAGTACCTCATAACGTACCTCATGTACATTATCAGGTTCAGAGTAGTATAGCTGTTAACTGAATATAGTCAACTGAGCCTTCAGATTGCTTTTTCTAGGTCAACAGTGGCAGTATGGCTTTAGGGAGATATATAGATAAAGGTTTCTAAACAGCATGTTTAAAGAAAAAAATTGGAGAGGAGAGTTTTAGTGATGATTTAAGCACATTAAATTTATGACATCCAATTTTTAAAATTAATTTGGTTATTTGTATAATAAATAGACAACTAAAAACAAAGCTAATTATAAAATAAAGTTTAAAATTTAAAACCAAAATATTGGGTAATTGTATAGAAAATGTAATATGATAGTACTAATAAAGTGTAAAAATAAGATGTATTTATTTTGTTTTACTTTTCTGGATCAAGTTATTTCTGTTATAAAATATATTGAATTATTGTTATGTGAGAGACCCATATGGCTATATCAGTCATGAAATTGCATTTCCTGACAAGGTGACTTATCTTCTGCTACTCTGAAATATATGAAGAGAATCTCACAAGACTTTAAAACAAAGTTATGTCTACTTATGTTTTAGCTGATTTTGAACTCAATTAAAAACCTGTTAAAACAACAGAGCATACAAGAAACTGGGCTTTCAGAACCATCTAAGATATCCTGTTACCTATCCAAGACATTCATTTTTAGCAAGTTCTGATTTTAGCAATGGAATGCTTTTAAGATGACGATTTTATCTGCAAATTACCTCCCATGAAATACAAATAAATCAAATTTAAATTTAACCAGTTTTAAAATATTAAGTAAACTTAATGGGAAGATTCTTATAACAGCTTTAAAACATAAATCTCTGTCCATTAAGAAGACTTAAACACTTTTTAAGGTACAGAAAAGTAGATACTTAAAGTGTGATACCTCCACTTTTTTTGTCATAAAGTACTGGCATTTTTACAGAAAATACAAGTGTACTAAGTATGTATACTGTGTACCTACAGTTAACTGATGCATGTAATGAAATAAAAGCAGGTATTTCTTATTATTCAAGGAGAAAAAAGGAGCCGTCTTCTGGAAACGGTTTGGGTTGTCCCATAATGGATAGGGTAGACCGTCAACCTATAATTATTTTCAGGGATGTTTTCTTTGAACTTGTCGGAAAATTGGATGAGCAATGATTAACATCAGGAAAGAGAAAAGAACTAGGACCTGGGATTTGTCCTTTTAATAAGATAGGAGAGAATAACTGCTTTTAAATTTGGATCTTTCATGAAGCATATGAAATCTGTATTTAGTCCCTTCCTACCCAGTTGATAGGATTTGTCTATTTGCTCATTTAAATGGCAGTGCTGTTTTGGACCATAAGCAAGGCTAGGAACTTACAGATCTACAGCCAATGTATAGATAGGCAAGTTTCATGATTCAAGGATTGTGTATTTGCAAAATCACCATCTCATGTGTGTTTGCATTTCTGTGGTTTTGCTGGTGGTTTTGCTGTTTGAAATGGTCCCCAAGCAGAGTGCTGAGGTTCTGTTTAGTATTTCTCAGTGTGAAGTGCCTTGGGGAAAAAAATACATGTCCTTGGCAATCTTCATTCAGGTGTGAGTTCTGGTGTTATTGGCTAGGTTGAAAGTTAATGAATCAACTCTATGTATATATATAGACACACACACACACACACACACACACACACACACACATATATATGATGTGTCTTTAAACAGAAACACACATAAAACTCTAAAACAAGGTTATGGGTTCAGCATTCGCTAATTTGGTGTTTGCAGCAACTGTCTAGAATGTGATTACTGCAAATGATGCAAATCGACTGAATTTCTAGAGGTGGTCTTGGCCCCAGAGAATCAGGAACTAAGGGCACAGTTTCTGCCTCCATAGGCTCACTCCTTATTGAAGAGTTGGACTCACAGCGGACCAGGGTGGGACAGTGCTATGAGAGATGCAGGCAAGGTGTTTAGGGGAGCCTAACATGGCTGGGGGGGATCCAGGTAATCACAGGTCAGGAGCTGCATGCCTGCGAGAATGACTGAAACAGTAGAGAAAGGATGGGCAGCATGTAGAGGAATGTGAAGCAAGTGAGGTTGTTTATTTTTAAACGGAGCATAATGTTGGTGGGTTTCTGACGCATGTTGCTACCATGTTGTTACAGAAATATACTGTGGCAAAATGCTTCCACCTCTTGCCAAAATGAACACTGAAGAAAAATGAAGAGCACTGAAGAACTCCGACAAAAAGTTGCAGGACAGAAATAGCCAAACTCCTCTGGAGTCTGATTCATCCACAGCCATCAAAAAAAGGTAGGGAATGAATTATGTTACAGTTTTGCTTTTTTAAATTTTATTTTATATAATGCACACACACACACACACACACACACACACTTGCACACATGCACACACACACAGTGGAATACTATTCGGCCATAAAAAGGGGAGTCTTGCCATTTGAGGCAACAGAGATGGACCTTCAGAGCATTATGCCAAGTGAAGTAAGTCACACATGGAGAAAGACGAATACTGTATGAACTCACTTATTTGTGGAATCAGTTAACACAATTTTTTAAAAAATCTGAGCTAAAAGTTACAGAAAGGACATTGCAGGTGGCTAGAGGTGGGTTGGAGGATGGGGAATAGGTGGAATGGTGAAGGTGATCAAAAGATACTAACTTCCAGTTGTAATATAAGTCATGGGGATGTAATGTGCAACCCAATGACCATAGTTAGCCAATATCGTATTGTGTATTTGAAAGTTGCTAAGAGAATAGATCTTAAAAGTTCTCTTCATACACACACACACACACACACACACACGCACATGCACAATTAACATGTGAGATGTTGGATGTTAACAACTTACTGTGGTGGTCATTTTGCAGTATATTAAAAATATCAAATCAGGTTGTACAACACAGACAAATGATATATGCCAAGTGTATCACAATAAAAAGTATGTAGTAGTGCCTGGGTGGCTCAGTCAGCTAAGCATCTGCCTTTGGCTCAGGTCATGATCCCAGGGTCCTGGGATCGAGGCCTGCACCTACTCAGAGGAGTGTCTGCTTGTCCCTCTCCCTCTCCCCCCCCCCTGCCCCCCCCCCAACTGTTCACTCTCACACACTCCCACTCACTCTCTCTCAAATAAATAAAATCTTTTAAAGAAAGTAAAAACTATGTAATAGTAAAAAAGCAGAGGTGACATTTATTCAACATTTATTCAACATCATTGGGTGGCTTCTCCATGTCTGCAAACCGTTCTAGACCTTAGGGATGCAGTAGTAAACAGAAAAGGCAAGTATGCCCTTGAAGGAACTGACATTCTGGCTGGAGGAAATAAGTCAATATGTCCATAGGAAACTGGTAGCTGTTAATACAGTTTGCAAACACAGTAAACAAGATAAAAAGATGCAGCGTGACTGAAAGGCTACTTTAGTTTGGGTATCAGAGAAGACCACTCAGAGAATCTTGGCTTGAGACTTGGATGATGGAGAAGACCCCACTGAGATAAAACCTTGGCATGTGCCATAAACCAGGATCTAGACAGATGCTTTCAAGGCTTGGGAAGCAGATCTGCATTGCTTGGAGAGCAGATTTGGAGAAGCATTGTGTAGGAGATGAAGTTGGAGCGCCTTTCAGACAAAGAAAAGTGTCTGGATTTTTCTCCAAAGAAGATAGAAGTTATTGGAGAGTTATTAGCAAGGGAGTGAGTTTATTTTGTAGTTTACAAAGGCCTTTCTGGGGCACCTGGATTGCTCAGTGGGTTAAGCCTCTGCCTTCAGCTCGGGTTATGATCTTAGGGTCCTGGGATCGAGTGCCGCATCGGGCTCTCTGCTCAGCAGTGAGCCTGCTTCCTCCTCTCTCTGCCTGCCTCTCTGCCTATTTGTGATCTCTCTCTCTGTCAAATAAATAAATAAAATCTTAAAAAGAAAAATTAAATAAAAAAATTTTTAAAAACATAAAAAGGCCTTTCTGGTATGTTTAGCAAAGGGATAGGGGCTCTGTAATAGTGGAAAACAGAGTACCATTGCCTAGGCAAGAGATAATTGACTTAGGGACATGACATTGAAAATAAATGGATTTAAAATATATTTGGGGTCTGCTTCAGGTAGATTAAACTAGATGACCACTGGTGCTATGAATCCCCAGACATAACTCTAAGTTCCAAATGAAGGGTATGCAGTTCTTTTGTATTTTAATATATACTCATCCAGTGTTACTTTTTGTATTATCGTTTCAAAGAGTAGCTTTGAATATGTTTGTTCGTAGCCTGGTTCTGAAACTCAGAGGAGGTTGATGTCAGGTGAAAAAGAAAGAAAATTCCGTTCTGAAAGCTCAGGTTTTCTAGATAGGTCGTCTTATAACATTTGGAGACATGAACCTTCCAGATTCTTGTGCAACTTCTCTCTGGTTCCAGCAGGGTTCCTGACTTCTGAGAACATTGTTACTCCCATCACAGAGAGGTTACCCATATGACAGGTGCCCTTCTAGATAAGAAACCTATGCATTTTTTTAAGGACTGGTGGCTTAAGTCTCTCAAGCATGACTTCAAGACTAGAACTTCATACTGGATTCCTCCTCGTTGGAACACTGAAGCAATAACTAAAATACACCTTAAAACTGGTGTTCCAGGGAGAAGGGGGTGGGATTATGGACATTGGGGAGGGTATGTGCTTTGGTGAGTGCTGTGAAGTGTGTAAACCTGGTGATTCACAGACCTGTACCCCTGGGGATAAAAATATATGTTTATAAAAAATTAAAAATTTAAAAAAAAAAACTGGTGTTCCAAGAAGACAAGAATATGAGAATTTGAGCAATGTTTGCCAGAGAATCGAAAGCTCTCCGTAGGTGAGGGCTTAATGTCTTGACCCAAGTGAGCATGTACAAAGCCATAGAGGAGGGGAAGAGGGGGTAAAGAATTGTGCATTGACCTTGCCAGGCAGGTCCAAGATTTCAAGAAGCCAGCAGCCACTGTTGGAGCATAGACCAACTTCACACCCTGGGTTCAGAAGACTTTTTGTGATAATTCAGTCAAACTGTGTTTTAAGAGCTTCAGCAAGGTACAGAACACTGCTTTCCAGTACTTATCACTTTCTAGAGGGGTTCTAAAATTGGGTGTTGTGAGAACCCTTCCTTTCTCTACCCCCAAACCCTTCTCAAAAGCCTTTGATCATCAGAAAACAGGCCTGGTAGATTACACATGTACAGCTATAATAAAACAAAGGAAAAAGTACAGCAGGAGAATGCAAGCACAGCAAACATTGGAAGGGACCAAGACTTCTAGGTGTGGCTCTTAGGGCCTTTTCTCCATCACGCTGGATGCCCTTTGACTTCAGATCATGAACCACCAAGATACACATGTGACACCATGGTCTCAGGGAAGCCAAGAATCAGGCTTACCTAGGAGCATTTTATACCTATACCACAGCCCAGGGAGTTAAAAGCAGGCTTTGTGAACAGGTCAACAGGTGTAAACCATCAATCCGTCAGTTTCCATAAGCAGCATGGAAAGGCTGGTACAGTATGCTTGGGGGGAGTTTCAGACTTCTAACTGCGTGTTATAAATCACTAGCTATTACATATTACTTCTGTCTTAGCCAGGAATCAATACCGTGGTTCCAGGTGCTCTTTAGCATAAGCATGGAACTACCCAAGATTGATTGCAAGTTAACCCCATCCTGATGTACTCAGAGAATGGAACCATGATGAAAATATCCAAGAAAACCTAAAGGTAGTATACCGCATTCTGTGATTGGTCTTGTCATCCACTGGATCAGATACAACTCTTTGATTAGTTGGAGACATCTTTACAAGACTAGGCTTCCATATGGAATCAAAGTTCCTGAAAAAGTAACTGTATGCTGAAGCAACAAGGATACAATAAAACAGAAAGGTTAGTAGTTGATTTAGGTTGATTTCTCTGGAATCAAATAGTGAGACAAAAAGTTTGGATACTGGTATTTATTGGAAAGTGATGGCAGTATACCTTTATAGGGATATAGGGTTGTGGGGTGGGGAAGAGAAAGAAAACAGAAAAATACCTTATTATTACTGTGACCAAGAGGAGTCTTATTCCGTTCGGCATTTCTGGGCTGCAATATAGAACATAAACTTGGATTTATCCTAACCAAGGACAAGGCAATCAGCCACCTTTTCCCATCTGCCTTGATGGAAGACTGCTCCCCTGGATAGAAGTGAAGGATGTTAACTCCCTGGCATCTGTGGCCTGCCATAGATGTGGGCCAAGAGGACTTCCAGCAGCAAGAACCCCAGGTGTTTGCCATCGGAAGTGGCCATTAGATCAGCATGCACAGATGAAGTCAAGAGGGTATGATGGAGTACTGAGAGCTACTGCTCTAAGAAGTGACAACAGGGATCTCATGATCATATTAGAGCTGTTATTTATCAAATACTGTAATGCTTGAAGCCATGTGCTATAATAAATGCATTACATTTTATCATTTAATTCTAATTTGTTGAACAGAGAGTTGTCACTTACTATCAGGTGGAAGGGAGGGGAAATAGGTATTTTACCACCACACTCCTGCAGCATATGTATTTTTTATGGTCTTCCATGTATAGATGAGCAGATAAGGTTGAGCAAGGGTAACCAAATTCTCAGGAGTAACACATACAGGAAATAGAGCCAGGATTCAGATTCTGATTTGCCTCCAAAACCATCCCTCAGGCATCGCTGTAGTCCTTAATTAACTAATCAATTATTTTTCAGATACCCATTTATTTGAAAGTTGGCAGGAACCATTTAAGTTTGGGGATACCAAAAAATTGCCCATGTTCTCAAGGAGAGCAGGAAGTGAAAGACCAGAAAACATGGCATGTAATAAGAGCCATATGTAAGTGTGTTACTGCTATTAAGTAGGATGAAGAAAGAAGGTATCAGTTGTTGCTGTGTAACGAGTAGTCCCACAACTTAGTGGCTGAACACAAGTATGTATTATTGCTGCCAAGTTTGTGGGTGAGTTAAAAAGTTCTTCTGATGTGGGCCAGGTTTAGGTGGTTTGAAGTGGGTTCACTCATTCATCTCATTCAGCTAACATTGGCTGGGGACTGGCTAGACTAAGAGGCTTTCCCTTACACACCTGGTAACTGATTGAATGTAGCTGGATCAATTCAGTTCTTCGGTGGCTAGCCTGGGCTTATTCCTATGGTGGCCGAGGCAGGTTGGCGAGTGAATGAAAGTGTGCAAGACTTCCTGAGGCTGGGGCTCAGAACAGTCACTTCCACGGCATTATATATGTCAAAGCAGCCATAAGACCAGCCCGGATGTAGAAGTAGACTCCACCTCTTGGTAAGAGGAACTTCAGGGTCACATGGCAAAAGGGCACTGAGACAGGAAAGGGAGATCTACCAAGAAAAAAAAAACATCTGGATTAAAGCTTACAGGGTAAATAGGTTTTTCCTAGCCAGATAAAGCAGGAAGGAAATTTGAGGCAAGGCGGGTAGTGTGTTTTCAGAATCACCCAGTGTCCTATAATGAAGACATACAGTGCTAAGGGCAGGAGGCAAGCACCAGGAGAGAGAACAACATTAAGGACTAGAGAGAGATAGGGAAATGTATCAGAATTCAAGAAAAGAAAAGTTAATTTGTAGGGAGAATAACGTTTAAGAAAAAAAAAATGTTAAGCAAATGGGAAGGTGAGCAAAGTCAGGTTATGAGTGGATGGGTGGCTGTCCGGGTTACTGTAGCAATATGGTTAACAGTATTATAAGATTTCTCTTAGGAAGTGATTGGTAAGATTGATACTTATTTCAAAAAAGAAGGGGGAGGAAGGAAATACGTTGATTGGCACTTGAAGAGAGAGTTGAGTTTGAGAGAGATCCTGGATGCAAGAACAGCTGTATGCATGATTCAGTATATGCAACTTGTGGCTTCAGAGAAGTCAAGTGGTAATGTAGATTACACGATAGAAACTCTTTCTGTGGCGCACCTTCCATACCCACAAAATAAAGGGTCCTCCAAATAAAAGATTTTGGATTATAGTCTGAAACCAAAATATCAAAGCTCCAGATCCTCACGAGGACAAGTTTCTTGGATAGGTCTCTGACGCAGCTGACATCAGGGATGTATTTAGAAAGAGATGTGTCCGTGTATGTTTCCACTGGGATGTGTGTGTGAAATGGTAACTTTCAGTTCATGGGTATTTTGCTTTGAGACTGGATTGTGTAAATTAAACAAGCCTTATTTTACTGTTTTCCTAAGTGACTTCTAGTTCTCTTGGGTTTGTGTTTCGGTGTGGTGCTCTTCTAAGCCACCAGGCACAGCACCTTTTAGCATGAGACTTAGCGTGCTGATACCAGATTGCATCACCAGCTCCTTGGAGGCAGAATGGGAACTAGACTCTGGAAGTAAATGCTGGTCAGACCCCTGAATGGAGAACCCAGGGCCCAAATACCCACCTTTGTTGGCTTGGGAAACATATTCCATTCATTCTCGTCTAGCAGATATATTGGTGATTCTTTGCTACCTATTTCTAAAAAGTGAGATAAGGATTATATTTTTAAGAAAAGGTAAAATAGCCAAAGACTAATAAATAATATAGTTAAAGCTGACAGCAAAGATACAAAATCCAGTGAACAGTCTCTGGGAACCTAATTATTATTAATTTTTCTCTGAGGGAGCAGAGTGTTTCCCCATTCCTTCTCCCCACCTACTGTCCAGAGTTTACAATTGTATCTTGTACCACTGTCCTAAATTCACATCTACCATTTACCATTATTTTGCTTAAAAAAAAAATAGGTCCAAACATGAGTATATTCCTAGGTAATGTTATTAATTTTTGCTTCTTT
This sequence comes from Mustela nigripes, assembly GCF_022355385.1. Classification (NCBI taxonomy): domain Eukaryota; kingdom Metazoa; phylum Chordata; class Mammalia; order Carnivora; family Mustelidae; genus Mustela; species Mustela nigripes. The sequence continues at coordinate 105,614,771 of NC_081563.1, forward strand.
TTGAGCTTAATAGTAATGATTTTATACTCATTCTGAAGATTTGCTCATTTCCTCACACATTTATATTTCTAAGATACATCTGCATCGTTACATGTAACTATAGCTCATTTTCACAGCTAAATAATGTGACATCGTGTGAACATATCTTCTTCTGTAGATTGACATTTCTGTTTCCATTTTTGCATTTTCAGCTATGACCAAAGATACTACAATCATTTCTTATGTGTCTCCTAGCATGTGTGTAAGTTTTTCAGGGATATCTACGTAGAAGTGAGTTACTAGAACACATGATATAGGAAACCACCCATTCCAGCTTGCCTCGAACTATGTGGTTCCTCAGGATTCAGGATTTTCAGGGCTAAAACCAGGAACAATACCAGGCAAATGGAAATGAGTGATCACCTCAAATGTGTACATGTTCAACTTTACAACATAATACTACACTCTTCCCTAGAGAGTTGGTAGCAGTTTCTCCTCCCAACCAGCCATAAATGAGAATCACCTTGAGACTCCTCCCTATGCTTGGTATTCTTGATGTCTTAATTTTTGCTGATCAGTTAAGTGTGAAATGGTATCTTACGGTGATTTGAGTTCTCTCATTACTAACAGGGTTCAGTATCTTTTTGTGTTTTGTTTCCCATTTGTGTTTTCTCTTCTGTGAAATGTCTTCCATATCTTTTGTCTTTTTCTGCTGGGTGATTTTGTCAAATATGTCTCATACACTTCTTTGGGTTCTCTTGGCTTTACCGTCACCTAGAATAGGGTTTATCAACAGAAGCACTAATGACATTTTGGACTGAACGATTGTTGTAAGGAACCTCATGTACATTGTAGTATATTTAGCATTATGTTTGACCCCTACCCACTATATGACAGCTATGACAACAACAAAAATCTCTACACACACACACACACACACACACACCTCATCAGATGTCACCCTGGGGAGCAAAATTATACCTAGTGGACAACCACTGACCTGGATCTTAGCAACTTGCTCCTAGGAGCGAGAAGAGGAAGCAAGGCAGATAAAATCCCTCATCATTTGTCTCCTCATCTGATTGCCTCTTCTAGGACATATGCCCTTGTACCACATGTTTAAAGGTGTTCCATGTTACTTTGCAGGTGCCCTTGTCTGGGCTACTGGCTGTGCTCCTTCATAGTTTATGGTCATATAGTGGCCAGAACCGTAACCTCTTACCTTGTCTTCCTATCTTTACCAGACCTGCTTCTGTTCTCTTCTTTCTCCTACCTGGGGATTGCATGCTCCAGTGAAATATTTAGCACTTAATGCTTGTCTCAGGTCCATTTCCCAGGGAAACTAAGTTAAAATAAGTGGTTTTAGAAAGGGATACTCTGTGGATAGGAATTTGGAATTGGATTACTCATTGAAAGCAATGAGGACCACATCTTTCTGTGGCAAATTGGAATGAAAATAGACCCTGGTGTGCTGCAGCATCACAATAATTTAAGTTTTCGTATATAGTAAATTGAGGTAAGACTTACATGGAGATTCAGGTGTTGGGATACTTAGTGGCTGCAGCATACAGTAACTAGTAGGGTGACGATAGGTACACAGATGTGCAGCAGGGTGACTACTTTTGACATGCAAGAAGGGAATGCTAGGCTGAGGATCGTTAATTGCCAACTTAATACATGCTCTGAGAGTCGGAGGGCATACATGGCAGCTGTACAGGAGAATTCTTGCTGGCTATTGCAGGGCAGAGTCTGATACAATTTGGGCCTGGGGTCTGACTGTAAGGATGGCAGAGCTTTCAAAAGAGACCACACAGCTTTGTAGGATCTGCTGTTTCAAACTCAGGGCTCCAGCCCGGAGGCTGAGAAAGGATGGGTCATCAGGTTGATGAGCTTGACAACCTTGAATTCCTAAATCCCCCTAAACCATCCTGGAAGACTGGAGCAATTCCTTCTCCTTTGACAAAGAACAGCCTCACTCACCTGATGGCTGTGCCAGGATTTTCCTTGAAGGAGGTGCCTCCTAAGACTGTTCTCATTCTCTTTAAGATATTTCTCAGCCACTCTTCATTGCTCCAAGCTGATAATGAGCAGAAGGAGTTATCAGCCCTTCTTCAGGAAGAAAGAGCCCACCCACTGAAAAATTGGAGTACCTGGCTAACAGGTGCCATCAGAACCAAGGAAACCTGCATGGGAACTGACCTTGAGTGTATGGAGGGAAGGGGGAGGGTGAAACCCACAGGGAAGCTGGAACTGCAAGGATTTATTGATATGGGGAATTCACACATAACTCAAGATTTAATCTTTTATTTGAGACAGACAGCATGCAAACAGGAGGAGGGGCAGAGGGAGACGGAAAAGGAAAGGGAGAAGCAGGCTCCCCACTGAGCAGTGAGTCTGAGACGGGGCTCCATCCCAGAACTCTGGGTTCATGATCTGAGCTGGAGGCACTTAACTGACTGAGCCACTGACTGAGCCACCCAGGCACCCCAAGATTTAACCTTTTGTCAAAGACACTTGAAGTTGTCCCTGGCAGTTTTCTTAGGATGGTTCTTAGAAGTCTTTATGCTGTGATGGCTTATAGCAAATGAGGAGGAAATTGCATAGCTTCTTTGATTGTTTTGCAAAAGGGTCAGATGCTCAGGGAAGAGGAATGTTGAAGTGGTTTTAGGTTCAGTCTGAGGACCTATCACTTGACTAGGTACCTACCTGACCAAGAGGACCCTGAAGGTACTCCTTTCACAAAGACAGTAAGTCATTCCCTAGAGAAGGGGGCTGGCATCTCTGAGAAGCTCCATGGTGGCTGGGGTCTGTGGCCTGGGTCGATTGTTCAAAGACACTGTTTGGGAGTTAAGCTTCCTAATGTTATCAAGAAGATGGGATCCAGAATGGGGTTGAGTAGTTGCACTTACTGTTAGTGACATGTGGATGCAACTGCCACTGGGGAGCACAATTAAAATGCCAGCACAGGGATCTGACAGTGACCATGAGAGCATGGGAGTCTTTGGGACAAAATAATTGGACATCTGATAGGGATGTGGCACAATTGGGATAATCAGAAAAAAAAAAAAAAGTCAAAAGCTTACAAATCATGAAATAGTGTGGTCCCTCAGCAAGTTTCCACATCTGAGTACATAGAGGACAAATAAGTTATTATGTCAGCTCATGCTCATCTTCCATTTTTAATTTTTTTTATATTTTAGATATAGTTACTTTGTATTTAGCTGCTCATTTTGCAACATGAAGTACAAAGGATACAGAAAATGGGTTATTTTGTCAACTGTGGTGTTTTTGTTTTTGTTTTTTTTGTCATTGAGCAATAACAGAGTAAAGTAGGTACTACTGCACTGAGACAAACACAAAGGTCCTTAGTGGTGTTTTTCTTTGTGTGATAGGAATGTTTGATTTTTGATGTTAATATGTGGGAAATCTTAGGGCCTGCCTGAATGGCGATGTTTTCCTGCAGTAAAGATTGCTTTGCTTTCTCTAGGAGTCAGGGACAACTTTGTTCCTTTTCCAAAGTTCCATTCTAGGTTCGGTCTCTCAAGTTTAGCTGCCGTGCCTTGCAGGAAGGCACTGAGAGTTCATCTCCAGATTGGTGGTGCTATTACCATGTTCCCTTAGGACTATGCTGCTTTTTTCATTACTCTTTCCATAGGTTATCGTGCTTCTTTTCTCTTTCTTTCATTCTGGCAGCATGGGGGGTGGTCAGATATTTCCTTTACTGTCTAGTGAGCCTATCAAAACTTAAATGTAACCAAGATATATTTGTAGTTTAGCATAAGGCATCTTCAGATTATCTAGAATGCAAACTGCCAAAATGAAATAACATTGGCTCCCTACTAATATCTTTGGCACGAGGAAAATATATGAATGCAGTTAGCAACTGCCCAGTGCACACATCATAATGGGATTGAGTCTGGTCCAGGAAGTAGTTAATTGAATGGATCAGAGGGGCCGTTTTTCTCATCTGTTGTCGAATATCCTGCCCTCATGGTTAACAGATGTTGATCAGAAGCCTGGTCCCGTGGGCGTATATCCTGCGTGACGTTTCTCCCATCAGGAGAACAAGATCCACTTACTCTCCTGTCCTGTCTCTGATGCATTTAGCACACAGATCCAACATATTCTGAGCTATCCCTCTTATGTCAGCCATTTCTTGGGGGTGGGTTAGTGTACAGTACGTTTTAGGGAAGATTTCCACACATTTTGAAATTTGACAGGTAAAAAGACAAAATTTTGACTCTCTAAAGCACTCTCATCTTGGGAATTGCCAAATCCCTGTACTCTAAATGAGAGAATGTGAATGAGCTTTACTGTCAGGTCATTGGGTAGAGGTTCTCAGGCCTACAGAGACCAGGCAGTGTAAAAAACCATAGGTGGTGGAAGGCACTGTGCAAACAGGGACCTTTGTGTTTGTCTCAGTGCAGTAGTACCTACTTTACTCTGTTATTGCTTGATGGCAATGGGGCCTCAGGTCTACCAGATATTCCAGTTTTGGGTTTGGTTTTTTTTTTAAGATTATTTATTTATTTATTTGACAGAGAGAAATCACAAGTAGATGGAGAGGCAGGCAGAGAGAGAGAGAGAGGGAAGCAGGCTCGCTGCTGAGCAGAGAGCCCGATGCGGGACTCGATCCCAGGACCCTGAGATCATGACCTGAGCTGAAGGCAGCGTCTTAACCCACTGAGCCACCCAGGCGCCCAATATTCCAGTTTTTTAGGAGAAGCTTGAAAGCTGGAGTTTTCTGATAGGAAATCTCCCAATTTTTGACCACTGGCTTATTAAAAACAAAAACATGCTAACAGTAAAAATCTGATTATGTAGGGGGAAAAAACATGTTTGTAGGCAACCTCCAAATGTGATCTAGCCTGCAGACAACTTCAAGTAAACAACATGCTGCTCAAGATTGACCAGTTTCATAAAGTAAATCCTGTCTGTATGGCAATTTGATTATTTTGTGTCCAAGAAAGTAACTTTTCTGCCTTACTTGTTTTTGCTTTTGCTTGCTTGTTATTTTCCTTGGGATCTTTTCCTCTTTAGTAAAACTTAAAAGCCTAGTGGATATACTGCATCAATGAAAGCTACCTATACCCTACACACATGGCAGATTCTGTGTGTGTGTGTGTGTGTGTGTGTGTGTGTGTGTGTAACATGGAAACAAGGAAACAACTCAAAATCTTGACAGAGCTACCCTATGACTCAGCAATAACCCCCTGGATTGATAACCAAGGAAAATTAGTGCATCACCAACATATCCTAATAGTCCAGAACTGGAATTAAGCCACATGTTCAGCAATAGAAGAATGGTAAATAAATCTCGATTTAGTCATTCAGTGGAAGAGCGTGCAACAATAAAAAGAATGTGTAGTAGATAGACACAACAACATGGATGAAATGTACAGATACTGCACTGAGCAAAAGGGGCCAGATACACAAAAAGGAAGTCATGTGTGATTCCATTTCTACAGAGTTCAAGAACAGGTGAAAGCAATCTATGATGATAGAACTCCACAAACTGCTTCATGGGGACAGAACACTAGAAGGGACACATAGGGGCCTTTTCGGGAGCTGGTAATGTTTGTCCCATCCAGGGAGTGGCTTTATGACCACAGGCAACTGAAATGTCTGCTTTCTATGTGCAATAAAAGTCAGTAGCCAAATGGGTAACCATGGTGGAGGCGTTGAGTTCACCTTCTGGCCTTGCGGCCCAGGGGTGACCACCAAGCGATATGAAGGAGGTTTTCAGGTATCCCCATTAGCCCAGATGTTTGAGGACTGGGTGCTCACCCGTTAATTCTCCCCATTGCCCTCTAACCTGAGATGTCTCCATGGCAAACACAAGTAAGTGTACAGAGCTGCACCCATAGGGAAGGCCAGCTGCTTCCCCATGTGGTGTGACTGTTGTTCCAGGTTCCCCATCTGTGAAGTGTGAGTTCCTTCAGTCATCATAGAAATTTAGAGTTTTCTGTAAAACTTACTAAACTGGTAGGAGTGGCGCTTTGGGGGACATTACTCGTAGATCTTTACCTGCAGCAACCTAATGTCTTTAAAAACAACAACAACCAAAAAAACAAAAACAAAAACAGAAACAAAAAACCATGGGAGAATAGCCCTGCTCCCTTCATTCACAAGCTTAACGTTTCCTCAAAATTCCCTAAGAAATAGACTTAGGTGGAAAAAAAAAAATGCACCCCAGTCTTTCTCTACTACTAGAAATTCATTGCCACATAGTTTGTTTCTCATACCCCAGAAGGAAGCAATGAGCAGTGGCCTCAAAGAACTCCCAGTCAGTTTTATCTAGCATCTCCCCTTTTGGTTGGAAAGTGGGCCAAGGAGAGAGTCTGTAGAAACCTAAGGAGTAACTGAAGAAATGGAACCACACACTGAGTCCTTAAGCCAGGAGAGGCTTCTGGTGATACAGTCAAAACTCTATTCCAAGTTGCTGGTTGCAGCTTATTGCTTCTATGGCATGAAGTGTGAGGGCCTGAGAGCTGGCTGGAGCTCAGGGGATGCAGAGAAGGGTGCTGTACAATGCCAGCCTTAGGCTGATGCTCCTGCTTGTGTTCCTAAAAGTGTTGTCCCCCGTGGAATGTTCCAGTTATATCAACATGTGATGCTCAAAATGTAAAGCAACTCTGTAAAGCTCTTCTTTTGTTGATCTGTTACATAAAGACAGGAAAAATTTTAAAATGGTCTTTGTGTCAATTTCCCTTTTTTTTTTTTTTTTTTTTTTTTAATTTAAAGGCAGGTTAAATCTCACCACAGTAAGCTTCATGGGAAATTTGGCATTTTATTTAGTGACTTTTTCATTTGGCAAAGCCAAAGGAACTGGGAGTTAGGAGTCAGATGACCTGCATCATTTTTAGCTGCACCCCTTACAGGCCTCAACACAGTCTTGAGCTCACTTCTTCCCCTCTCTTGAGTGCTGAGTGAAGCAAAGTGAAAACACCTAGTCTACCTATTCCTTGAGTTTGGTATGAAAGAAAACGAAAGGCACTCTAGAAAGCGTAAAGACGGGATGAATGGGAGGTGTGATCCTAATCACCTCTATGGCTTAGAAATCATCCCCAGTGGCATGTTTGCAAATATTCCTCAGATGAAGTGTTCCTTGATTCTTGCTACATATGTTTTCTTTCTTTTTTTTTTTTTTTAAGATTTTATTTATTTATTTGACAGAGAGAGAGAGAGATCACAAGCAGGCAGAGAGAAGGGGAAGCAGGCTCACCAGTGAGCAGAGAGCCCGATGTGGGGCTCGATCCCAGGACCCCGAGATCATGACCTGAGCCGAAGGCAGAGGCTTAACCCACTGAGCCACTCAGGCGCCCCAAATGTTTTCATTTTTATTGGAGAAGGACGTGATTGTCCTCAGCTGTGGAAGGATAAGTGAAGAACATGTATTTTAATGGGGGAAAAGGAGCTGTCCAATTTTAATATAAATACTGACTTTATTCTAGCTTCTATCTCTTGCTGGCTGGCCAAATGGTATTGACTCCATGAAGTTGTTTTATTTCTAAAATAGGAAAACCAGTTTCTACCACCTTGATCTACTTGATCGTGTTGTAAATATCAAAGGAAAGCACACGTGAGCAAAGTCTTTAAAAGTACAAAGTAAGATAGCATGTAGTTGAGGGTTTGTACCACCTTTTTCTCTTTTTTCTCAGGAAGGTTTCTAAACAATATGTTGAGGATAAGAGAAGATTCATCAAGCCAGCTATCCCACCTTCCATACTATTTGAATTTTTTTTCCCTACTTTTCCAAATCCAAATAAGTACAGTCACGAGTAAAGACATTGCATGGATCAGATTCATTACAGTGGTCCAACAGCTCTAAAATCATGGCTTATTGTCAAGAACTCAGAGACATTTTATGGCCAATGTTTTATTGTATCAACGTTGGCTATAACTTGAGAAAACAGATTATATCTTGTCCAAACCCAGACTGGTTTGAGAGTAAAGAGGACAGTTCTTTAATAGTCATACCAGGATAACAGTAATAAAGTAGGACTGTTCTGGACCCCTGTCCCCAAAACTGAAAGGTTCCCCTTTAAGTCAAATCATAATTATGTCTAATATGTTCTGAGCACTCATCTGTGGGGAAGATTAAAAAAAAAAAAATCCAACTAAGTGGTTCTGGCTTTCAAGAAGCCAGAGTCTATATAGAATGCAATGATGAAGAAGGAATGAATGAAAGACATTATGTTAGTAAGTGTTGGATTGAAGAGGGTAGAAGGATGGAGCTTGGACGGAAGTGTGGAGGCTCGGCCAACTTTGAGGTCCTGGGAAGCCTCTGTGGGAGGGGAAGATTTGAACAACACTGAGAGGACTAATGGGATCTCAGTGGATGTGGAAAAAGCACAGTGGGTGGCATTCTAATCGAGTAGAATGGCCTGAGCAAATACCAAAATGGATGAGTTTCCTGGCTGTGTGCAGAAAGGAGAAAGAGTTATAAAGAAATTTCAAAAGGGTAAAATTTATTCTTCTGACAAATATTTATTGAGCATCTGTATTATGGGCAGTGTTCTGAATGTTAGGATTTCAGCAGTGAGTGAAACAAAATCCTTACCCTTAGGGAATTTGCAATCTAATCTATTTTAGGAAATTTCCTTGAAATTCTCTATTATGAGGATTTCTTGTAATCTTCCTATATGAACCTTTAGATAGAAGTCTTTTGGAAAGAAGCAGAATGCTGTTTAAAAAGATTAGAGCAGAATGATTGAGCTCATTTTGTGTTAAAATAATGAGGGAGCCCCACTAACTGAACTAACTGTCTTCCTAAACCAGAATCTGAGATGTGTAGGGGGTTTATCAAGCATCCATCCATTCATTTAACAAACACTTATTTGAGAACCTACTGGGTGCCTGGAACTGTTCTATATGCTGGAGATACCATAGTCGTAAACATGGGAGAAGCTCCTTGCCTTTAAGGACACATCAATCTAATAAAATTAGGTCTTCCAAGATCATATATCTAAAGACAAATAAGTATTAAAAAATTGTAAGGGTTCTTCAAGCATCTCTTTACATATTCACTTTATTCATACAGAGCAAATAAGGGGAAAGTAGCTATTTGCTTTTCTCTGATACAATTTTCTTGCTCTGATTATTACAATCTGGGCCCAAGTCTTCTGAAAATTTAATAGATGCCCACGGCAATTGGGAATCATCAGCAAACAAACAAACAAAATTCTCCCACATATCTGTTGTAGAGGGTAGCCGACCATATGTCATGCCATGAGAGGTCTCATTTGGAATATGCAAGATGATAGCCTAAGAGGTTATACCCCACCCCAGAAATGCTTCTGCCTTCAGAAAAGACAGTATGTTATAATGTTGTAATACAAAGTTAATATTATCATATAAAACAGATAACCCTATAATTCTCAAGTTGTGGAGCACACATCAAAATCACAATGACACAGATTGATAGACCTACCCTTAGAGATTTTTTGATTCTGAAAGTCTGGGGTGGAGCTGAGAATTTTCATTTCTAACAATTCCAGGTGATGCTATGATAACTGTCCCAGAGGCTATATATTGAGAACCACTGTGTTATTCTCTAGATATGGAATGAGGGTCACCTGGGTGGCTCAGCTGATTTAGTGTCTAACTCTTGGATTCAGCCCCAGTCATGATCTCAGGGTCATGAGATCACGCCCCACCTTGGGCTCCATGCTCAGCAGGAAGTCAACCTGAGATTCTCTCTCCCTCTGCCCCTCCCCTGCTTGCACAAGTACTCTTTCTCTTAAATAAATCTTTAAAAAATATATGTAAACATAACATGAATATAAAATTGGTTGACTTGTCGATATGTAACTTGTAATATTTATTGAGAAGACCATTATATTCATATAAATGTCTATGGCTGGGTTGACCAATATGGTAGACAATAGCCATATGTGGCTATTGGGCTCTTTATGTGTGGTTCATGTCGCATGTGGAAATGAAAATATTTTGGATCTTTTATGTTAAATAAAATATATTACTAAAATCAGTTTCACCTGATCTTTTTCATTTTTTAACATGGCTACTAGGAAATTTAAAGCTAACATATGTGGCTTGCATTATATTTCTACTGGACAACATTATTCTGTGAAGCTTTTCTAAATGTGCATCTGAGGATTTGGGGGGTTTTGTTTTGTTTAAGAATTTGGATGGAGGTACCTGGGTGGCTCAGTCAGTTAAGCATCTGAGTCTTGATTTCAGCTCAGGCTGTGAGATCAATCTCCCCGTTGGGCTCCAGGCTCAGCCCAGAGTCGGCTTGGGATTCTCTCTCCCTCTCCCCCTCCCCTGGCTTGTGTGCTTTCTAAATGAATGAATGAATTAATGAATAAAATCTTCTAAAAAAAGAATTTGAGGGTTACTAGTGGAAAAAAAGAAGGTATTGTTTTCTTTGTAAATAAGGGATATACTTTTCAAAAATACCCTTTTTTATTTTTTTGAATAACAATAAGATAATAATCAGCAGAAGATTCCTTCATTAGATGCTTGGCCATCTCCCTACCTTAATATAGCTGTTGTATCAGTTTCTCCTGCATTTTCTTTAGTTCCTTGGAGTTGCTATGAATGGCTATGCTTCAGAAGCAAAGGCTGAAAGTGACTGAACTTCTCTCCTTTGAATCCATTTGGACCACCTTTGTAATACACAATCTATTTACAAATAGATTGTAAATCTAAGCTTAGGAGACCATATTCATGACTTTGGTGAAAGCAAAGAATTTTAAAACAGGGCATAGAGAGTAAGAACTACAATGAAAAGATATCTAAATTGGGCTACTTAAAATTACATGTTTTTCAAAAGCATTATTAAGGAAATGAAAAAATCATAGTGTGAAGAAATATTTCAACACAGGTATACAACAGAAGACTTTTATCCAGAATTTATAAAGAAGTCCACCAGATACGTAAGAAAAAGGGAGAGAATCCAATGGGAGAATGAGCAAGGGATTTGAACAGATATTTCATGAAAGAGAGACTGCAAATGGTCGATGTATATGAAAGACACTTAGATACATTAATCGCCATGGAAATGCAAAATGAAACCACAGTAAGATGCCACTATACACGATAATGAAAACCAAATAGTTGTAATGAGAAAGATTGACAAAAGCAAGTGTGGATGAGAATATGAACAATTGAGAAGCTATTGGTAGGAGTGTAAATTGTGTAACCGCTCTGGGAAGCTGATAGGAACTATCTAGTCAATCCAAATAGACACATAACCTTGACCCAGCAATTCTCCCATGTACATATATACCCTGTGGCAGCATCATATGTGTGTTCACCAAAAGACAAGTATTAGAACATTCATGGCATCCATTTTCTCATAGTCCGAAACCGGAAACCACCCAAATATTCATCAACACGAGAGCAAACTTATAAATTGTAGTATAATCATGCAGTGAAATACCATACAACAATGGGAAAGAATGTGGCATACAACAACATGAATTAGTCTCACAAACAGTTGAATCAAAGACACTTGGCCTAAGAGAATACATGTTGTGTGATTCTATGTATATAAAGTTCAAAATCAAGCAGAACCAATTTCTGGTGGGACAAGTCATGATAAGGTCTGTCTTTGGTAGAGCTTTGGTAGAGCTGATGCTCAGGCATTGCTCGAGGGAGCCTTCTGGCACTTTTCTCCTTGGTCTGCACTGTGATTGCAGGAATGTGTTCTCTTTGTGAAAATTCATGAATTTCTGCCCTGGATTTCTGCACATTTTTGTTATGTATGCTATACTTCAATAAAATGCTTAACAGAGAAGTCCAAGTCTATGACAGACAGCCTTCTTTAAAATACACAGAGGTATAGTTTATATATGACATCTTAAACTCTTAACTTGTAATTGACTTATTGAAATTGTTTAATACAATAAGAATTTTGGAACTAACCATTTTATTTATCCTGAATTCTTCACTAAACACAGATTGTTGGAAATCAGAAATATAATAACCATGAATTATGGAAGCTTAAAGTTTAAGTAGTGCATTCTATATTCAATTAGATCTGTAGCTAATAGAGATCCTGCATGATTCAACCTGTCCAAGAAAATAAAGATCTTAATAGCAAGCATGTTCTATAGATTCCAAAGATTCATGACAAGTATACATTTATACAGCTGTCATCCAGTAATTTGCATTAGATTGAAATGATAAATTATATAGAAGCATTATTTTAGAAAATATAATTTGTATAACACCACCTTCAAAGTGTACTGATGTATTCTTTACCAATGGGAAGTTGGTCTTAATGCATCTTTTTATAAAGTATTAATGAACTAAAGGGGTATGACTCAAAACTCATTTGATAAAATACATTTTTAGTTTTAGTGTATGAGTTTATGATTGCAGTGCAATATACTTTGTTAATAGTATCTATGCACAACTACTTTGAAATGCTACATTACTGATAAGTTCCCCCTAATTTAATGTGTTATATGCCTCTTTGAGTTAGAAATGACCGTAATTACTGTTCTTTGGCTTTATTAAGGTTACACATTGGGGTGTGTGTGGGAGAGAAAGGTAGAGACACAGGCAGGAGGGAAAGATGGAAACGGAGGGTAAGACACTGGGAAGGAAAGAATGGAGGTAGAGATGAAGAGGATGAGAAACTCAATCAAACCCGGTGCTGCATTGATCTCCTCATTTGGTGGAATTAAAAAGTCAAATCAATTTCTCGTTGGTATATTGTTCTTCAGAGCGTCACTCTAAATGAAGGGCCTATCCTGCTCTTAGGCTATCAAGAATAATGTCAGATTTGTAAAAAATGAGGCTTTTATCTCCTTCCTGAAAAAGGAATACCATTACCTTCACAAATGGTCAATTACATCCTCTCATCATAAATGACTTCTTTATCATTCATGGGACCAAACGTTCATTCACTCAGATTGCATGGTACACAGAATAAAGGAGGAATATGTTATAATATTGATCTATGATTTGCTAGTTGGAAGTAACTAGCCTTGTTACTGTGGTAGTCACTTTATATACTTGATTTTATTTAGTTCTGCTAGGAACTAAAATATGGGTATTTGTGTTGCTGTGGGTTTTTTGTGTTGGACAGGAAAGGGAGGAGGTGTTTTCTTGCCTTGTTTTGTTGGAATGAAGAACTGATCCAATATTTGCATGTGAGGTTTATGGCTTGCAAGTTGGTATTGACCCATATAAGTCTCTCACTCTTCCCAGGATAATAGCCAGCCTTCCAGGTTTACCAGTTAGTCATTACCACTCCTAAATCTTCTAAATTCCATAGTTGTGCATTTCCAAAATTTGTTAAGTATCTCTTTTCTAACTAGGTAAAAAGGCATCATGCCTGTGTGACAGTGAGTAATGATCAATTCCCAGTGTGCTCCCCATCTCTAAAATAGCTAACTGAATGAAGCTGAATCTTGTACTTCAAAAAAAAAAAAAAAATCACTTGATTTGGAATTTTTAGCATCCAATAACTTCATTTAAGTCCTATGGAATTTTATCCATGGACTAAAACCTAACTAACTCCCAGTTGAAATAAAATCATAGTTGACCATTAGATAAATTCCTACACATATAAGTGGCAAGAAGGGAGACTTAACACTTGTAGATTCTATTCCAGGAGGGTATGTGCATTTTAGTATAGAAGCTGTAATACAGATAAGTAACTTAAGATAAATGCAGCAGTGATCTTTAACTTCCTTGTTGCTTTCACACAATGGGTGTAGCTTTGGTATCTCTTGACATTAAAGTCAAGTTAGAAGCAATATTGGCAAAGCGGGTCCTGCTATGACTTTCTATTTTACATGAAATTTTTATTTTTTTTTCATATTTGTAAAGTTTTTATTTAAATTCCAGTTAACATACAGTGTAATATTAGTTTCTGGTATACAATTTAATGCTTCAACACTTAGACACAACACCTGGTGCTCATTGCAAGGGTATCCCTTAATCTCATCACCTCTTTAACCCATGCCCCCACCATCACCCCTCTGATGACCATCAGTTTGTTCTCTGTAGTTAAGAATCTGTTTCTTGGTTTGCATCTCTCTTTTTTCCCCTCTGATCATAGGCTTAAATTCCTCAAAGGAGTGAAATTTACATGAAATTAAAAAAAAATATGCCCAAGAACTATATTAAAAGGAGAAATTACTAAATACTAATTCTTTGAAAGAGAAGGTATATAATCAGAGTTTGAACAATGAGTGATGTCTGTACATGAGCAGGTTCAGTGATCTCTGTGTAAGGATTTAAATTTGGTCCTGCTAGTTTATTTTCACTTTTTTTTCTTTGCCTTTGGAGACGTATCTTGAAAGAAGTTGCTGTGGCTGATATCGAAGAGGTTACTGCCTATGTTCTCCTCTAGGATTCTGATGGATTCCTGTCTCACATTGAGGTCTTTTTTCCATTTTCAGTTTATCTTTGTGTACAGTATAAGAGAATGGTTGAATTTCATTCTGCTACATATAGCTGCCCAGTTTTCCCAGCACCATTTATTGAAGAGACTGTCTTTTTTCCACTGTATATTTTTTCCTGTTTTGTCAAAGGTTATTTGACCATAGAGGTGAAGGTTGTATCTGGGCTCTCTACTCTCTTCCACTGGTCTATGTGTCTGTTTTTATGCCAGTACCATGCTGTCTTGGTGATCACAACTTTGTAGTAAATCTTAAAATCAGGTAACGTGATGCCCCCAGTTTTATTTTTGTTTTTCAACATTTCCTTAGCGACTTGGGGTCTTTTCTGGTTCCATACAAATTTCTGGATTATTTGCTCCAGCTCTTTGAAAAATACCGGTGGAATTTTGATTGGAATGGCATTAAAAGTATAGATTGCTCTAGGCAGTATAGACATCTTAACAATGTTTATTCTTCCGATCCAAGAGCATGGATTGGTCTTCCATCTTTTTGTGTCTTTTTCAGTTTCTTTCATGAGGTTCTGCAGCTCCTCGAGTACAGATCCTTTACCTCTTTGGTTAGGTTTATTCCCAGATATCTTATAGTTCTTGGTGCCATAGTAAATGGAATCGATTCTCTAATTTCCTTTTCTGTGTTTTCATTATTAGTGTATAAGAAAGCCACTGATTTCTGTACATTGACTTTGTATCTTGCCATGTTACTGAATTGTTGTATGAGTTCTAGTAGTTTGGGGGTGGAGTCTTTTGGGTTTCCATATAAAGAATCATGTCATCTGCGAAGAAGAGAGAGTTTGACTTCTTCATTGCCAATTTGGATACCTTTTATTTCTCTTTGTTGTCTGATTACTGTTGCTAGGACTTATAATACTATGTTGAACAAGACTGGGGAGAGTGTTCCTAATCTCAATGGGAAGGCTGCAAGCTTTTTCCCATTGAGGATGATATTTGCTGTGGGTCTTTCATAGATAGATTTTTATGAAGCTCAGAAATGTTCTCTCTATCCCTATACTTTGAAGCGTTTTAATCAGGAACAGATGCTGGATTTTGTCAAATGCTTTTTCTGCATCAATTGAGAGGACCATGTGGTTCTTCTCTCTTCTCTTATTAATTTGTTTTATCACATTGATTGATTTGCGAATGTTGAACCATCCTTGTAGCCCAGGGATGAGATCAATGAGGTAGAAACCAAAGATACAGTAGAATCTGGTCATGGTGGATAATATTTTTAGTGTGCTGTTGGATACTGTTTTCTAGGATCTTGTTGAGAATCTGAGTATCCATATTCATCAGTGATATTGATCTGAAATTCTCCTTTTTGGTAGGGTCTTTGCCTGGTTTGGGGATCAGGGTAATGCTGGCTTCATAGGAAGAGTCTGGAAGTTTTCCTTCTGCTTCAATTTTTGAAACAGCTTCAGGAGAATAGGTGTTATTTCTTCTTTGAAAGTTTGGTAGAATTCCCCAGGGAATCTATCAAGTCCTGGGCTCTTGTTTTTTGGGAGGTTTTTTTTTTTTTTAATCACTGCTTCAATCTCGTTACTAGATATCGGTCTGTTCAGGTTGTCAATTTCTTCCTGGTTCAATTTTGGGAGTTTGTAGTTTTCCAGGAATGCATCCATTTCCTCTAGGTTGCTTAGCTTATTGGCATATAACTGTTGATAATAAGTTCTGATGATTGTTTCTACTTCCTTGGTGTTAGTTGTGATCTCTCCCTTTTCATTCATAATTTTATTTATTTGGGCTTTCTCTCTTTTCTTTTGGATTAGTGTGGCCAATGGTTTATTGATCTTATTGAGTCTTTCAAAAAACCAGCTTCTAGTTACCAGCTTCTAGTTTCACTGATATGTTCTACTGTATCTCTGGTTTCTACCTCATTGATCTCAGCTCTAATCTTGATTATTTCCCTTCTTATGTGTGGAGTTGGTTTGATTTGTTGTTGATTCTCCAGTTCTTTAAGGTGTAGAGACAGCTGGTGTGTTCTGGATTTTCAATTTTTTTGAGGGAGGCTTGGATGGTTATGTATTTCCCCCTTAGGACCGCCTTTGCAGTAGCCCATAGGTTTTGGACCAAAGTGTCTTCATTCTCATTGGTTTCCATGAATTGTTTCAGTTCTTCTTTGATCTCCTGGTTGATCCAAGCGTTCTTAAGCAAGGTGGTCTTTAGCTTCCAGGTGTTTGAGTTCCTTCTGAACTTTTCCTTGTGATTGAGCTCCAGTTTCAAAGCATTGTGATCTGAGAATATGCAGGGAACAATCTCAGTCTTTTGGTATCGGTTGAGTCCTGATTTGTGACCCAGTATGTGGTCTATTCTTGAGAAGCTTCCATGTGCACTTGAGAAGAATGAGTATTCTGTTGTTTTAGGGTGGAATGTTCTGTATATATCTATGAGGTCCATCTGGTCCAATGTGTCATTCAATGCTCTTGTTTCTTTACTTCATCAAAATCAAAAGCTTCTGCAGAGCAAAGGAAACAGTCAAGAAAACAAAGAGGCAACCCACAGAATGAGAGAAGATATTTGCAAATGACAGTACAGACAAAAGGTTGATATCCAGGATCTATAAAGAACCCCTCAAACTCAACACACACAAAACAGATAATCATATCAAAAAAGAAGATATGAACAGACACTTCTCCAGTGAAGACATACAAATGGCTATCAGACACATGAAAAAATGTTCATCATCACTAGCCATCAGGGAAATCCAAACCATTCAAAACCACATTGAGATATCACCTTACACCAGTTAGAATGGCCAAAATTAGCAAGACAGGAAACAACATGTGTTGGAGGGAATGTGGAGAAAGGGGAACCCTCTTATACTGTTGGTGAGAATGCAAGTTGGTGCAACCAACTTTGGAGAACAGTGTGGAGATTCCTCAAGAAATTAAAAATAGAGCTTCCCTATGACCCTGCAATTGCACTCCTGGGTATTTACCCCAAAGATACAGATGTAGTGAAAAGAAGGGCCATCTGTACCCCAATGTTTATAGCAGCAATGGCCATGGTTGCCAAACTGTGGAAAGAACCAAGATGCCCTTCAATGGACGAATGGATAAGAAAGATGTGGTCCATATACACTATGGAGTATTATGCCTCCATCAGAAAGGATGAATACCCAACTTTTGTAGCAACATGGACGGGACTGGAAGAGATTATGCTGAGTGAAATAAGTCAAGCAGGGAGAGTCAATTATCATATGGTTTCACTTATTTGTGGAGCATAACAAATAACATGGAGGACAAGGGGAGATAGAGAGGAGAAGGGAGTTGAGGGAAATTGGAAGGGGAGGTGAACCATGAGAGACTATGGACTCTGAAAAACAATCTGAGGGTTTTGAAGCGGCAGGGGGTGGGAGGTTGGGGAAACCAGGTGGTGGGTATTAGAGAGGGCATGGATTGCATGGAGCACTGGGTGTGGTGCAAGAAAAAGGAATACTACTATGCTGAAAATAAAAAAAAATAATGAAAAAAATTTGTTCCTGCTAGTAAGGTAGGCTTAGCCATTTTAGGAGATTATGGAGGAGGGATTGGCAGGTGTTTTAAGGCAAGGCACAACTGAGACTTGTGATCACCTGTCAGATCTTTTGGAAACAAATTGTTTTTAAGCCGAAGGTCAAAATGATCCAAATAAGTGTTTACGAAAAATAAAATATCTTAAATTGAAGACTGAATATGAGATGCTCTTGAGAGGAAATAAGTGTTGTTTCATGATGGAATAATGGACAATATTCTATGAATATAAAGAATATTAGAGAGCCATGTCCTCTAATTGATTTTGTACTTCTTTTCCCTATATTAAATCATAGAATAAAATTTATGACTTAATTTCTGTGTATCTTAATTATTAAAATTCGATGATCCTTATATCTGAGAATGACCAGAAATCTATGCTGTCTTCTTAGACTTCTTTTTTAGAGGGAGGAGTGGGATACAAAGGGGCAAGCAGTTGGGGAATGGCAGAGGAAGAAGAAGAATCTTCATCAGACTCCACATTCAGCATGGAGACCCACATGGGGCTCGGTCTCACCACTCAGGTCATGACCTGAGCCCACGTCAAGATCTGGACACCTAACTGAGCCACAAAGATGCCCCGTTTCCTCATACTTTTTTTGTCTGGAGCAGGGACAGAAAGGACAAGGATCGTGCAAAAGAACCCAATTAGAATGGTTGTAGAAAAATAAGGTGATTTTTTTTTTTTTTTCTGCTTAAACTCTACCAAATTTAGGCCACTCAGTCTCCATGCTACTGATTGGATGGGAGATTGAGAGAGTGTCCTTTTCTTTCTAGACAGTCTACGATCTGGGTGCCAGAGTCGCCTGAAGTCTTTGGGATGACTTTTCACTCCCCCAAACAGCATTTCTTCTTTATTCTCTTCCTTTCCTCACCCTTTCCACCCACATCTGAGCATTCTCAGTAACCAAGTGCAGCCATTCTTTGATACAAATGTTACCCTGTTTATTGTAACCCTGCTGGTCTTCTCTCGGTAACCCATGGGTCCCATGCATTTGAAACCTCTCCAAGTGCATAACTTCTTAGGCATGTGTAAGCCTGTGAGGCTGAGTTTCTGTGAGGCGGCTGTAAGAGGCGCAGATGTTGTTGTCTTCTTGGCTTTCTCTGGCTGTCCAACCTGGATGTGTGCTGCAGACTGAAGTGGGGAAAAACTAATTCTCCTAGGCAGCGTCTCTCTACCATCTTGTCCAGCCAGTGGTGGACAAGAGTTAGTGTATAAAAATTACAACTTCCTATCTCTTGGCTGTAGGGGACAGGGGTTGTAGGGGTTGTAGGGGACAGGGGTGGTAGACAATTCTGAACCTCTTTATCCTATCTCCCAGAGGTTCCCAGCACAACTGAGACTCAGTTGCCCACAGCAGTGACTTGGTCATTAACTGAGCTTGTGTCGGTGCCTCCTTTCCCTGAAACATGTCCTTCCTCCCTTGCCATTGCTTCTTGGGACTACCTCACAGCTCAACTACTTGCACTCATACCCCTGCCCTCGGGCCTGTGTCCTCAGGAAACCCAACCAAGGACAACTTATCTTTCCTTTCAGAAATGCCATGATATGTCATACCAATGTTGTGGTCAGAAGGACTTTTCTTTGGGAATTAGCACTCCCCAGTATTGAGCAGTGACCACAGATCCCCAGCAGGAGGGAGGGTGAGGGGTGTGTTTTCATTTGCCATTGTCAGCCTGCCTTCCACAGGACTCTGACTGCCATTTTGATTCATTACCCCATGACCACAACTGTCCTTTGTCTTTGTGACCAGGGGCAGACTATTGACAACTTTTCTATCAACTGACCTAAGTGATTCACTTCTAAATACCCTCTTATTTATATGATACTTTGACTTTCGAGATAAAGGGGGCAACTTTGCGAGGGTGGTGTCAAGTGAGCTCTTTCAAAGACCTTGAGTAGAACATCTTGTCCTCAGGAATTTTACCTGTGAGCATCTGTACATGAAGTTTGCTGAAAGCTCTTACTGACCATAGGTCAATTTACTAATCGTGTAGCCATAGAAATGGCCTAGAAGCTCAGATGTGTTCTAGTTATCAGTACACAGGACTATAAAGACATATATGTATCTACCCATGAATTCACAGAGATTACCTAAGAAGGATTGGGCACTTAAATTACTCTCACCTTGAAGAATAAATGGAACAAGATGGGATTGGGAGGGAGACAAACCATAAGTGACTCTTAATCTCACAAAACAAACTGAGGGTTGCTGGGGGGAGGGGGTTTGGGAGAAGGGAGTGGGATTATGGACATTGGGGAGGGTATGTGCTTTGGTGAGTGCTGTGAAGTGTGTAAACCTGGTGATTCACAGACCTGTACCCCTGGGGATAAAAATATATGTTTATAAAAAATAAAAAATTTAAAAAAAAATTACTCTCACCTTAACTTCCAGTATACTTCAAAGTCCACCATAACAAGTATGACATACAAGAGATCACAAAGTCATTTTGGATGATGTCTTAGAATCTCCATAATCCATTTATCTTATTCAAGTTACCAGAGATTGCTTTCCCCAAGCCAGTACGCAGGATGTCTCTTGCTTATCGGAAGTTTCATTGCTATGTTCCAAGTCATTAAACACTTGAAGCGTGAAGGCTGGGGAAGGGACTAATTGTTGGTTTGGTGAAGTTGCAGGGGAGATGAGGGAACCCAAGAGAGTTCGACTGCCAGATATAGACACAAAGGAAGAAGAGGGGTAAAGAAGGAGAAACAATTAAGAATCTGTGTGAAATCAATTGAGTACCCATCTGCCATTGAACTTCACGGTAACACTGATTACAGGTAATTGGTATTTGGCTGAGTAGATAATTAGGCTGGCTGCAGAATGAAAAGAAGCAACCCACTGCTGAATTCATCCTGCATCCTGGTCCCTCTCTTTCTGAAGCAGGGTTTGGGGAGCACGGCGTGGCAGACAACCTCCCACAGCTTCTGCCGAGGGGAGGATGTTTACAGAGCAGTGCCATCTCCTGACACAGGGGACAAAGGAAGCAGTACCTGAGAAGAGAAATATTCAGCTACAGACCTTAATTATAAGAAACAAAGGCAATAAAGGCTCATGGTTCTTTGGGAACAGTTTGAAATATCACTTTGATGTAAAGGCAATTGTTAGTGTGAGGGGACTGTTTTCTAATGATTCAGAAGGCACATTTGCAGTAATGGGACTGAACCCACATTGTCACCACCCCTGCAAGTGCTGGGGCTGTATCTTCACTGACACTCCTGGACTTTAGAGCTCAATGAAGACTCTCATCACTTGGCAATCATCACTTTTGTAGGAGGGGCTTAAGAAAGATGATGAGTTAAAAACTCATGGAGTGCTCATTTTTGACAGGCAAATTGTTTTTAGATGATAACACATGGAATACCAATGCTGGGTGGTGGTTTGCAAGGAGGCAAAGAGATCTAAGGTTGAAATGTTTAAGTGCCCCTAACTCACTCCTCACTCCTATCTTGTCTGCAAGATCTGTGAGCTTCCACCTCCCTGTTCATTAGAAGGAATCAACAATGTTTCCCAGACTCTGCCTGTACTTGGCTTTGCTGGGAGACTAAGAGGAAAGGACCACCAGCACCAGAGAAGAAGCCTCATGCAGGAGAGCCCGGTGCCCTCCCAGGACAGACGGGTAGCCTACAAAGTAGAGATGACCTTGGTCAAGGTTGATTACCAGGCAAGTGAACACAGAGGCATCTTCCCTCTGTTTCTTAAAGGCCTTGGGTGATCTCAACTCTGCTTTGAAAAAGCTGCTCAAGTTCACAGAGAACTCTCTGTCATCTCCTCAGTGACACATAGTGCACACGGAAGAAGAAAAGAATTTGAGCAAGACCTTTCACTTGTTCTCAGAAGAAATCTAGGTTGGAAATAGAAAAGCAGCAGAGTCTGCCATCTGCTAACTCAGCATTTTTGCCCAACCCTTCCCCTTGGTTTCCACCATGGCTGTGTTCTAGCCAGTTTTAGAATACTTCCACCTCCCCAAAAGGCAGGAGCCTCTGTTTGAGGCATCTTAGGCAC
>NC_081563.1:105636658-105736562 GCF_022355385.1 Mustela nigripes
CAGCCTCTCTCTCACCTTGGTGTCTATTTCAATGTTTGGGGCATTTTTATCCCAGTTCCTGCCCCACCTGGTACCTCCAGCATCCTCAGTCCACTTATCCCCCATCTCAGCCCAGAGAATTCTTTGATCCAACTCTCAATTCCAGAACAGCCTCTCTCTCACCTTGGTGTCTATTTCAATGTTTGGGGCATTTTTATCCCAGTTCCTGCCCCACCTGGTACCTCCAGCATCCTCAGTCCACTTATCCCCCATCTCAGCCCAGAGAATTCTTTGATCCAACTCTCAATTCCAGAACAGATAATCTCCTTCTTTTTCAAACACAACCCCCCCACACAGTGTTTTCTTCATGCAAGTACTTGTCGCACTCCACTCCAGTTATCTCTTTGTTTGGACTACTCATGAGGACAAAGATCTTATAACGTGCTTCAGTATACTCAGTGTGTGTGTGTGTGTGTATGTATGTATATATATATATATATATATATATATATATATATATATATATTTATATTTATATGTATGTGTGTGTGTTTGTGTGCATGCGCTGAGCACACAGTGGACACAGCAGGAGTGATGAATGGATACATGAACTCACCCTAGTACCCAGAAATGCATGTGGCCATATCTGGAGCCAGAGTTGGTGGCATTTGAAATCAATCACCCTATATTTATATATCTAGCCCCATGCTTTGGTAAAACACGAAACCCATGGGAACCCTGACCCAATCAATATCCAGAGTAGCCCTTCGATGGTGAGAATCATGTAAAATAATATTTTTAGTATGCATTGGAGGAAATCAGAGCTCACAGTGCCATGGCAAAATCACCAGTGTCAGATAAAATCCACTTCAGAAAAGCACAGAGAACCATGGTTGGGAAGGAGAGGGAGTTTACAAGTGAGATGGAAAATGATCAAGTGTCATTTGATAACATTCAACAGGGATGACGTGACTGAAGCATCCCTAAAATGAGAATCTTGGCAGTGTGCAGACTTGCTGTATGTAATGGCTGGTCCCTGAGTACCACTCGTCTACACCGAGCCTTCCCGTTGGCTCCCAGCTGCCATTTGTGCAGCTTTAGGGCTGAAGTCTCTCTGTCATCCTGGGCGAAGCTGTCCAGCCTTAGTTAACCGTCTTCCTCTTCCTATGTAACTTCCCTAAAACTGGTCCTGCTTCCCCAGTTAACTTGCACTCAGTCCTGGCCTCAGCATCTGCCTCAGGATCTCACTTCATAAATGCATCAGTCAGGGTGCAGGTAAGAAAGAATCTCCACTCCAGGTGGTTCAAAGGAAGGGACTTCAGTGCCAGAGATGCCCACAGAGGCATGGACAGGTTTGAAGAAGCAAACAAAAGACTGTAAGTCCTCCAGGGACTAAGAAAAACAGGAAGCCTTTTCTGTCCTTGGGTCTAAAGAGACAGGGAGTGTAAGTGTTTTCCCAGGAAGGATACAACTACTTCCAGAGACAAAGACTTGAAGGAGGAGGGGAGAAGGAAAGAAACACCCCAACCTCACTTCCTCCCACCCTTATGTCATCTGCCAGTGCTGCCCCAGTGGCCAAACCCATCTGGACATCGGTCACCAGAGAAAACTGGACCACGTAGCCCACAGGGGTCAGCCTCCGAGGGCACAGAGAAGGGCAGATAATTAGATTTGGCAGAGCACCCAAACACAAATCGCCCATATGGTATTCCCCCTTAGCACATTACCGTGTTGCCTCCTGCTGATACCATATCAGATTATAGATTCTTTTACTAAGGAACTTGGAGAGCCTTTCTTAGCCACTGTAGGGATGATTAAAAAGTTAAAGCATTAAGACCTATTAAGAAAAAAAAAAATCAAGGCTCATTTAGCTCAAAGAAAAGAAGTCTGAAGGATCAATTAATATTGTTCATTGCATGCAGCAATGCTTTGCTAATCAAGAAGATGGGTTCCAACATAATAGATTGTTTAATCAAAGGCTTTGAGGGCAGGGATGGAAATAATGCAGGCAGAATGGGGCTGCGCTTCAGAACATAGATGATGCAGCTGACAAATGAAAGAATGCGGAGCATAAGGAAAATAAGTGATAGCAGAAGTAGCATCAATAGCTGACATTTACTGAGTACTTGCTATGGGCTGGACACTGTGCTATAAGCACCCTGTGTGACCTTGAAGTCTGTCAAACTGCCGAATTACGTAGATGCCATCTCCTTTGAATCAGTTTGCTAGGGCTTCTATGAACAGGTATCTCAGATTAGCCGACTTAAACAAGAGAAGTTTATTGGCTTTATTCAGAGGCTAGAAACATCCACGTTTAAGGTGTTGGCAGGGTTGGCTCCCTTCTGAGAGCTTTGAGTGAAAAAGCTGTCCCACAACTTTCCCCCTGTTTTTGGTGTTTGCTGGCAATCAATGGCTTCATTTCACTGGTGTTTCCGTTGTGTGTGTATATATTCCCTTTCTAGAAAGATGCCAGTTGTATTGGATTTGGTTCATGCCAGTGTGACCCCATTTTAACTCAGTATATCTATGACAACCTTATTCAAAGAAGGTTCCTGCCCTGAGGCATGAGGGGGGGGTTAGGACTTAAACATAAGAATGCAACGGGTCACAGTTGAGCACACACCATTGTCAGATAAGTCCATGAGAATTCAGGCAATGTAAAGTTTACCCAACTAGAAAATTCCTTAAGGGTATCCAGTATCCTAAAAAAAAAAAAAAAAAAAGAAAGAAAGAAAGAAAGAAAGAAAGAAAGAAAGAAAGAAAGAAAGAAAGAAATGTCAGTAACATGGGGCCATTATTCTGGGAAGGTAAGGACAGAGAGTTGGATTGAGATTAGAGATATTAGACCAAGCTGTGTTCAAGGAGTGGTTAAATGTAGGGCTGAAGACCCTGAGAGGTTGGGGCTGGCAGGGGGTCTCAAAAGAAGGAAGAGAGTCAGAGTAGCTCCTCTGTACAGCAACCCTTCCAAGAGTGAAGGGCATCTGCCATGGGAAGCAAGCTCCACCCCCACCCCAGAGGCCCCACACTGCCATCAGATCTGCCTTCCAGCGAGCTACTCCTCTTAAGAAAATCTTCCCCCAATTTATTGGAACAGGAGGAGCTCTATACTTCAAGCTAAGAGGCTTAAAAATACAAATGCCTGATTGAAGAAACACTTTGCATGAATGGGTTTAATTAGTTTGGTCATTAGTTTTTTCATGGGGGTAGAGAAGAGAGATTTATTTATAGAAAGCAGCAGAGGCCATTCAGGAGGTGGTAAGAATATCCCTGACAGGAGGGAAAAGGGCAAGGAAAAGGGGGTCAACATGCCTCGCAACAAGCCAATATGCCCAAATTATTCATGAAAAGGAAAACTGGCACATTATCAGTAGCTTCCTTTCTGCACATTTTCAAAACTTGGACACTGCCCTTTCTTGCAGACTTCCCTGTCTTGATGACTTTTTATATCTCCAGCGCCTTCTGATAGAGTCGGATTTTAAGTAAGTCACTGTAATAAACAGGTTCAAAACTCCGTGGTTTAACGCGAGTGGTGTTTATTCTTCATTTCCAGGCTCATCCCGGGGGTTCTGGCCCAGCAGTCTTCCACAGACTCCTTCAGGAACCAGAATCCTTAGGGAGTTTCCCAGAGTCGCATGACTAGTGCCAGTGGCAGAACAGGTTCTGAACCCAGGCTGTTTCCGGAGAGAGCCAGCGCTCTCAACAAGCTCCGGGTCCTGCCTCTGTCTTCTCTAGAGTGATAACTGGCTAACTTCTGTAACAGAGCGTCCTAATTCCCAGTGTCTTAGCACAGTAAGAGACTCAGGCTGTTTCTGTCTTGAGGTTCCACTCCTTTCTCTATTCAATGAGTATATAAGGAAAAAGAGCTGAAAATCCCTCTGGGGAATTTTATGGGTCATGCCTGGAAGTAGATAAATCATCAGATTTCACTGAGCTGAACTTAACCACGTGACTGCATCTAACTGCAAGGATGACTGGGATGGGCAATCTGTGTGCCCAGGAGAAAAAGGAAACTGTTTCCATCGCAACTTTGTATCTCAGACCAAGGCATGTGTATCCAAAAAGGAGGGATGGGGGGAGATAGGGACTCCCCCCGCCCAGTTCCACAGTATCTTGTAAAAATCTTTTTTTCAAATATTTTATTTATTTATTTGACAGATCACAAGTAGACAGAGGGTGAGGCAGAGGGGGAGGGGGAAGCAGGCTCCCTGCTGAGCAGCGCAAGCCCCATTGGGGCCTTGAGCCCAGCACCCTGAGATCATGACCTGAGTCAAAGGCAGAAGCTTAACCCACTGAGCCACCCAGGTGCCCCTATATCTTGTAAAAGCCTTCTTTACCCTCATTGGTCCTGCATTTATAGAAACTGCATTGCAGCTGCAAACGTAGACAACTTTGCTTTCCGAGATTTCCAAGGAATAAAAATTATCTTCAGCATGGATGAGTTCGTTTATAGGGACTTCACTCCCAAGAGAATGGTTGACTGAGGTCTCACTCTGCATAAAAATACAGTTATTCAGAGTGTGAGACATGTATTTTTCCATTCCTTCTGAGAACAGAACCAGAGGCAGTAGTCTAAATTACAGCAAGAGATATTTTTGGTTAAGTAGAAGTTTGAGAGAGAGAGAGAGAATATATGTGAATGTTTGAGCAGGATGCCTCTGTAGGTTTGTGAAATCTCCTCTAGAGGTTTCTAATGAACAACATGGGATCACATCCCTCTCTCAAGAGAAGAGTATCAGCCAGCCTCTTAGTACCCAAGTGATGTGAGATCGCAGTTTCCTTAAGCCTGAAGTTTTAAACCCTGTTATCCTAACGTCTAGAAAGGGTTAGAGTAAATGCGACTCCTGCATTTGCTTTCACAGAATCCACAAAGCTCCTTGAACACAATTAGGATTTTTTTGATCCATGGGTTCTTCCATGATGGAACATTATCATTCCAGCGGGTGAGGCACTCTTCTCAAGATGGTGACCCCCCCTTTGCCTCCTGCTAAAGCAGTCTGTAGCAGTAGACTTCCCTTCTTCAATCTGTGTAAGAACGTAACCTCAAGGGGCACCTGGGTGGCTCAGTGGGTTAAGCCTCTGCCTTCAGCTCAGGTCATGATCCCAGGGTCCTGGGATCAAGCCCCGCATGGGGCTCTCTGCTCAGCAGGGAGCCTGCTTCCTCCCCTCTCTCTGTCTGCCTCTCTGCCTACTTGTGATCTTCCTCTGTCAAATAAATAAATAAATTTAAAAAAAAGAAAGAACATAACCTCAAGAGCAAAAGTTGGCACAGACTGTGGGTCTCACCTCATCTTTCCCATTTATTCAGGATCGTGGGTCCTCAAGTTTTTATCGCCCTAATGTTGAAGTTTTTATCTCTCAGACCAATAAGACTATGGTACCCTCAGTTTGGCGTCTCAGCCTTTTGGCCACTGCCTTGTGCCTGGCTTTTCAGGCCTTGGTTCTGTCATTTTTCTGCATCAGTAAATGCCTTGAGAGGAAATGCAACTCCTAATAACACCTCGTACACTTCACTTTTCAACAGCCTGGTCTCTCAGGTTCTGGCTGCCTGAGTAGCTTTCCGGTGCCTGTGAACATAATTTCATAAATTGTCAAGCTTTGTTAGTTGTTTTAGGTGGAAGAGTTTGTACTCTACCCTTTTCAGAGATGAAAAAAAATTTTAAGGTGTTTTTTAATAGTGAAATTCTAGCCACAAGAAAAGGTCGGTGGTAAAAATGCTGACAATAAGGGAAACTTGCTTGAGATTTTCCAATCTCAACCTGTCAGTGACCAGGAATTCTACTAATCTGTCCAGATATCCTGGCTCCAATTTGCTTATGTACCATTAAAAGAAGTGCATGTAGCAAAACTCTAAAAACGGACAAAAAGCCATGAAATAGTCCTATGCTATGCTCTGTGACTTTTTTTTATATCATTTACTAAGTGCCATTGGTGTGTCAGGCAAAAGACTATGTATATTGGTTATTAACATTGAATACCATCAGCTTTCTTTGATCCTGGAAATTCTGTTAATTTTTCACTTCAACATTTCTAAGCATAAAGTTTGGTAGCCACAAGTGGGGTGGAATCGACCCTCTGCTAACATACCAGCAGTGTGACGATGTCCAGTTACTTCATTTCTCTGTGTTTTATTCACCCTTTCATCCCCCAGAAAGGAGAGGAAAGAGGGTCCAAAGATGATAGTGTAGAGAAACAATAAGACAGCAGAGCATCAGGATTACTGTGCAATGTGTCCACAGTTGAGGAGAGATGGGAGGTTCTAGGAGGATTGTCTTTAAGGAAACTATGAGTTATGGGGCAACTGGGTGGCTCAGGTAGTTAAGCATCTGCTTTGGGCTCAGGTCATGATCCCAGGGTCCTGGGACCAAGCCCCACCTCAGCTCCCTGCTCAGTAGGGAGCCTGCTTCTCTCTCTCCCTCTGCTGCTCCCCTGCTTGTGTTCTCTTACTCTCTCTCAAATAAATAAATCTTTACCAAAAAATCCTTTTCATCTGGAGCATAGAGGTAATGCTGTGCCATCATTCGATATGAAGGGAGCTCAAATAATATAATTATAAAATGTGCGTGGATTTCTCTTCTTCATAGTTCTTTCAGCATTTAAAATAAGTGACTCAGGGCTGAAAAATGATGAAACCCAGCAGAAAGCATATCTAGGAGCTTACAAAGCTAAGAGCTTTCAACAGTCGCAGTTTCTTGGGGGCCTGACTGATGAAATAACAGTTCTGTAAATACAACAAGAGAAAAAGGCCTGGTAAATAGGACTCCAGCCCAAGAAGGAGGTATACTAGTTACAGACTAGCTATCAAGCACACACTCTGAAAGCAGCTTAGAACAAGCTTGGTGCCAGACAGAATTCACTTTTTCACCTTATTATAACTGCCTGCCATAAAAAAAGGAATACTTCAGTGTAAGAGCTTCAAATTATTACCATTTTCTTATCTGTTGTTGAGCATTTAATAAAAATTTAGCAGAAAGGCTAAGAATGGGATCAAATGACTAAAAGAAATACAAGAAACAAAACAAGGGAAAGAAACAACACTCAGTTATCAGGGCTGTTTTATGTGGACTTTCACACAGCGGTCAAATATGTTCAAGAACAGAGATAATGCAGTGGAGAACACCTTCTGAAAACAGAAATCTGTCTGAAGACTCAACTGTGTGACTGACTGGAAGAATGACTAAAATTAAAAACTCGATAACTGGGTTTACGTTTAAGGTAAGAGATGAAACAGCAGGTAGAACTAATGAACTAGAACATAGGTCAATAGAAAATACCCAGACTGAAGCGTAGAGATGAAAACGGTTGACACCTATAGAAAAGAACATAAAATCACAGGCTGGAAATGCAGGGAGTTAACGTGCCCATTATAGTTCCCAACCAATAAACAGTGGGGACCAGTGCATGAATATATGGCATCCTGGAGAACCTGGGTGGCTCAGTTGGTGAAGCATCTGACTCTTGATTTCAGCTCAGGTCATGGTCTCAGAGTCATGAGATAGAGCTCGGTATTGGGCCCCGCACTGGGTGTGGAGTCTGCTTGACGTTCTCCCTCTCCCTCTCCCCCTGCCCTGCCCCTTTCCCCGCTCATGCATGTGTGCACATGCTTTCTTTCTCAGAAAAATAAATAAAAAGAAGAGAATAAATATATGACTCCTTTACCTCTCAACTAGGACGACTCTGGGGCACACTCTCCACACCTCCACAGAGCCTCAACAGGATGGAACCCCAGTTGCTCCTGGCATGATAACTTGCTTAAAAACATACCCTCTGCTGGATATTTTTCTTCTTGTCTCATTCCCTCACACACGCTCTCCGTGCCTCCTGAGATTACCTCCCAATGAAAAGATTTGGACTCAGATTCTTGTCTGAGGGTCTGCTTCTGAGAACCCAAACTAGGTCAGTGCCCCTCTGTGCTTCCCAATATAGTTGTGACCAACTTCATTACAATTGGCCCTCTCCTGTGGGGACTCTTGGATGGCAGGGACTCTGCCTCTGCGTCCTAGGTCATGGTACATTCCACGTATTCCACAAGCGCTCAATAGCGGTCTTGACATTGGTCTTAACGTTGATGAGTGAAGCTTCATTTGAAACCCATCCCCCATGCTCTCCAGGTAGGGCTGCCTGAACAAACCACACAGACAGGGTTTTAAAAAGAGTAGAAAGATGGGCGCCTGGGTGGCTCAGTGGGTTAAGCCGCTGCCTTCGGCTCAGGTCATGATCTCAGGGTCCTGGGATCGAGTCCCGCATAGGGCTCTCTGCTCGGCAGGGAGTCTGCTTCCTCCTCTCTCTCTCTCTGCCTGCCTCTCTGCCTACTTGTGATCTTTCTCTGTCAAATAAATAAATAAAATCTTTAAAAAAAAAAAAAAAAGAGTAGAAAGAATGCTGAACTCTTAGAAGGACAGGCCTGGGTTACATGCTGCGAGGAATATCCTCCATCCAGGTACTGGGATGGCAGAAGAGCCCCGGGGGCTTGGGAGACGCACTTAGAACTTTTCTGGAAGATGGGCAAGGCTGATGACAGATGTCAGGTTTTCCACGATGGGCTTTTGTCTCTCACAATTTTGCCTGGAGCCAGGCTTGAGAAGATGCTTTGTTGTATTAGGATTTTATTTGCAATCAATCAGTAATTTGATTTTAAGAGAAACAGTGACCAAAAACATAATTAAAAAAATAAGTAAATAAAAGGAATAGTGAAGTCAGGAAATGAAAGCACTGTCCTCTACTCAGAAACTGTCACTGAGAGCAAGTGGGTTCTACCATTGTGCCCTATTGAGAATGCTTTCTTAATCTGGCATCCCTGGGGAAATAGCCCTTCCTTTGTTCCTAGAGCATCTTTGGGGTCTCAGAAGCAGACCCTTAGGCAAGAGTCTGAGTCCAAATCTAGGGAAGAGGTGTAACTGGTACAGACAGACACACAGACTCAGAAAATGCTGAAGACTGAAGATAAGGAAAGAGATCTCCAAGGGAGAGAGATTCAAACTCTGCCTGGTAACTTAAGAGAAAGCTTCATCAAGCTTGTTCTTCCCAAACCACTGTTCAAGGGCACATTTTCCAGCAGGAATGAAGATCTCAAGCCAGGAGCTAGGACATCAGGACGCGAGGTCATGAAAAGACCAGGGAGTGTTTAGAGAACAAGCATCTTTTTATAGCAGAAGCATGAAGTAGGCAGAGAGAATCCATAGCTACTGGACTGGAATGAGGTTTTAACTTTTGTTTATGCCACAGGGTGACAATCTGGTGAGGTCCGTGGGCCCTTGTTAGAGTAATTTCAATTATATTGAGCTTACATTTATCAAAATGTTGAAAAAACTCTTATACAATAACAGCTGTGATTCCGACAAGTGGAAGGATCCCAGGTACTGTTACTACTATGGTGGTCTGTGGCTCCATGCATAATATCCATTGCTATTAATGGTTAATAATGAAAAAATTATAACTTTTCCCATCCAAGCTCCAGCGCTTCAGGGTTAGGTTAAGCACCTATGAGTGCGAAATCGGCTGCTATTCAAAAGAGTTTAGACTTTTTAGTCTACAAGCAAATGGGAGCCAGTGCATGTTTGCAAAGGTGGGATTGTGGTGATCAACATTGTCTTAGAAACATAAGTGTGGTCATACAGGCTTCTCCTGATACACTCACATGCAGGGCTGCCGGCTACAGCCTGGGTGCAGGCCCAAGCTCCCAGTCATTCAAACTGGACTAGGAAGAGGCAGCGAATGTCGCTGAAGGTCTTCTCAGCCCCGGCGCTCTGCTCTTCCTTCCAGCAGGTATGGAGTGCTGGGCTGGGGCTGGGGTGTCGAAGCCAGGGTGCTAACGTGATGCATCTCATTAGCATGCCAAGCAGGCAAGATTTGTTAGAGGAGAGAGTCAAGTGTGGAGGAAAACCCAAGCTTCATATTAATGGAAGATGGCACCAAGTGAAAGGCAACACTCTTAACTTTGTAAAATGAAAGAGAAGGTTCCCCTCTTCCCTTCCTGTAGAAAAAAAGAATTACCCTTTTGGTGTGCCCCTTGGGATGTGGCTTAGTTGTTTTAGGAAGATATATTTGTTTTCCTCTCACTTTAGATATTCTAAAGTGTTAGAGCCCCTGAAACACTAGCCAACAACCATTTGGATCTATCCTTTCCTTATTTTATTGTGAGCTTATCGGTTACATATGTCATACCTAAAATTTACCACCTGAAAATAAATATGTCTTCAGCATATAAAATATAAAAACATAAAAACATTTTGAACATCACCCAATA
Organism: Mustela nigripes; assembly: GCF_022355385.1. Taxonomy (NCBI): domain Eukaryota; kingdom Metazoa; phylum Chordata; class Mammalia; order Carnivora; family Mustelidae; genus Mustela; species Mustela nigripes. The sequence goes on from NC_081563.1 coordinate 105,646,881, forward strand.
TACAAAATTGCGAACAAAATTATGAGAGTTGACTGACACAACTTCTTTTGCCCTCTGGGAAATGATTCATCACCAACCAGGATGATTTTATATCAAATAGAAGACTGTTTCAGGGGCGCCTGGGTGGCTCAGTGGTTTAGGCCACTGCCTTCGGCTCAGGTTATGATCTCAGGGTGCTGGGATCGAGTCCCACATCGGGCTCAGCGGGGAGCCTGCTTCCCTCTGTCTCTCTCTGTCTGCCTCTCCATCTACTTGTGATTTCTCTCTGTCAAATAAATAAATAAATAAAATCTTTAAAAAAAAAAAAAAAAAAAGACTGTTTCATAGATATGTACATATTTGTATGTCTGTGCGTATACTGACCTACCCTTTCCACATTCTCCCAAAGATTTTTATTTGTTGCTTTTGAAAGAATTTTTGTACTGAACTGAAATGTAAGAATTCACAACAATTTTTTTTTCTCCCTCTCTCTCTCTTTCCCAACCACATTTTCCAGCAAAGCTGAAATGGAAATCACCTGCTTTTCTTTCATGCTTGTTAAAAAATGACATCAGTAACACGCACACCATTCTGAGGAATAAGGATCCTATTGGATTTTCTTATTTGGGGGAGGAGGAAGTAATCATAGTTTATTAGGTCTTTCAAAGTAAGTTATAAAATTTAAAAAAATACCGTGTGTGGTATTTTATATATTCACAAAAATGTGTATTGATCCAAATTCAATAATTCATATATTGCCTAAAGCAGTTGTTTCATTGTCTTACTTTACTGATTTGCAGTTATAGCTATGCTGCAAGGAAGTGTTGTAGAATTGGAAAATAAAAATTGCTCTGAACAAGTTGTCATCAAATAGCCTTGTGACTGGCCAAATAAGCAGCAAGACCCATGGTATTAGTTGACTAATTGGTTTGTTATCCATAAATATTTTGGATGACTGTACAGCTCCCTTTTCTTCTTTGAAAACATTCCTTTCTCTGGTGCATTTTATTTTAAACATGTGAACTGAATAATGTAAACAGAATGGGAAAGAAATGATTATTGATGATAATGATGATTACCTGTGTAGAGTTTTTTTTTAATTTTTTATTTTTTATAAACATATAATGTATTTTTATCCCCAGGGGTACAGGTCTGTGAATCGCCAGGTTTACACACTTCACAGAACTCACCAAAGCACATACCCTCCCCAATGTCCATAACTCCACCCCCCTTCTTTCAACCCCCCTCCCCCCAGCAACCCTCAGTTTGTTTTGTGAGATTAAGAGTCACTTATGGTTTGTCTCCCTCCCAATCCCATCTTGTTTCATTTATTCTTCTCCTACCCACTTAAGCCCCCATGTTGCATCACTACTTCCTCATATCAGGGAGATCATATGATCTCTTTCTGATGTCTTTCTCCGCTTGACTTATTTCGCTAAGCATGATACACTCTAGTTCCATCCACGTTGTTGCAAATGCCAAGATTTCATTTCTTTTGATGGCTGCATAGTATTCCATTGTGTATATATACCACATCTTCTTTATCCATTCATCTGTTGATGGACATCTAGGTTCTTTCCATAGTTTGGCTATTGTGGACATTGCTGCTATAAACATTCGGGTGCACGTGCCCTTTTGGATCACTACGTTTGTATCTTTAGGGTAAATACCTAGTAGTGCAATTGCTGGGTCATAGAGCAGTTCTATTTTCAACATTTTGAGGAACCTCCATGCTGTTTTCCAGAGTGGTTGCACCAGCTTGTATTCCCACCAACAGTGTAGGAGGGTTCCCCTTTCTCTGCATCCTCGCCAGCATCTGTCATTTCCTGACTTGTCTCGTCAATAAATGGTGTTGGGAAAATTGGACAGCCACATGCAGAAAAATGAAATTGGACCATTTCCTTACACCACACACAAAAATAGACTCAAAATGGATGAAGGACCTCAATGTGAGAAAGGAATCCATGAAAATCCTTGAGGCGAACACAGGCAGCAACCTCTTCGACCTCAGCCGCAGCAACATCTTCCTAGGAACATCACCAAAGGCAAGGGAAGCAAGGGCAAAAATGAACTATTGGGATTTTATCAAAATCAAAAGCTTTTTCACAGCAAAGGAAACAGTTAACAAAACCAAAAGACAACTGACAGAATGGGAGAAGATATTTGCAAACGACATATCAGATAAAGGACTAGTGTCCAAAATCTATAAAGAACTTAGCAAACTCGACACCCAAAGAACAAATAATCCAATCAAGAAATGGGCAGAGGACATGAACAGACATTTCTGCAAAGAAGACATCCAGATGGCCAACAGACACATGAAAAAGTGCTCCATATCACTCGGCATCAGGGAAATACAAATCAAAACCACAATGAGATATCACCTCACACCAGTCAGAATGGCTAAAATTAACAAACCTGTGTAGAGTTTTATCCATTTCTTTCTTCATTATTATGATCAAATGTTGAGCAAATCTTTCAAAGTACCTACTTTTTAAAAAACCTACTTTGTGCTAAGTGCCATTGGTCCTATTTGCTCTTGATTCCAAATTGAATCTCTGTCACAACCAAGTGTGATAACCCCTCATTTTCTTTTTCTTGCATTAGAGAAAGATGTCTTTCTGCTTCTGTGGTTGTTCCACCGGACTGTTTCTGTTGTCGTTTTGTTTTTCCAAGTATTTATTTAAACTCCAGTTAACATATGGTGTAATATTAGTTTCAGGAGTAGAATTTAGTGATTCATCACTTACATACAACACCTGGTGCTCACTGCAAGGGCCCCCCTTAGTCTTAGTCCCCATCACCTGTTTCACCCATCTCCCCTCCCTTCCCTCTAGTAACGATCAGATCTCTAAAAGTTTGTTTTTGGTTTGTCTTTTTCTGCCTTTTTTTTTTTTTTGGTTCACTTGTTTTGTTTTATTCAATTCCACATATGAGTGAAATCATATGGTATTTGTCTCTCTCTGACTGACTTATTTTGCTTAGCATAATAGTCTCCAGCTCCATTCTGCTAAACTGTTATGAACCTTGTGCTCTCTGTATTTCTTTGTTTTTTGTCATTTGTATTCAGTTCTGCCTCCTTAAAAATTCTCCCAGGATCTCCGTATCCTCAGTCATTCTCAATCTGAGGAAACTCCTTTGCTCAGTTCAATACTTAAAATTTTCAGATGTACCGTTTCCTCCTGTGGCCTCTAGTTCCTGGTTAAGGAAATGTGTGGTGGTTGTGGTGTGTGCCCTACCTGGATACCTCATCCTCTTACCAAGTCCATGTACCATCCCTGAGCTGTGGTGAGTGCTGGCTGCCACAGTTCACAGCTGGTCCCCTTTATAGAGAATTGCCTTTGGCCAGGAGGAGCTTCTCCCCCCAACAGGCTACACTCAAAGCAATGGCTACTGACACAAGAGTACAAAATGTTGACTCACTTGGCTGTGAGGTGGCTAGTGTTCCAGACCTCCCCCTGGGAATAGGCTGAGACCAGACTCCCAGCTAAGACACATATTGCTCAGCTCCATGCTTCCCTGAAATCACTTCCTTAGTAAGTAAATCACAAGCATCCAAATCCCTCCTTCAGGCTCTGCTTCCAGGAACAACAGCTTAAGAGGACAAGAGTCATGGTAGGTTTTGTCATACCAGGGTCTCTTAGCCTCTTCTACATAACCTTCCTCATATTCAAATAACAGATTCAATTAAGATTCCAGTGGCAGATGGACTTTTCTGAAAATGTAGCTCCTCTGCGATTTTCCTAGTCTGTGTATTTAGTATTGTTTCTAGTCACTTAGCAGTTATACAGGCTCTAATTGATTTGCCTCTCTTAAAATGAACGGAGTATCTGCCTGCAGATGGTACAGTCTAGGAGGTACTTTATAAGAATTAAGTCCTTGTTAATTTTAGCCATTCCTCCACCATCTTGCAACAGATGTTGGCGAGGATGCAGAGAAATGGGAACCCTCCTACACTGTTGGTGGGAATGCAAGCTGGTGCTGCCACTCTGGAAAACAGCAGGGAGGTTTCTCAAAAAGTTGAAAATAGAGTTACCCTACAACCCAGGAATCGCACTACTGGGTGTTGACCCTAAAGATACAAATGTAGTGATCTGAAGGGGCACATGCACCCCAATGTTTATAGCAGCAATGTGCACAATAGCCAAACTATGGAAAGAACCTAGATGTCCATCAACAGATGAATGGATAAAGAAGATGGGCTACATCTATATATACATATATAGATACACACACACACACACACACACACACACACACACACACACAGGAATACTATGCAGCCCATCAAAAGAAATGAAATCTTGCTATTTGCAATGGTGTGGATAGAACTAGAGGGTATTATGCTGAGTGAGATAAGTCAATCAGAGAAAGATAATTATGTGATCTCACTGATATGAAGAATTTGGAGGCAGAGTGAGGGACTTGGGGGGTAGAGAAGGAAAAAAATGAAAGAAGATGGGATCGGGAAAGAAACAAACCATAAGAAACTCTTAATCTTACAAAACAGACTGAGCGTTGCTGGGCGTGGGGGGTGGTGGTGGAGAGGGTGGTTGGGTTATGGGCATTGGGAAGGATATGTGATATGGTGAGTGCTGTAAATTGTGTAAGCCTGGCAGTTCATAGACCTGTACCCCTGGGGCAAATAATATATTATATGCTAATAAAAATAATTAATTTTAAACAAAGAAGTCCTATGAAAACCTAAAAAAGTGAAAACACTAACAAAAATTAGGAATAGTCTTTCCAGCATTAATACAAATTAAGATTCCAATGGCAGAGGTTACTCAGCAGCAATACTGGTGAGGGAAGACCCTCCAAGAGAGACATGTAAGGCAGCCCACTCTGTAAGGCTTCTCTCTCTAGGATTGATCCAGGTTCATCACCTGTAGGACCCATAGAGTCTCAAGTTCTTGTTGTTCTGGTTGGGGAGGGGGAGGTGTTCAATCTGTGTATGTTCAATCTATGTATCCTAGGGAACAGAGAATCTCACAGGTTTGGCTTAGCTCAGGGGTAAAACTGGTGAGTGGTTCTTAGAATTGTGTGTCTCGGGAGTATGTAAAACAGTGACCCCAGTAAAAACAGATTTTGGAGCTAATCCTACCTGTCAGGAGCTGAAGCAGTTCTGTCCTTCCTTCAGTGTGACTCTGCCATTCTCATTCTGTTTCTGCTTCCTTGGAGCTTTTCTTCCCTCATAATTCCAGTTTACATGGTGCCATTATGCTGTACGGATTCTTCTATAGCACAACAAATCATACTACATTTCTCTGGTCCCGTTTGCATGCTAACTAACGGAATCTCCCAGAGTTCTGATGGCGAATCCATGCCTCTGATGAGCCCAGTTTAACTTTCCTCACTGATTTTAAGTTACTAATTGGCCAGATTATGAATGGATGGTGCTGGGGTCAGTAGCCCTCCTGGGAGTGCTGGGGAAGGTCCTGTAGTAGTCCACAATTAGGTTCCTATTCTGTAGGACTGTGAGTGGAGGCAAATTTCCCAGAAGGGGTCTCCAGGCAGAAATGTCCCATAAAATCAGTAATACAGTACACTGATGGATAAGTAGGAACCAGAAAGGAGTTTTCTTTTCCTTTTTTAAAGATTGTTGACAGAGATCACAAGCAGGGGGAGTGGCAGGCAGAGGGAAAGGAATATATATTTAATTTTTTTAAATAGGAAGAAGCAGGCTCCCTGCTTAACAAAGAGCCCAATGTGGGGCTCAATTCCTGGACCCCGGGATCATGACCTGAAATGAAGGCAGACACTTAACTGACTGAGCAACCCAGGCATCCCTAGGAAAGAATTTTCAACTTGATTATTCTAACAAGAAGATACTTGGAGAAGTTAGGAGGCAGATAAACTCTAATTAAATCAGGTAAATTATAAGGGAATTATTTGTACTATTAACTTCTCCTAAAATAACCTATAAAGTCCTCGTCTTTAGAAATACAGTGTCCAGCATAGTAATTACCAGGCACGTGTAACTTTTGAAATGTGATAGAATTAATTAGAATTAAATGTAATTAAGGTGTGCCTGGATGTCTCGGTCAATTAAGTGTCTGACTCTGGGTTTCCGATCACGGCATTATCAGGTCCTGGGATCAAGCCCCACTTTGGGCTCTGCACTTAGCAGGGAGTCTACTTGAAGATTCTCTCTCTTTCTCTCTCCCTCTACCCTTCTCCCCCCACCCCGGCCAAATAATTCTTTAAAAAAATTAAATATAATTAAAAGCTCATTTCCTTGGTTGCGCAAACTTCTTTCCAGTGCTCAAAAGTTGCAAGTGGCATATGCATCATTATAGAAGGTCTTTAACAGTCCTTTTAAAAATTATATAAAAAAAAATTATTTCCTTTATTTAAGGAAAGAAATTTGAGAGGTTCATTTCTTTTGAGTTCTTTTTCTCTTTTCCGATAAATATGATAATAAACACATTTTGAGTCCCTTTCATGGAAACGTTAAAGACAAGGTGTCAGTTTCCTTCCATCTGTTATAAAAGGAAGGACAACTGGCATTTTGTAGTTATTTTAAATGCAATAGGATGTCAAACAAACTAAAAAGCATTCTGTGTCCCTCCATGCTAAGATTTCTTTCTTGCCCATGCAATTCTTTCTTTTGTGTGGGGAATAGTTTTGCACAGAGATGAATGGATAGAAGACGAGGTGGACATTATTCTTTGAGTCTCTGTTCCTTAGTGGAAGGGACCTCATGGGTGTTTTTATAATCATCCCTATCTAATGCAGCAACTGTGCTTTCTGCACCCTCTAGAGTGAGGTTTTTGCTCAAGAGTTATGAAAGGTAGACCATGGTTCAAGAGCCTTCTGTTTGTATTTAGGCTCCTACTACTTATGTGCACAGAGTTTAAAAAAAAAAGGAAACAAAACTCACTATTATAATTTTGGAATAGGGAAGATACAAATTTCTAACTTTTGCTTTTTAGAAATTACTGAGTGTCTAGTATGTGCCCAGATTTTGCATATCTTAGATAAAATAACCATAAGCTCTGATCTATATGAGGCATTCAATAAATGTTAAGTGTATAAATCGGTTGCATTTCCAGTGACATTAGGTAAGGAGGCTTTGGAGTAAAAAAATGTCCATGTCCACATTTTGAAAATTGAATCATTGGTTTCAAGGCTGCCTTCAAAAACTGAATAACCTATAATGTATGACCACTCCTGGCATTAATTCTATAAGAACATAGGGTTCTTTCTTCTTCACTCTCTGATTCTTTTTCCTTTCTTCTTTTGTTTGTTTTTCCTTCCTTCAACAAATTCTACATTCAAAGACTAAGAACAAAGCTCTCACCAGTCTAACTTTCTACGGGGTGTAAAAGCAGGCTCCATTTTAAACTCAGAGCTACCTTTAGAAGAACTTACTCTTGAGTGGGTTTTTTCCCTCTTAGGGTAAATTTTTTTTTAATAAAGCTTTTTATTTTTTTAAAGATTTTATTTATTTATTTGACAGAGATCACAGGTAGGCAGAGAGGCAGGCTCCCCACTGAGCAGAGAGCCCGATGTGGGGCTCAATTCCAGGACTCTGAGATCATGACCTGAGCCAAAGGCAGAAGCTTTAACCCACTGAGCCACCCACGTGCCCCTCTTAGGGTAAATTTTAAAACTTGAGAATAACTGTATGTCCTATTTTGGCACCAAATCAAAATGGCTGATTCTCCTCTCGGACCATGGTAGAGATGCCCCAGCTTGGTTGTTGCTTGGGTGATACATGAAGGTCTTCCTTTCTCTGAGAAAAATGAAATCCATTCCTTGATATATCTTCTTGCAAACCCACAATATGGAATTTATTCAGTTTATAACCAAGAGGAGACTAGAGAAAGGAGGGCATTTAATATGATTGCACCTAAATATAGAGGAAAAGGCATATGTGAACCTTTTAAAAATAAGAAAACCACCTAAAAATGGGAGTAAAGAAAGAAAACTGAGTTTCTCTGAGATATTTCTAAAAGGACACTAATTATATATTTAATAATGCCACGTATAGAGATAAATATATAAAAAATTAAAATGGGGTGTAAATATAATAGTAATCTGAGTTCAGGAGAAACCATCCTAAATATACTTAAATAAATATAATAACCAAATCACTTTTTACTTCTAAAACATGGATATGGCCTTCCATTTGAATATTTTTTGTGTATGTCTTAAAAGATATGTTGTACATGTTTTACAACATGTATAATTACATTTATAACCAAATTGATACCAAATGGCTTTTCTTATAGAAATTTCCACTGACTTCCACCATGAGCACCAAGTTGGATTTTGTATTCTGTCATACATTAACAATATCTCTTGAGCACCTGGCTGGCTCAGTTAGAAGAGCGTGCAGCTCTTGATCTTAGGGTAGTGAATTTGAGCTGCATGCTGGGTGTAGAGATTACATGAAAAATAAATAAATAAAATTTTAAAAGTTTTCTCTTATGATGCTTTTAAATTTATTTAAATTTTAAAAGTTTTCTCTTATGATGCTGCAGTCCAAAGAAAGGAACTCTCTTGAGTATGCTATGGCTGCTGGGCACTACACGCCACTGGAGGAGTCTGTGCTGGCTGCAGGAAGGACCCCCCACCAGGGGGGTTCCTTCTCCAGTACAGTGCCCATTATGTAAATGCACATTCCTTTTCATCTCTGCATTTAGGGAACAGTGCCTTGGATGCAGCAACCCCAGATGGAACTAACAAAATTGAAAGTAACTGAATCAATTTTCCCAATAGGATGGAGATAATTACTTCATCAGGGAAATGGTGCCCTCATGTCCAGAAACAGCTAATGCAGCTTCTAAGAGGTAGTTTTGGTTATTGGTTGGAGGGAGACACTAATGACAATGTACGAAATGTTCTAACTCTCAGTGTTATGCTGTAGTAAAGTTCATGGGGTCACTTTCCAAGGAGCCAATTGCCTTTTTGCTGGTCTGTCCTTTCACTCCCCACCTAATCCTGACCATTTTTCCTGGTCATAATCACGGGCAAGAGAGCAAGAGTAAATGCCTCAACCCCCAAGCTATGCCATCTTGCTGAAGGCATATCTGTTAATGCAACATTGTATTATTCTTCCAGCCATGGGGGATTTACATTCAGGCAGAAATTGAGGTTACTTGGGTAGGCGGTTGTGCTCACAGCTAACTGTGGGCCACATTTGCTGTCTTATAAAATAATTTGGCTTTTGAGTAGCAGATACCCAAAGGTGATTACCCAGTTGTTCCTCTACGCCCCACACATTAACTGCCAAGTTATGCCTCCCTATGCCCATTTTTTGGAGACTGCTTTTTAGGAAAATAATTTGACATTTATGGGTCAAGGCTTTGTCTCAGTGAATATTTTTCTGATTTTTAATATCCTTTGGCCTTGTATTTATGGGGCTATGACATGTACTTGAAGCTGTAGGCTATGAACCATTTTTTTTTTAAAGATTTTATTTATTTATTTGACAGAGAGAGATCACAAGTAGGCAGAGAGGCAGGCAGAGAGAGAGAGGAGGAAGCAGGCTCCCTGCTGAGCAGAGAGCCCGATGCGGGACTCGATCCCAGGACCCTGAGATCATGACCCGAGCCGAAGGCAGCGGCCTAACCCACTGAGCCACCCAGGTGCCCCTATGAACCATTTTTTGAAAACAATAAACTATCACCCATGCATGACTATTGCCTTTCATCTGCCAAGGATACAGTAGGGTAACTATAGAAGAGTGTGAGAAAATAATTAAAAACAACAGCAACAACAAATACTCCCTTGGCTCTTTTGAAAAAATGAAATGATTGTCCATGATATTCAAAGAATACCCAGCAAAGTTCCATTATCTGGCCAAAATGGTGGTTTCTGTATAGACATATAGTATAATATTACCATTTTCTAACCATGTTTTTATATACACCTTGTTAATTTTCGAGTCCAAATTCCCAAAGCATCAAAGAATCATAGAATTTTAAAGCTGGATGAGATCATTGGAGGTCTGATCTACTGTGGGAAACTATTGGAGGTTGAGGAATCTCTTGTGATCACTTTGTTCACGTAGAAAAGAGCACGTCAGTGCACTGAACCCTTTGGAGAGATAAGGGGAAATGCTTAGTTGCTTTCTGTTTGGATTAAAGCATTGTACCCTGGTTAGGATCTATAGGCTCTTGTTTTCAAGCCTTGCTCATGTGAGATCATTGAGTCTCAGAGTTCTGACATGTTTTCTGGGGCTCTTTCCATCATATAGTATAACCTTGATGGCAGGGACTTATCTGCCTGTGTCTCACCTATTATTTGTAAAGCCTCCTATTATAGGATTAAGTACGCATTCATTTGTATCTGGCTTTTCTCAGTAAGCATTATGTTGGTGACGTTCATTAAGTATGACTCTATAGTTCCTTCTCTTGGCCTATAGCATTCCTCTGTAGGAGCTCAGGACAATTTATGCATGCTACTGTTGATGGCTACATGAGTGCTTTCCAGTTTGGGACTCCTGAGCAAGTAGGTCATGACAGCCAGTTGTGTGTGGGAAAAGTAGACATGTAAAGCAGTAACATTATATGCTCTTTTCATTCAAAGAGCTCCCCTCTTATATGGAGGAAACTTAGTTTAAAACTGTCCCTGTTGGGCACTTGGCTGGTTTAGTTGGTTAAGCTTCTGTCTTCAGCTCAGGTCATGATGCCAGAGTCCTGGGATGGAGCCCCAGTATCCTTGGGGTGCCCTGCTCAGTGGGGAGTCTGCTTCTCCCTGTGACTTGCTCCAACCCTCTGCTTGTACACATTCGCATGTGTTCCCTCCCTCTCTCTCAAAAAAATAAAGTCTTAAAAAGGATTCCCCTCTCAGTGGTGATCTGAGTACTGTATCTCTACTCCAGAGCTCATAAAAATCCTGGACATGGGCTCCAAATTGAAGCCCTGCCTTACATTTTCTTTTCTTTGTTTCTTTCCCTTTTTGTTGTTGTTGAACTTGAGTTTATATAGCATCTTTTTTTTTTTTTTTAAGAATCATTTTTTGGTAAGATTTTATTTATTCATTTGGGAGAGAGAGAGAGACAGAGACAGAGAGAGCATACACAGGAGGAGAGGCAGAGGGAGAGGGAGAGGCAGACTCCCCACTGAGCTGGGAGCCAGATGTGGGGCTCAAACCCAGGACCTGGAGTTGGTGACCTGAGCCACACAGGCACCCCAATATAGCATCTTTTTAAAAAAATTTATTATTAAAGTGTAGTTGACCTATAGTGCTCTATTAGTTCCAGGTACACAACATAGTGATCTGACAAGTCTGTACATTACTCAGAGCTCGCCATGGTCAGTCTGTCACCACATGACGTTATTATAATATTACTCTATTCTCATTGCTATACTTTTTGTCCCCATGACTTATTTGTTTTATAACTGGAAGTTTATACTCTTAGTTCCCTTCACTTTTTTGCCTTATCTTTTCAAAGGGAAGGGCAATCTTTGCTGAGTTCTATGTATTTCATGATTCTGACAGTATAGAAAGTAGGAACGGATAAACCCATTTTCCATTTTAAAAGAGACAGAAATCTCACCATTCTCTGCAACAAACCTCCCCAAATTAAACAGTAGCATTCAGTTTGAGAGGAAAATGCATTCTGGCATTTTTTCAAAGATCTGAATTTCAAAAGGTTATTATTATGCATAACAGAGAGGAAAATGACAATGCTATTTAAATAACCCTCTCTAGAAACTTCACATTAAGTACATTTAGACACAGTTTCAAGATGCAGAAATTAGGAGTTACTATTCTGGCAATATTTCCTTCCTCGAGGTTATTTTACAGGGTTACTAGCCATTGCCTTGTGGAACTGCTTCATAGGAACACAAAATGTCTAGATTAAAGTCAAGGTTTGGTGAAAACAGAACATTGCTCCAGACCACCATGGATTTTACCACTGCAGTAGTTTTGCCTTTATTAATTAATGTGTTTAAAGATGCAAAACTTCCATCCACTGTCAAGCATCACAAAAGAGTCCATCTTCTAAAACAGACAATGATTTTATTAACAATGGCAGTGGTCATCTTCTTTGGGCTTTTCCTACTGAAGCTTGGCACTGTAGCCCATCATCACCATTGCTACTATTTTGCATTTTTTTAGAAAGATTTTATTTATTCATTTATTTAGGAGAGAGAGGGGCACAGGCAGAGGGACAAGCAGACTCCACACTGAACAGGGAGCCTGATGTGGGGCTCTGTCCCACAGCCCTGAGATCATGACCCCAAGCTGAAATTAAGAGCTGAATGCTCAACAGACTGAACCATGCTGGGGCCCTACTACTTTGTAGTTGTGTGTCCCTCTTTGACTCCCTAAATTTAATGTAAAACCATACGTTAAAAGCCAGAAGAGTTTAACATGGGCCCTATACGTGCCACCAGCTAGCCCTGTGACCTGAGGCAGTGAATTTGTTCTAATTCTCAGCTCTTCCCTGTTTGATAGGAGGCTAATGCTATTCCCTGACAGCATAGTGTTGATATCAGGAAAAAAAAAAAAAATGACGCATATGTTAGCGTCATGCTCGCTGTTAGAACAGTGAAGCTTTGCTCATCTGTGAGAGTTTTATTTCTCTCTGGCTTGAAGGGCAGTGCAGGTGCTTCTGGTCTCAGGTGGGTCTCTTCCATGCAACGGTCCAGGGACCCAGGTCTCCATGTGTCTTCAGATTTACCACCTTCTTGCACTTCATCTCTCCCTGCCTCTAGCCAACTTGAAAGCCCTGAAACGGATCTGACTGACTTGACTTCTGCACCTATTCCATTGGCTGGGCCAAATCACGTAACAGTACCTGACTACAAAGGGAGTTGAGGGCCTGCAGTCCCAAGCGGGGCGCACACTTTCTAGAGTGAGCTCCACGCTACAGAAGGGGGACCTTGCAACATCCACGCACATTATAAGGCATTTGGTGGTGGTTCTTAACATTTAAGGTGCTCTTCTCTATAGTACTGTCATTCCATACTAGCAGCCCCAAAATCACATGGACTATCACCACCATGTTATCTTAAAAAGGAATGACCAAGGAGTGATTACAGTAAGAAATATGGTTGCTCTTAATACCCAGGGCATGGTACACTCCACTGCCAATATTTTGCTGTGAGTCAACAAATTGTTCCTCATCAGGCAGAAATCAAACTATGCTAAATCTCAAACTACCATGGAAAGAAAAACTTCTCTGCTACAGTGACTCAGCCGTCACAGGGAAGGACATCTGCAGATAAACCCAGGCTTTTGTTGCAGTGTATTGGTATAGGATGGGCATCCTCTCTTCCAGGACCAGCTACTGTTCGCAGAGGCAAAAGGGAGGCCCAAGGAGGCCATGCTACAGAGCAGGTCCTACATGACCCTCTCCCCACCACGCTGTCATTCATGGTCTAGGAAAATGAATATGCTTGGAAAACTTACAGTAAGATAATCACATCATAACCCAAATCAGGTACTTCTTCAAGTCAAGTCACCCCACATTCAGATCACCTCCTATCCCACTCAGCAGAAAACACAGGCATACACACACAACCACAAACCAAAGTCCTACAGGGGCAGCTGATACCTTATGTCACTGCTTCTCAAACTTGAGTGTGCCTCAGAATATCATCCAGAGGGCTTGATCAAACACAGACCTGTGGACCCCACCCCTCCAGAGTTGCTGGCCCAGTGGGACTGGCATGGGGTGCCAAAATTTGCATTATTGACAAACTAGCCATTGTTGCTGAGGCTGCAGGTCTGGGGACCACATCTGAAGACCTGCTGTCTGCTCTCTGAATTCTCCTTCGTCTCTGTCCTCATGTCTCTCTGTCCCCTTGCTCACCGTTCTCCAAATCACTAGCCACCTTGCTATTTCAGGATGACACCAGGCATGTGCATCTTCCCAGGCCTGTGCATTTATTTGGTTTGCTTCATACTAGAGAGTCCTCTGGTTTACATCCTTGACTGCCTTCAGATATTTGCCCAAATAGCACCTTCCTAGGGAGCCCTTCTCTTCCATGACCACACAATTGAGCATTTTTACTCCCCTCTTCCATCACTCACTATCTCCCCTTCCCTGCCTTTCTGTCTCCTCTCCTGGTCTTATCACCCTCTGCGACACTAAGTAAGTTACCTGTGTTCGTTGTTTTTCTCTCCTGATGGGAGAGAGATGAGCCCCTTAGGGTCGCAGAGATCTTCATCTCCCTATTGAGTCTTCAGCACCCAGAACAGTGCCTGACCTTTGGCAGGTGCTCAGTAAGGTGGTTGTCAAAAGAGGGAGTGAGGACTGTGGCAAGAAAGAAGGGAAAGGCAAGAAAATCTTGCTTGGTAACCAATTTAGTCAGCTCGGAATGCCGATCACATCTCATGTACACACAGTCCGTTTGCTGTACAGTTTGCTTGCATCATTTTTGCCTCGTCGTTGTATAATTCTGAAAGTCTTTAGAACACTGGTTCCCTTTATCCCCGTTCCCAGCATTGTCCTTGGCCTCTTTGGGGTGTGAGAGCCACAGGTGACAGGCATTACGTGAGATAATCTGGAATGGTCTGATAGTAGGAACGAGCATCTTTAGGTTTGGAAGGGAGTTAAGCTCCCACAAGCTAGTTCTTATTTTTGCTGCTATTATTGGACCCCTCAGCTGGTCTGACTTGGGCTGCCTGCACCAAGCCCATTCCTGCTCCTCCCCTTTGGCATGCTTGCAGTCATGGAGAAGCAAATGTGGGGAGGAGAGCCAGAAGCTAACAGTTACACCTCAGGGCAGGGGTTTCTAGGGATGGAAACTTTAGTTTAAAGCTGACACACCATCAGGGATATAGTTCATGTTCAGAGTTTTGGGTGGTTTGAAGACAGAACAATAGTCAATAATTCCAATTGCTTAATTTTAAAAAAATTTTTTATTATGTCCAGTTAGCCAACATATAGTACATCATTAGTTTCTGATGTACTGTTCAACGATTCATTAGTTCCCGATAACACCCAACTGCTTAAATTTTTAAGAGCCTGTCTGAAATTCTACAGGTTTGTATATTTATGAAGGAGGCTCTATTCTTTACTCATACCATCGAAAACCCTTCTTGATGTTTTGACCCATATTTTCCAACAGGAAAGAGTTTCTTACATCCAATACCCTATTTGTAAATCTATATGATCCCAGGCTTTAGAAGCGGGCAACTTGCCAACTTAGCCTCAAGCAAGTGCTCTGTGAGGTTTTCAGATATTTGAATTTTGTTTTAAAGATTTTATTTATTTATTTGACAGAGAGAGATCACAAGTAGACAGAGAGGCAGGCAGAGAGAGAGAGAGGGAAGCAGGCTCCCTGCTGAGCATAGAGCCCGATGCAGGACTCGATCCCAGGACCCTGAGATCATGACCTGAGCCGAAGGCAGTGGCTTAACCCACTGAGCCACCCAGGTGCCCCAAATATTTGAATATTTTTTTAAAGATTTTATTTATTTATCTGACAGAGAAAACAGCAAGAGAGGGAACATAGTCAGGGGGAGTGGAAGAGGGAGAAGCAGGCTCCCACTGAGCAGGGAGCTCGACAAATACTTGAATATTATTATTAGAATAATAATAACTAACTTTTGGAAATAAGACCAGGCCTGTTGCTTTGCCTAGGTGAAGCCCATATTCTCACCAGGAGATGGTGTCAACATATGACCCTCAGATGAGAAAAAGCAAAATTAGGGAAGTGTTGATGTGGCCCATATGGACCAAACTAAATAAAGCATAATTAAGGTTACTTAAGGTTATTAAGTTTCTTTGGCTTAGTGTAAAATTCCAATGCATCAAATTTTATCAGCTTGGAGACTGAAGGGAATAAAGCAGTCTTTAATGTTGTTAAAGTTGACAGTGTTTCCAAGTGTGATTTATAGAAGATCTGATTTTGATAGCCAGCACATGTATATGTGCAAACACAATCCTATTTTCAGACACCTGGGAAGTTTGAGAATTAGATGGTGAACCAGCTACCATGTATCTCCTCATTTTTGTAGCAGAGACTTCTAAAATCTTTATATCCAACATGGGAATGTAGAGGCCTTTATATCTGTTGTCAGGACACGTGTCTTGCTGCAGCAGCCTCTGTAAGAGAGGGTAGGCATCTTGGTGTGCTTTCCTGAATAGGCCAGTGCCAGAAATTGGAGCATTCCACTGCCAACTCCCAGATTTATGCTGGAGCTTGCTTACATGGGCTTATTTTCATAAAAGATGCCAATTGTGTGCCTCTTTTAAAAATTCCTTATTCAGCGGTGTCACATTGGTAGCTTGAAATCAACCACGGTTGGGAATATTTGCACCACCGAAACTGACAAAACATTGCAATCACGGATTGTTTGCCCCCTTCCCAGAGCCAACTCTTAAACATTTTCCAGCACCCAGTTACTAATTGTGATAGATTCTAGACCTGGTCCTCTTTCACTGCCTCTCCCTGTGACCACACACCCTTTGTAATGTGACTTTGCAGCTCCTTTCTTGAAGAGGTGGACTCTGTTTCCCGGTGCCTTGAGTCTGGACTGGACTCGGGTCTTGCATCGGTTATAGAATATAGTGGAACCAGTCACGTGCCTGTTTCTTGCCTCGGTCTCAAAAGGCTTCACTTCTGTCCCTTCTAACTCTGACATCACTACAGCATACCCATGCTGTCCTGCTGACAGATTAGGGTCCACGTGGCCATCCTTGGTGAGTCAGTCTCCAGCCAACCCACAGCTGACTACAGAACACTTGAGCCAGCACAGCCAAGATCCAAAGAACCACCTATCTGAGCTCAGCCCCAATTACCAACCCCATATCGGGAGCTGAATAAATGGTTAAGTCACTAACCTTTAGGTGGTTTTTTACTACAATAAAAGCTAATTGATAAACTAATCTACTCATAATTCCCAGTAATTTGTAAGCAAACAGACATCAGTGGCATTGCTAGGATTAATGTATGGGCCAGTATCTATTTGGGAAACTCTGCCTAGAGAATCATTTTGGAATACTTTTTACCTGTTGCCCTCAGTTTTCTGTCTAAAAATGGTGAGCTGTTCCATTCTCCCCTTAGATCTGTACAGCTTAGGCCCTATGGACTGCTTCCATTTCTTAAAAAGGCAAGTCCTTTTCTCTCTTGGAGCCATTATCCTTGGTGTTCCTTCTGTTGGAATGCTGTGTCTCAACTTTGCAAGACCTACACTTTCTTCCTCATCCATAGTCTTGTCTTACTTAAACATTCTTCATCAGTATCTATATCACAAGTAGCCACATAGTTACTCTCCTCAAAGTTACTCTCTCACAGTGCTGTTCAGTAGAAATATGTGCAAGGGGCTCCTGGTGGCTCAGTCAGTTAAGCATCTGACTCTTGGATCTGACTCTAAGCATCTCAGCCCAGGTCTTGATCTCAGAGTTGTGAGTTCAAATCCCAATTTAGACTCTATCCTGGGCCCAGAAGCTACTTAAAAAAAAAAAAAAAATGGAAAAGGAAAATATATGATGCAAGGTCCACATTTAATTTTAAATGTTTGAGTAGCCTTATTTTAAAACATAAAACAAAAGTGATCTTGATATATTTTAACTAATCCAAAATATTGTCATTTCAACAAATGATCAATACAAAAAATGAGTAAGTCTTTGGACCATAAAAAACCTGAGCACTGTTGTTTATACCAGCCTTATTTATGATAGCCCCAAACTGGAAACAACCAAGTAATCCCTTAAGAGTAAATGACTGAATACACTGGGGTGTGCCATATCATGGAATACTACTCAGAAATAAAGAGGAACTATTGATACTCAAAATAATTTGGATAGATCTCATTATGCTGATAGCAAAAAAAGCCCAAATGGGGCTCAAATGGTCACACACTCTATAATGCCATTTATAGAACAGCCTCAACATTACAAATTAATGGGCAAGGAAAACGTTAGTGGTTGACAAGGGTGAAGGGATAGAGGTGACTATAAAAGGGAGAGCAAGAAGGAGATGTTTGTAGTGATGGTTTCATGAATCTATGTGGGTGATACAATATTGTTCTATACGTGCACACTGCACCAATGTCAAATTCCTGGTTTGGGTATCATATAATAATTACATGACTAGGGGTGGAAATGGAGTGAAGGGTACAGGGAACCTCTCTTTATTATCTTTGCAATTTCCTGGGAATGTAATGTTTCAAAGTAATGTCCAAGGGCTAATTCCTGAAACCTGTGAATATGTTAGGTGACATTGCAAAGAGGAATTAGGGCTACAGGTGGAATTATGGATGCTTTAAAAAAAAAAATGACCTTAAGGTAAGGAGATTACCCAGATGGGCCCAGTTACTCACAAGGGTCCTTAAAAGTGGGAGAACAGAGCAGTAGAAGAGAGTTAGGTGGAGGAAAGTCAGAGAGAGAGGCAATATTGCTGGCTTTGAATATGGAGGAAAGGGTTAAAAGCCAAGGGCTGCAGGTGGTCTCTGGGAGCTGGAAAAGGCAAAGAAATGGATTCTCCCTTAGAGCCTCTAGAAGAGGATACAGCTCTGCTGATGCCTTGACTTTCACCCACTGGGACTCATTTTAGACTTTTTGACATCAAGAATTGTAAGATAATGAATTTGTGTTGTCCAAGCTGCTAAGCTCTCGCATTTTGTAACAGCAGCAGTAGGAAACTAAAGCAGTGAGAATTTAGAGAGATGTACAGATGTAGTGGACATTTGGGGAGCAGAATGAGCAGGGATTGGTGATGACTGGTTGTAGAGGATGTAAAGTAGATTCCCAGAATTAGCTTCCACAATTTGATACATGTGGTACTGTATACTAGGATTGAGTTATCTAGAGAAGGCACCAGTTTAACAAATAGGAAGTTTGTGACTTGAGTTTTGGAGATGTCAAAGTGGAAAGAATCCAAGAGGGAATTTGGATGCATAAGTCAGGAACTTAGGAGAGGAGCTAGGGCTATGTCTTGATGTTTGATATCATCAGCATAAAGAATGAGTAAACTCATGGTACGAGATAAGACCATGGTGAAAAAGTAGCTTCTGACCATAATGTTTACATATTTTTCTGCAAATTTTGAGTGGCTACTCTGTTGATGCTATTCTATAAACTATTACAGTCTTCTTGCTACTGTTTTAGCATTACTTTATCATTCTGGACACTGTAATAATGATTAGAATTTAATGTTTTCCTCAAAGGACTCCTTTTGTCAGTCCTGTATGTTGGGTGGCAGAAATATGAGATGGATGAGTTGAAGCCAAGATGGAGAGCTGTGTTGGACCAGAGTGGTCTCACGATGTTGATGGTCCGGACAGTGTGGAGTTGGGTGCCTGGAACTGAGCCTCCATGACATTTCTTCAGTTTGGGCTTTTTTTTTTTTCTTTTTTAAGATTTTATTTTTAAGTAATCTTTATCCCCAACATGGGATTTGAACTCACAGCCCCGTGATCCAGTTGTGTGCTCTACAGACTGAGCCAGCCAGGTGCCCCTCAGTTTTTTTATACGGAGCCAAAGATATATGTATGTAGCTATAACAATTTTAGGTATCTCCATCCCTGTATTTTCTGCTGTGTAGATAGAATTTAGCTTTATTACATAGTCTGCCTCTCTCCCTTTCCCAGTATAATTTTTTCAGCTATTCTTGATTGTATATGTAAGTGGTCCTTACATTTTGTGATTTTTGTCTTTGCTAACTGATGAGCCAAGACGTACATTATGCTTATCTTTTGTTTCCATTCCAGTGTTGGGTTTTCCCAAAATTTCTTGTTGCCTTTCTCTTCTTTTTATAATGGCTTCTTTGTAAATAATCATTTATTTTTGCTTATTACATCTTATAATGTAATGTAAGGTGGCATGCACTTTTATTGTTTATCTCCAAATTCCCTGCCACTTTGTGATGTCACTCTGGGTTTGGGGAGAGTCTCCCAGCCTGTCTGTGCACCCCAGGCTAGTTCCAGACACACAGTTATTGGTTTTGCCTAAAATTTACTTTAAATGACAGTGAATTGCATATTGATAATGGAATAGGACCTTGCAATCAGACAGTCAGACATGGCCCTTAAGGGCCAAGTCTTGAAATTGGGTAGACTTGGATTTCTCTCCATTTCTGTCACTGCTAATATTGGTACCATGGGAAACCCCATGATTTAACCTCCCAAAGTTTCGATCCCTGCCCTTATAAAACAAATAATACCGCACAGAGTTGTGAGAATCTAAGAGAATGGCTGTTCTGCTTAGCTTAGACAATGTCTGATTCCAGGAAATACTCATTTCATGTTACCTACTATGACTACTGATTTTTCAAAGGGCTTTTTCCAATGCCTCCTTAGTTAGTAATTCTAACTATTCCAGAAGCTCAGCAAATCTGGAGTATGCATTTAGAGAGGACGGCTCTATCTCAGGAGGCCAGGGCCACGGGACAGGCCACGTAGTAGAAGTGAGGACCGGTCTGGTATTCAAGGCAGCAAGTGTAGAGCAGCATGGATGAGCCTGTTCTGAGCATGTGGACTGCTTGGGCTTGTATGCCATTTCAGCATCTTCCGACCTGGGTGAACTTGGGCACTACTTAACCCCACTGAGACTCCATTTCTTTATCTGTATGGTGAGAATAACAATAGCCCTTACAACATAACTTACCATGAAGAGGATACCTGAGTTTATACAGACAGGACAGCATCTGGCATAGTTAGTCCTATATTAAGTCTATTTTAGCATTATCTGGTCCCCAGGGAGGTGATGTGTTACCACACCAGGGAGCCTGACACCACGGATCCCAGGTGCCCTTCTCTTGCTCACTAGTCCCTTGAATCTCTGGTCATGTAAGGTACAAGATGCCACATAATGAGGGCTTTGAGCCCGGGCATGTGCTTCATGCAGCACTGAGCTGGGGCTGAGAGCTGTGATGTTGCTGAAAGCAGCTCACGGGCTGAGATGACAGGGAAACTGCCAGAGTGTTGCATTGGAGTCTGGGAGTTTGGATTTCCTTCAGTTTCTTCCACGACTCAGCTTCCAGGCAAGAACACATGCTGGCCAAAACCGTCCATCATAGAAGTGCAGTTTGCTCTGAATTTTGCAAGAAACTTTTGGAAATACGGATTCTGGGATCTGTTTAGTCTTCCTCTAAGAATGAAACTACACGGTAGCAGAGAAGTCCCACAAAGAATATATATATAACGCATTGTTTCCCCAAATGTACTTCACTAAGGAACTACCCTTCATCCTGCACAGTTTTCACCTTTCAGAGAGCTGGTGTGCTCAGGAACACACTTTGGTTAATGCATAGTCAAACTAGCAGATAAGCGTTCACATGTGTGTTTAACAGTCAAACAAAGCAATTAGGAAATAGCAGATATAAAGTCTGGAAATGCCTAATTTAAAAACCCGTAGCAGGGGCGCCTGGGTGGCTCAGTTGGCTAAGATTCTGACACCCAATTTTGGCCCGGTTCATGATCTCAGGGTCGTGAGACTGAGCCCTGCATCTGGCCCACGCTCAGAGGGGAATCTACTTGAGATTCCCTCTCTTCTTCTGCCCCCATCCTCTCACATAAATAGATCTTTTTAAAAGATAAACACCATTAGCAGAATTTTCTGTGCTGAATGGTAGCGACCACAACATTCTGGAAGTAGGTCTGTTGGAACTCAGGAGCAGTATGAGGAGTTCTGTGCCCTTACTTTATGTGGAGGCTGAGCAGCAAGGGTCTTTATTCCTGTGTGAGGGGCTGTCCTAGCTCCCAGCAGTGTTTTGGCCCCTTCTCAGTGACAAAGTCCTGCTTGGTCAGGAAAAAGGGTCTTTCTGGAGAGACATAAGGGGATCCCCAGATTTCCAGAATCTCATAGTTCCCTTATTTGAGCTCACCATCCCCACCCAGGCATATCTCTAGGGGACCAAGTTTCCTAAGAAGGGCAGGGGTAGGATATGCGGTAAAGAAGGCTAGTGCAGGACAACATTGAATTGTGTAGTAGTTAAAAGCATGTGTTGGGAGGTTCTGAGCCTCCAGCTTTGTCATTTCTTAACTTCTCAGATTTTGTTTCCTCCATGGAGCTATGATGGTAACACCTCCTGCGCAGAGAAGAGTTAACATAGCAGGCTTGAGCATGTCTTAGAAAAGCCGATTTGCAAGATTGGCCCTTGGGTGGCATCTGGGAGCTCGGATTCCAGGAGGGTTCCCACCTTTCCCTGATAAAAAATGATTTACTGTGACTGAACTGTTTATGTGAACAATACCGTTTATGCTGAACCCCTGCTTTTCTTCTGGAGGCTAAAATTTTGGCATGGCCCAGGCAAAGGGTGCCTATGTGACTAATACTGAATAAAATCCTCAGGCACTGAGTCTATTAAAAAAGCTTCCTTGGTAGATAGCATTTTTTCATGTATTGTCACAGTTCATGGCTAGAGGAATTAATCAGGTCCTGTGTGAGTCCACTGGGAGAGGACCCCTGGAAGCTTACGCCTGGTTTCCCCCAGACTTTGTCCATGTGCCTTTTCCCTTTGCTGATTATGCTTTGCCTACGTTCACTGTAATGAATCACAGCTGGAGTGGAACTGTGTGCTAAGTTGCTGTGAGTTCTCCCAGCAGATCGAACCTGACAGTGGTCTTGAAACATTCCCCTCCCGGTCCCACTACCAATGTAGGGTTATTGTGAGGTTTTGGGGTTTTTTTAAAAAATATTTTATTTATTTATTTGATAGAGAGAGATCACATGTAGGCAGAGAGGCAGGCAGACAGAGAGAGGAGGAAGTAGGCTCCCTGCTGAGCAGAGAGCCCAATGCGGGGCTCGATCCCAGGACCCTGAGATCATGACCTGAGCCGAAGGCAGAGGCTTTAACCCCCTGAGTGACCCAGGCACCCCGGGTTATTGTGAGTTTTAAGTGCGAGTGGACGCAATGAACCTTGAGCACTATGCCAGGGACAGACTAAGCACGGACCTCTCAGAGAGAGGAGACCATCTATCAAGCAGATCTTGGGTTTTAGGAGGGCCTCCTTCCTTGTATCTCTCTGCTTCATGGTGTAAAAAGCCTCAGGATTCTTTCACCTGACTGTGAGATTCCTCATTGCTCTCAGAGTAATGGCCATTACTAATGAAATATCTCCATCCACCATGGAGAGTCTCTCTCTTTTTAGTCAAGTGTGAGCTTCACAGGAACGTTGCTTGAAAATGTAGAACTTTTTCATTTTCCTTTCTGGTTTCTTCCTCTGTAACTCTTCAACTCAATCTTACTAGATATGTCTCGCTGTATTTATAACCATTTATATTATAGTTGTATCTCAGGGTACAGTGTAGGAAAATTAATTCAGCCACAGATTTCCTCTCCACAACTGCCTTATTTTAGAACAAGAACAGTATTCGTTCATTGATATTTTCTTTTTTACATTCTCATTTGAGTGGCATGGCAACCACTGGGACATTCACAGTCAGGAGGAAATAGTAAAACATTTCTATTCTGGTTCTAAAAATATGTGACCTAGCATTTTCAGTGCTTGTTCATGTGTGAATTCATGTAACAAAACAAAACCAAAAAACCCCACTTCATCTCATGTGATTTTTCTATGATAATTGCTATCTTGTTTTTTTTTTAAAAGGTCATAAAGTTTATTAAAACAGGTGGACTCAGCCAACATATGACCAAATTATATTTTCAAATTATTTTTGTTTTCATGAAATAACACTGAAAGATGGGATGTAGACTCACTTACTTACTTGGCATAATATCCTGGCCATATTACAGGCCCATATCCAACCAGAGAGTAGTATCACAATTAAGATTCCTCTGAGTTAATAGAATTGTATAGCAGCTAATGTAGTGACCCAGATTGAACATTATTACTTGTGACTTTGAAGCAGCTAAAGTAGAAGAAAAATGATGGGCATCTGAAGATACAAGATAGGGGATGATAAGCAAGTCTTTGCTCTTAGCATTTCTGTGCCAAAATGTACTCCACTATGTAATGACTTAAAGCAACAGATAATTTAGTGTGTCCTGATTCTGTAGGCCAGCACTTTGGACCTAGCTCACCTGCATGGTTCTTCTGCTGGTTTTGACTGGACTCACCTCCTAAATAGCTGCTAGTCAGCTATGTGGCTCTGCTACCTGGACCGATTCCTGGTTGGGCTGATGGGTGGCTGGACCAAAGTGTGTCATCCTCAGCAGGATGGACTGGCCTTGTTCCCAAGCTGGCTGCTGGTTCCAAGAGCAGCAGGTGGGCAAGCCCCAATGTGCAAGATCATTTCATGCTTGTGTCATGGTTTCTTTTGTCCCGTTGGTCACAGCAAATTACATATCCAGGCCCAGAGTCATGTGGGAGAGACCCACCCAGGGGTATGGACACTGGGAGGCATGAAACATTGGGAGGCCATTGCAAGGGTCGTCAACCACAGCTGGATTCCTTTTGTTCTTTACGTTTTTGGCTTGGGGTGTCCTCAGATGTTTAAAATCAGCTGACTTATATTTATTAGTCCACTTTTGTAAAGCACTTAAAGAGTTTTTTAAAATTATGCTCTCCAAAAGAGACAACACATCAAGGTGTTTTGAGCCTTTATCGTTCATTGATTTTTCTTAATCACTTGATGCATTTTCCAAATTAGTCCAAAGTAACAACCAGGATGGATGGGTAAATGGGTTTTGATAGAGTCTGGGGGAGTTAAAGCTGTGAGGAATCTAGTCAAGAGAATACATATCCATCCAGTGGTCTAAATGTGTCCTCCAAAAGCCATATGTTGAACTCTTAATCTTCAAAGAGATAGCGTTAGGAAGTAGGGCCTTTGGGAGATGACCAGCTCATGAGGGTTGAATCTTGTGAATGGAATTAGTGCCTTTATTAGAAGAGGCCAGCAAGAGCTCCCTCTTCCCTTCCAACATGGTTCTAGGGGAAAGATAGCCATCTGGGAAGTAGGTTCTCACTAGACACCAAATCTGCCAGAGCCTTGATCTTGGATTCCAGACTCCAGACCCATGAGAAAGAACCAACTATTGTTTAAAAACCTCCCAGTTTGGGGTATTTTGCTATTGAAGCTCAACAGACCTAGTAGATATCGGTAGAGGATGGAATGGGACCGTGAGAAAACTTGAAGGCAGCAGGAAGACCCCGTTTGCCAAGCAGGATAACTGGTTACAAGAAGAAACACATTTGAATGGAAGATGAAGGCTAGGGAGAGAGAGAGGGTGGGGAAGAGGGGAAGAGCAGGGGAAGATGCTAACATCTATGGAGCTCTTACCCTAGGTGCTAGTCATGAATAAATGTACATTGCTTGTTATTTTAGTCCATCAGCAAATATTTGTTGAGTCCTTCTGTATGCCAGGCACTGGCACATCATAACGAATAAGCTAACAGTATCCCTTCTCTGGTGGATCTTCTACTCTAGTAGGGAAAACAGGCACCAGGCACACCATTATCCCTAATTAATTGACAGCAAGTGGATGTAGGCTGTGAAGAGTAGGTACATGGAGCTGTGTGAATGGATAAGCCACCTATTTAAGCCTAAGTGCTGAGATAAGGCTTCCCCAGCAAAGCTACAGTGAAACCAAACCATCTCCCTTTATATAAAGCCGGGTTTTCAGGATTCCCAAAGTGATCATGATTGTCCTATTCACAATAAACTAAGAAATGGAAAAGCAGTTACACCCAAGAGCATAGTAGGTAGGTGAACCAGCCTGGGATTCAAACCCAGGATATCTTAGATGTTTTCAGTACCATTAAGCACACAGTGACTATTTTACAGGTATCCTGAAGGTATCCTGGTCACAGAATATGTTTCAATTAGGTAAACCACATTGTTTCAAATAGACAAAATACACTGTGCAATGTTCTAAACAGAATATCCATTGAAAAGTGGTCTTCCTCCCTGCCTTGTCCCTGATGCTCTCTTCTCTCCTCTGCAGGCACTGCCGCTCAGGTTTCTTGTATATTTGTTCAGAGATCTATTTAATATTTGCAGCACTTAACTTTGTGCCAAGTACCTTTCAGAGTGTTTTACAAACATTTGCTTGTTTCAGCCTCATCATAATTGTATATGGTGAATGTGATTTTTTTAAACATTTAACATATTACTTGTTTCAGGGGTACAGGTCTGTGAATCATCAGTCTTACATAATTCGCAGCACTCACCATAGCACATACTCTCCCCAATGTTCAGCACCCAGCCACCCCATCCCACCCCCCAGAAACCCTCAGTTTGTTCCATGAGATTAAGGGTCTCTTATGGTTTGTCTCCCTCCCAATCCCATCTCGTTTCATTTTTTCCCTCCCTACTCCCCACAACCCCCCGCCCTGCCTCTGAAATCCCTCATATCAGAGATCATATAATTGTCTTTCTCTGATTGACTTATTGGTGATTGTGATTATTAACCCCATTTTTCATCTATACCCCTGTTTGTCCAAAAGTGTTCAGATATTAAGTGCATGCCAAACTTTGAGATGCTTCTCCCACTGTACCTGTCAGCTTTTGCTTTGCTAATACCACATAACAAGGCTGGAATCTTAGTGGCATAATTATAAACATTGCTTTCTTACCCTGAGTCCCCTGTGACTCATCTGCACCTGGATCCAGACTGGAGGTTGGATTTGGGTCGGTTTCACACATCTCTCCTTCCAGGATCCAGGCTGAGGGAATATGCACAAGACAGGTCTTCTTGCCAGATGGCAGAAGCACAAGGAGGAAAGTGGAGACACACAGTGCCTTCAAAACCCTCTACCCTGGACTGCACAGCAGTCCCATGGCCAAATCCAAGATCAGTGGGACAGGGAACTATGTTCCACATGGCAAGGGCAAGGAGAAAACAGATTAGGAACGAAATACCTCCTCTATGCACCCTGAAAATCCAACTTTTGTCTTTTGCAGCTGAGACAGAGAGGAATCATTGAAAATCTAGAACTGCAATGGAATCATTTTTCCTGTCGTCTTAATGCCAGCGAGATCTAACCAGTGATCTCTTGTTCTGTTTGCATTTCCCAGGTTTGCATCATGTTCGGAAAGAAAAAGAAAAAGATTGAAATATCTGGTCCCTCCAACTTTGAACACAGGGTGCACACTGGGTTTGATCCACAAGAACAGAAGTTCACGGGCCTCCCCCAGCAGTGGCACAGCCTCTTAGCGGACACGGCCAATAGGCCGAAGCCCATGGTGGACCCTTCCTGCATCACACCCATCCAGCTGGCTCCCATGAAGGTATGGCGGGGATTCTGTCTTTTAGTCGGCTCAAGAGGCATGTTCTTATTTGAAGCAGGGCACCATCTTTACAGGCAAGCTAGAAAAGTGCCTAAATCATGCACTTGTTTTTTAAATCTCCGCTGATGATCCGTACTTATTCTCCAATGAGTATAATATTCCCCACTTATTGTCAATTGCAGCACATGAAAAGAAACCTCAGCTTTCAGATGTGAGATTTTTTTAAAAATCAAACACATAAAACACATAAAATGCAATCACAAAATAGAGAAGCCCCTATTTCTACTTTAAAATGGTGTTTGCTAGTCTTCATACCGAAGAATATTATTGACCCCCACTGGTAAGTGTTGGCGGTAACTTCTGATTAAATAGAAATTAAATAAATTAAATAAAAACCTTTAGGTGTTTTGCATTTGCCCTCAGAATGATTAAACTTGTATATAAAACTTAATACTAACAGATTTTCAACAATAATGATTCTTATGTATGTATATACATGCACATATACCTACATACCTAAAATAGTGTGCATGTTTTATATGTAATCATGTTTAAATACATATATATTCATATTTGTCTTCATGGTCTAGCTATTTCAAATAAAAATGAGTCACTTGAGTCTTAGGATATAATTTACCTTAAAGAAAGGGCTAGTAGATTTTTGGCAAGGGATGTTCATGAGAGTAACTGCATTAAAGAAGAAATTAGTTCCAATAAATTTATTAGTATTAGTTATTATGTTATGTTAGTCACTATACAGTATGTCATTAGTTTTTGATGTAGTGTTCCATGATTCATTGTTTACATATAACACCCATCACTGGGAATTTCAGGTATGTCAAGTGACTATAGAGAAAATCCAGTCATTGCTATTTCTTTTTTTTTTTTTTTAAGATTTTATTTATTTATTTGACAGAGATCACAAGTAGGCAGAGAGGCAGGCAGAGGGGGGGGGGGGAACAGGCTCCCTGCTAAGCAGAGAGCTTAACACGGGGCTTGATCCCAACACCCTGGGATCATGACCTGAGCCGAAGACAGAGGCTTTAACCCACTGAGCCACCCAGGTGCCCCTCATTGCTGTTTCTTTATGTGTCTCAGAATGGTATGAATTCTGTAGACCATCAAGCAATTGCCCAAAAGCTATCTATGGGGGTTAAATGTCATTGAAGTTTATTGTCCTGTTATTTAAGAGATTAGATTCTATTCTATGTCTCTTCCTCATGACATTAGCAGACATCTGAGGTATGAATACCTTCTTCTGAGTAAACTTGGATATTGAATACATTGTGTTTAAGTGTTTAGACAAAATAGGAATGGTTGTGTTTTTAGAGGATGCAAAAAAAGAAGCCTACCTGGTGAGTTACTGGAAATTCTTAGATCACCAAGGCTGAATAAATTAGCACTGTGATTCCATCATTCAAGCATATTTTTTGTCATTTTCTTTTGGTACTGTTTTGTTTTGTTTTCTATTCTGTTATTGAAATGGGTGGGTCTGTTCAACCCAAAGATAAATACAGAGTCTTCTAATTGTGCATTTTGTCAGTTTGATTTTCTGATAAGATTTTGAAATTTTTCAGGCAGCTAAAATGCAAAATACTCGAAAGATGGATATTTGCGAAGATACATCTTTAGGGACAAAAAGGGTAATGATACTTAATAGAAACTGACCAATTAACCAACTCTACTGGTTGATATTAGGCAGTATCCTTTTATTGAATAGGATTTTCTCCCTAAGGGAAGCCTAATGCTTCAGAATGACTAAATAATTGGTGGGGGGGGCATATCTGGTACGAAACTGGGACTAGAAAGAATTTGTTTTTTATTTATTTTTATTTTTTCTCATATCCCAAGTTTTTCTAAAACTCAGGCATTGGAATATGCATTGTGTGCAGAAAATTCTCTGCCACTGATCGTCACAGAGAAGGTAAAATGCCCAAGTGAAATACAGTTATTGAGTGTGGTTATCAGATGATGAGGAACATTCTAGAAGGAGGCAGTCTTAGTATAACATCCTAGCTAAAGGCCCAGGATGTGTGCTGTCTTACTAGAGAGCATCGTTTATTCACTGTGGTTTTTTCACTCGTCTGAGCCCTAGCAGGCCCTGGCTGGTGGTAGAGGAGGACACGCCTATCTCAGTGATAATCCACCGTTCTTGGTGGATGGTGGACTTAACAAGACTTCTAGTTCATTTCTTCCATCTCTCAGGTGGGCTGGCCCATATCCTCTCTGACAGCCCCATGGAGAGTCAGAGCAAGGTTTCCTACCTGCCAAGCTCCTGAGCCTCAGGATTCTCTTACTCATGGTAGGGGCCTTCTTGCTCTGATGCCCTATGAGTGAGCCTCCAGTCTGTATGAAATGAAAATATTTTTTAGAGACACTTATATGCAAACCACAAGATGACTGGAAAATACATCTCCAGCGTAGACCCAGGCCTGAATTTTGCACATGGGACTTCAGGCACAATTTTGCCTGTGAGAAAGAAAGTAAATACAGATGGGGAGTGACAAAACAGTACTCAGCTAGGCTGAATTTTCCCCAGAAGAAGTAAAGTTAAGCAAATGCTTTCAACTGAAGGATGCCCCATAAATCCGTACTTGATACTCTCCTCCTGATCCTGAGTGCAGTTAATGCTATTGGGCAGTACTGGTGGTCCGAGGGAATCCTGCAGACTCCACCAGCCCCTCTAGAATAAAGAAAATAAAAGGCTCAGGGGGCCAAAGTATGTCATGTGGTTCGGATGATCCCGCTCTTTAGAAATGTCTTCTCTGAAGAAATCGTCCCTATTTTAAACATATTATAATAAATCATGCAGAATCTGTTTCAGAAGTCTGAACAACCCTTGAAACAAGTTATGAAGGAATTGACAGAAAGGAGTGAGAAGAGCTGTGCAGATTTAAAGCTTTTTTGACAAAGTTCTTCAAGTAAAAGCAGCAATTCTAATGTGCTCAGGTTGTCCTGTAACGGGGTCAAAGAACAATGAGAGATCGCGACGTGAAAACAGTAAATGGAAGAAATGCATAGTGCCTTGCACTGTGGCAAATTGCCGGTTCCTGGGTAGCCATCAGTAAGCTTTGGGCAGGCTGGTTCTGAAGGGAAATTCACCAGCACAATGAACTCTTCTCTGATTAGAGTTTCAGCTGTTCCAATTCATAACCTTCTTTAAATTGCTTGTCTCCCTTGCCAGGACACCCTTCTTCCATATAGATCGATTTCAGTCAGTGTTTCTTAAACTATAGTCCATCCGAGTCCCCTGGAGGGCTTGATAAAACACAGATTGCTGGGCTCATCCCCAGAGTTTCTGATTCAGCAGGACTCGGTTGGGGTCAGAAATTTGCATTTCTAATAAGTTTTCAGGTGATGCTGATGCTGCTGGTCTGGAAACCACACTTTAAGATCTTTGATTTAGGTAATTATAAAGGAATTTATCTGCATAAGGTATAATCAATACAAGTTTATGCTGGTCAGGATTTCTAAATGCTCAGAAATGTAACCAAAAGCACAGGTTAGCTCAGACTTGCATCAGAAGTTAAAATGCGTGTACTCAGCCAAAGGCATGTAGGCAAACTGAGAAAATCTGAGCCCTCAGAGGTGGTGGAGGGGTTTGGGGGAGATCCCTTTAAAACATTTTGTAAGTACCTTTGGGAAACTCCTTTTTCTGTCCAACATCATTTTGTCCACGGAACATCATAAGCAATATTACCAAAATTACTTCCGAATGAGATGCATTTATATAAATGGCAGGTTGAACGGTCACATTGTTCTTGTCCCTTGCTTCTTAAACTTGGACTTTAATCAAAATCTCTTAAGGAGTTTGTTATGACCCAGATTCCCCAGCTCCAACCTAGAGATTCAGATTCAGTAGATCTGGGGGGGCTTGGTGATTTGCATGTTGAACAAGCCCTCATTTGCTGCTCATGCTGCTGATGGTTGAGGGGAGGGGCACATTTTAAGAACCACTGTTTTAGCTGGACTAAAGTTCGAATTTAATGGTCACTCTCTGAAACAGCCGAGAAATCATTTAAAAGATGCTAAAAGTAAATATAAAGGATGATATTAAAAAGCCTTTGTAGCTTCTACCTAACGTGAACAGATAGCATGTTTTAATATTTGTTTCATATTTGGTTTTCAGTTTCAAGTATAGAGCTATAGAAATAACAGTATTATTTGTTATACTGAAATCTTACTAAACGATGTCATCCTATATCTAATATTCTCCAACTTGCTGTTTTGTTTAACATTGTTTTGAGATAAATCATATGTATGTGTAGAAAATGAGTTTATTTAGGAATTAGAGGGTTTGGAGGGTTTTTTTGTTTTGTTTTGTTTGTTTGTTTGTTTTTACAGTTTATCCGTTTCTCTATTAAGGGATATTGACAAGTATTTGCTATTTGTGAGTAATATTGTCATGAACGTCCATGTCTCCTTAGGCACATGGTGAGAAGTTATTTTGTAGCAGTTCTCAAAGTATGGTCTGAACTCTTTGAGGGAGTCTGCATGATCAAACTCATTTTAATGTACCATGGGGTCATTTGCATTTGCATTTTCCACTCTCACTCTCTCCTAAGTGTACAGTGGAGCTTCCTAGGAGCTACATGACATGTCTTGACGTCATTGGTCTGATACCCAATGGAGCAGTGCTTTGTATTCTTATGTTCTAGATATTTCTCAGTTTTGATTTCAAATACAGTAAACGTTGATAGATAAAACATAAACCAAAGTATTTCGGAGTCTGTCCTCCATAATTATAAGAAGTTCTGGAGACCAAAAATTTGAGAACCATTGTGTTTAGGCTGACGTCAAATTTTAAAGATTTTTTTTTTTTTAAGATTTTATTTATTTGACAGAGACAGAGAGAAATCACAAGTACACAGAAAGGCAGGCAGAGAGAGGAGAAAGGAGGCTCCCCGCTGAGCAGAGAGCCTGATGTGGGGCTTGATCCCAGGACCCTGAGATCATGACCTGAGCCAAAGGCAGAGGCTTAACCCACTGAGCCACCCAGGCGCCCCAGGCTGATGTCAAATTTTATCATATGTGGCTTCTACAATTTGCTCCTCACCCTCTACTGATGGTTTTGGGTGGTTTTTCTTTTTTAATAGAGATGTCTGTCTTCTCTAGTTGGCTGGTAATCTTCAAGTCTCTCCAACTATCTGAGATCCTTGGATGTAATATTCCTTCCTTTTCAGTGTCACAGAATATAATTTGCCTCAACCAAGAGTTTCGGCATCATTGAAAATCTCTACATCGTTGCTCACCATCCCTTCTCTAATTTATCTTTCAAATTCTTACTGACAGTCTTCTCTTTATCTTTTCAAGGTTGAAGATGCGCAAAGAATACCAAAGCAAAACTGGCTCCGCCTGGGTTTGCTTCGTCTTTGTCATCTTTGGTGTTTTATTGTCCTTTAAAGTGAGGTTCTCCTTCCTCCTTTACCCTTGGCCATCACGTCAAAAAGCATCCTACTCTCAGAAACAGGGAAAATCAAGAGCAGGAAAGGCTCAGGTCTGGCCACACCGTCCGTCCTTCTTGAGGGCTTGTGCCGCTGTTTCGTATTCTCCACCAGCAGAGCCTAAGCAGAAAGCTCATCACAGAACACTCCCATCATAATTACTCTCTAATTCTCCACCCTCTGTCTCTTTTCCTGATTCACAATTTCACATTCAGGATTTATGTCTTCAGAGCCACATCATCCTTAATTTAGTTCTGTTTCCATGGGACTCACCACTTGCTTGGGAAGTTTTGCCATCCACTTTTTTGAACTACAAGGCAACTCTCCAACATTTCTGGCATTGATTTGCTTTTGACCCAAGGGAACAGGGTCTCCCAAGGATCCTTCTCATTTCCCTGTCACCGAAGGGCTCTTCCTCACTGCTCAGACTTAAGTGTGGAGGGATCATTTCTTCGAGTGCCACCTTCATCTTCCGAGAGCTGTCACCAGGGGGTTCAAACTGGGCATCAGATGGTTGTCGTGCTCGTAGCCAAATGACACTCACGGCAACTGTGAGAGTCGAAGGTTGCCCCTTCATGACTTTGGGGCCCCTGTGCCTGTTTCATGTCTTATAATCTGAAAGCCTCCTACACTGCTAGCCGCACTGAGTGATTCCTACTCTCTTATTTTCATCCCAGTGTTTTCCACCGGCTACCCTCTTACAGCTGATAGAGCCCCCCCATGATTTTCTTCTTAAATCTGCGTGGCTGTACGTCTTCCTCCTTTCAGGTCTGTTCCCACTAAAATATCCTACTCAACATAGAAGCACCTTCCTTACAAGCTGAAATCCAGTGCCCAGATGCTCACCCTGCTAGGCGCTTAGGATTGGAAAGAGGAGAGAGGGTTCAGGGAGTCCGACACTGGAGCGGAGGCCCAAGATCTGCCAGTTCTGTGTGTCTTTAGATAAGTAGCCTACCGACTTCTTTGAACAGATGTCTCCTTATCCATAAAGTGAGGATCAGCTTATGTGGCCAGGATCCGAACTCTCTAGGAGCTTTAGTGTGTGGAAGAGAATGCGTTCTGCAGTTTGTACTTCGGTTTAATAATGGAATAAAATTACAGATCTGGTGAGCAGTTCTTTAGAAAAATATCCCTTATGACTGAATTAATTCTGTTGATCAAATTATATATTTAGATATTAATTCATCAGAGTCTTCCAAGCATTTCAAGAAAATCAAGATTTCTTGCCTGCTTCAACCATAAACATTTTTAGAAAAAGAGTAAGTGCCTATAAACCAACAAAAACAGTAAATAAAATAAGATAAAAACAGAGAGAGTGACAAACCATAAGAGACTCTTAACTGTAGGGGAAAAACTGAGGGTTGCTGGAAGGGAGGTGGGTAGGGTGATGGGGTAAATAGGTGAAGGGCATTAACAAGGGCACTTGTTTTCTTGAGCACTGAGTGTTATATGAAAGGGATGAATCACTAAATCCTACTCCTGCAACTAATACTATACTGTATGTTAACTAACTTGAATTTAAATAGAATCTCAAAAGAGAAAAAAGGCATAAATTATCATAAGGCCATGAAATGTATTATTACACCAATACCTAGCCTCCTATACAAATATTGATAATGTCGGGGCACCTGGGTGGCTCAGTGGGTTAAGCAGCTGCCTTAGGCTCGGGTCATGATCTCAGAGTCCTGGGATCGAGTCCCGCATCGGGCTCTCTGCTCAGCGGAGAGCCTGCTTCCCTCTCTCTCTGCCTGCCTCTCCATCTACTTGTGATTTCTCTCTGTCAAATAAATAAGTAAAATCTTTAAAATATATATATATATATATATATATATATATATATATATTGATAATGTCATTGTTAAGCATGTACAAAAGGTTGCTGATCCTTGTTTATTAACTCAGAGCCAGTTCTGAGATCTGTATCTTTAAAACCCACAGGATGCAGAAAATTTTACATTAATTTCACTCATTCATTTATTGAGTGCTCATTCTGTCCCAGGGGTAGTTCTGGGCGAGGAACTTCCTATTTGAATAAGAAGTGCCAGGTGCCTATTCTGGGGAGCCTGACTCTTCATAGGAAACAGATAATGATCATGTAAATAAGTAAACAACACAGCTTTGGTAGCATTAAATGAGATGAAGAATATCAAACATAAAATATTAAAAAACTGAGGGCGTGGGGAAGTTATTTGGAGTCCTTGAGTAGAGTCCTACTGGGAAGGTGATAAGGGAACCAGGAGAAGCCCAGGAGGATAGAAATTCACAGATGGAAGGAAAAACCAGTGCAAAGGCCCTGTGGTGGGAACAAATACGAAGACTTTAAAGGACAAACAGATCCTCATGAGGCTGGAGCACAGTGGTTGGGGAAGAGAAGTGGGAGATAATGGTCAGGTAGATAAGAGGGTCTGGATGGTGTTGGGGCTTTTAGAAGTCACAGTCAGGAGTTTGCCATTGGTTAAACCCCAGTGCATGAGGGATTGCAGTCTCAGATCAAGAAATTGTTCTATTATGAAATGAATTAATTCATTTAAAAGTCAGATCCAGGTCGCCTGGGTGGCTCAGTCGGTTAAGTGTCTGCCTTCAGCTCGGGTCATGATCCTGAAGTCCTGAGATTGAGCCTCTCAGGTGGGAGCCTTCTTCTGCCTTCTGCCTACTGCTCCCCCTGCTTGTGTGCACTCTCTCTCTCTCTTATGGATAAATAAACTCTTTAAAAGGAATAAAAGCACAATCCAATTTAAAGTGTCCCAACTATATTGATTTGATATGCCATCCCTCAGCGTTTAGGGACATTATTAATTAAATGGGTATAAGAGTTGAGATTCAAGGAATCCTTCTGATTATATGATTTTGATAAATCTTCTTACAAAACAAATAGTGTGTTTTAAAGACTTACTTTTTTTGGAAAGGAAAATGTAAACATGAAATCTGTGGGGCACATCACCTGGATTTTAAAGCCTCTCATCTAAACCAACCAACCACAAAAACCTACAGCAGGGTCTGTTGACTGAAACCAAGACATTCCCTAGGAGAATGGGTTGTTAATCCTTTGCTGAGGTTATCACTAGTATTTCCATCCACACTTGCAAAACCACCACTGGGGATAGCAATTCTTTCAGTGCCCCTTATGTCCTGGAATCTCTCCTTCCATTTTCAGTATGCCTTCTCAACTTCCCACAGCCAGAGAGAATGTGGAAGAAACCCATCACAGTGGCCTTAAATTCTCCCACTTGCCTAACGTCAGGAGATTTGGACATGATGTACCCCTTTTTCCAAAGCAGTAGACAAAGCCAAGACCAAAGCCAGATGTATTGTATACGTTCATTTCTATGATCCACTCGTATCTGAAAGCTTCTGAGAACAGTTTTGCCTTGTATCAGTGAGATTAGGATTTGATGTGCCCCATGCCCGCCCCCCACCATGTGCACATGCATGCCCACAGACCCCTCTGAAAGTTAAAAATATAAAATCATCATCAACCACTTGTAAGTACCATCTTTCTTTTTTTTTTTACTGCAGGGTTTTACTTAAGCTACCTCTACCTTAACATTTCCTTTCCAAGATGGAGCAGCTTTAAACTCAGATGTTGTTCCTCCAGAAGCAGCTGATGGTTTCAGGGGAGAGGGTTCTATCGCAGGAAAGTGATCACTGTGGAACCTCACCCCTTCTTCCCTTTCCAGGAGGGAGGCTGTAAGCATTACTCCTCTTCTGGGCCTCCAGGTTGTTCATCTTTCTTTTTTTTCTTTTTTCTTTTTTTTTTTTAAAGATTTTCTTTATTTATTTGACAGACAGAGATCACAAGTAGGCAGAGAGACAGGCAGAGAGAGAGAAGGAAGCAGGCTCCATGCCGAGCAGAGAGCCCGATGCAGGGCTCGATCCCAGGACCCTGAGATCACGACCTGAGCCGAAGGCAGAGGCTTAAGCCACTGAGCCACCCAGGCACCCCCCTCCAGGTTGTTTATCTTAACACCCAGGCAGCTCTGTAACCACACCGAAAGTAGCCCACACCTGCGACTCACTGAAACAAGCCCCAAATAATTGGATGTTCCTAGTCCATGATCCTGGAACTTAGGAGGTGGATTCTAGGCTTCCAGTTAAGATTGGACCACCAAGACGGGGGTGCCTGGGTGGGACAGTGGGTTAAAGCCTCTCCCTTCAGCTCAGGTCATAATCCCAGGGATCGAGTCCCACATCGGGCTCTCAGCTCAGCAGGGAGCCTGCTTCCTCCTCTCTCTCTCTGCCTGCCTCTCTGCCTACTTGTGATCTCTGTCTGTCAAATAAATAAATAAAATCTTTAAAAAAAAAAAAAAGGATTGGACCACCAAGACCTCATACAAGAATGGCCACAATCACTCCCTCTCAAGAGCTGAGTATTGGCAGTCACCCTCAAGACCAAGGTAGACATAAATAGAATGTACCATGTATCAATTGTCAGTAGTGGGTTGTACTAGAAAGTAATCTAGGACTAATTGACAGTTAGGTCTATGGCTTCTGCCTTTGCCAGCATCCCTGCTGTGACTGTGGTCTCCTCTGACTCTGGAGAGGAGGTCGGGCAGTTCCCACATAGGGACAGGGTGCATGCAGGGGCTCTGCGTCCACCTCATTGTGATTGTTTGATCCCAGGACTGATGCCAGAGCAGATGCTGGTGGGAGGCAAGGCAGGCATCAAACTTCTAATAATCTGTGGATTTTATAGGAATAACCTAGGAAACAGGCCTGACCTGTTACCAAACACTGGAGATGTTTATACAGAGTACATCTTTAATATTATCTTGTGGTGTTCTCATAACAACCATTGAATAGTTTGAATTCAGTTGTGTCGATGAAGTAAAAGTTGTATAGATGAAGAAACTCGTGCTCTACTCTAAGTGGGTCCCAATCCCTGTGCTTGTTAACAAGCAGACTTGGGGTGGTTGTTGGGTGCAGCTTCCCAGCTTGGGAGTCTGGATTGAAAAAGGTTTAGGGAGAAAGAGAAAGAGAGGGCCAAGACTGTAGGCATGGGATGGGTGGGCCATTACTTCTCCTGGATGAAAGGAACTGGGGAGAGTCTGGATTCAGGGGCAGAGTTGACGGAGCTAGAGATCATGGGAAGACAGGAAGGGCTGGGGGTGACATCAGGGAGACCTGAGGGATGGGGGTTCTCCAAATCCTTCAGGCCCCTTCTGAAGTGTTAGAGAGTCCCACACACATGCAGTGTGAAAGGTGAGCATTTTCTTCTCCTTCACTTGGGAAGTTAATGTGGAGATGCTGCTCTGGAATTTAGGCCAAAGTTGTAGACTCCCAGAGAGGTGGGGGGAAATTACCTCTTCCATGGAGAGCGCCATGGTTGATCATTTGTTGAAATCTACCCAATTTCTAAGTTGAATGCAGATCTAATGTCAGAGAGGCAATTGCATTTGGCTGCCCCACACTCCCATCCTTTTCTCTACTCCTTCTCTGCCCTTCTTTCCCAATGGACTAAAGATGACTTTGTATACCCCTCACCTCCAAAGTATTTGCTTTTCATAAGAGGACCATGGGAAAAAGACAATCATTCCAAGGAGAAGACCTTATATTGTTGTATCAGATGAGTAGAGTAGTGAGCCAGAGAAATTTTCTACTTTGCTTCAAGTCACGCGTGAAAGATCAACTGGCCTAGAGAAGGTAGACACAAAACACAACAAAACATGCATAATCAGAGATGTCCGTGGCCAAGCACAACCTGTGCTGCAGGGGTGCTTCACATGGACCATCTGTGGCAGACTGAGTTATTAGACTCAGTTCTTCATTCCTCTTGCCACAGCTTCATGGAGGACTAAGGACTTCCCCATGCCTTGATTTTGGATTTGCCCATGTGACTTACTTTGGCCAATCCAGAAACATGAACAAAGGCTCAAAAGGTATAGCTGAGCTTTACCTTTGGGCTTTTGCCATCACTGTAAGAAGAACATGCCTTGGGTACCTGGGGGAATCTGGAAGACTGAGCAACACACAAAGCAAAATTACCCTTGCCCACTTGCATCTCTACAGCTTGAAGCAGCTGCTCCAGCCCCAGGCATACTGTGTGAGCCCAAGCGTGGAGCAGTTTGTTACACAGCATTATTGGATGACTGATTGATAACATTGTCTCCCTTAGCATTCATCTCAAATTTTCAAGTGGGCACTATCTCTTAGGGGAGGTAAGCAAGGCTCATCAAGGCTAAAGACCTTGCTGAAGGTCCCATGAGCTAGCAACTGAAAGGAGTCCCAGCTTCAAACTCCAAACCTGTCTGACTCAAAACTCAGGCTGTGACCACCACATCACCCTGTTTCCTGATGATAAGGGTACATCTGGGCATGGTCTTGCATGTATAAATGATGCTAAGTCAAAAAATTACTTCTTTCTTACCCAGTCCTGCCTTTTCATCGAACAGATGAGGTCACTGAGACCCATGTAGGTAGAGTGATTTTTCCCAAGGTCATAGGGCAGGTTAGTGCTAGAAATAGATATTGTCTCTGAGTAAAAGGGGTGCTTCTGGAGTGCCTGGGGGGCTCAGATGGTTAAGCATCTGCCTTCAGCTCAGGTCATTATCCCAGGGTCCTGGGATCAAGACTCACATCAGGGTCTCTCCTCAGCGGGGAGCCTGCTTCTTCCTCTCCCTCTGCTGCTCCTCTTGATTGTGCTCTCTCACTCTCTCTGTCAAATAAATAAAATCTTTAAGCCAAAGGGGGGTGCTTCCGATTCAAGCATTTAGAAAGCTCAGATGTGGCCCACAAACTGGCACTCTCTTGAGAATCTGAAAGCTATCCCTTAAATGCCTGCCTCCTTGTGATTTTTCATTTCTGCTACATGATTTTACTTTCTAGTTGCAGAGTGCTCCGTGTCCTTTGCAACGTCTTTTACTTTGCATGTAATCTACAAGTCTTCTCCTGTGAATAAGGCAGAATATTTAAATAGGAAATGTCTGTGCAAGTGTGCACCAAAAAGCAAAGAATACGCATCCGGACACGTGTGGCTCACTCTCTCCAGGGTGGCTGCTTGCTGCTCCATGGGCTGATCATGCCTAAGGTCAAACCATGAACCCTCCGTCACAAGCCTCTCTCTAGACTTGGGTTAATTTCCCACCGAGTGACCTGCTCTCCACTCCTGACAGCTGAACTCATCAACTAAGGATGGTTGTGCTTTGATAACTGGCAGATTCTATATAAAGGGAGATGATGTTCTCGGGAATGCCTTATTTGCCCCAGCTCTTCTCTCCTGGCAGAGGTGACCTAACTGAAAATATTCCTTCTAAAAATCAAAAGGAAAAAAGCATGTGGCTCTCTGTGACTCCCACTTGAAAGATTTAATTTTATCTCTCATTTAGCATCTTATAGAAATTGGGGCACTAAAATGACAGCCACAGTCTTCTTTGGGGACACTGGCAAATCCTATCATTGTTATCATTCTGTTGAGTCATTTTAAATAGAACAGTTACATTGCTAACTCTATTTAAACCAGCGATAAAGCAGTTTACCAATGCTTTGGTCATGTCTAAGCAGCACACCACTATCCAACTGATTGACTCTTCTGTTAGCTAGAAGGTTAAGATTTCAATGAAGACAGATCTGCCAAGATGGCACTAGTCTAAGTATTTTCTGTGATGGCACAATCCATCACCTGTGGGGAATCTTTGTATCAGCTAGCTTGTATTGCTGCATAACAAATTACCGCAAATATAATGGCTTAAAAGAATAGACTTTTTTTCCCTCTGTTTCAATGTCTGGAGTCCAGAGCATTTCTGAACTGGGTTCCTTGCTCAAGCTTTAACAGGGCTGCCATAATGAGGTCAGCAGGACTTCGTTGCCATCAGGAGGCCTAGCTAGGGAAGAATCTACCTCCAAGCTCATTGAGGTTGTTGTCAAAAGTCATCTCCTTGTGTTTATGGAACTCATGGCAGTTTGCTTCTTCAAGGTCAGCAGGAGGGCAGATCTACTCCACTTGCAGTCTTGTGTATACCTCATAACATAATCATAGGCTATATCCTATCACTGTTGCCATATCATGTACCATCACCATGGGAGGCACCTCACATCGTCTTTGCCATATAATATAGCACAGCTGTGGAAGTGACCTCCTACCACCTTTGCCATATTCCTTTGGTTTGAAGCAAACCACAGGTCCTGTCCACACTCAGGGAGAAGGAATTACACAAAGGCATGAACACGAAGGGCCTGGAATCACTGGTGGTGGTAGGGATTACCCTCTTTGGTCCCTGATATCCCTCCCACATGCATTCACCCAAGCTCTTTCTTAAAGTATCTTCCCATTAAAGTGTCATCTTCAAGAGAGCATGGGATAAGGTGTGGATAAAGCACTTGGATGTAATCTATTAAGTGCAGCTGCTGGGGCTGGAGTCCTTTCCAGATGTGGACTTGTGAAACTAAACAGACATCTATCCACATTCTCCCTCCACCCCTCCTCCCAGCTTATGATGGTGGTATAGGGTAATAGATGTAGACATTCCAGTTCAAAACAGGGGAAATGGAAAATAAGACAGAATCACTGGTCCAAAGATCCTGAAATCCAGCCTGGCAAGCATTGGGATTTCCTTGATTAGGTTTTAAGGCTTTGGAATAATCCTAGGTGGTTTGGATTCCACCCACTGACTCTGCCCTTACTCAGCGTGAAACCCTGTGTTTCAGAACAGTTTTTATCAGCCTGCATTCTCCTGCCAGTAGAACTTGGGGAGTCTGAAAGCCTCCCTTTCTTTTCTGTTATCTCTCTGTCCCTTGGTCTAAGCTAGCAGTATTTCTTTTCTTCTCTTTTCTTTTCAAGACTTTATTTATTTATTTGACAGAGAGAGAGACAGTGAAAGAGGGAACACATTAGGGGGAGTGGGTGAGGGGGAAGCAGGCTTCCCACTGAGCAGGAAGCCTGATGCAGGACTTGATCCCAGAACCCTGGGATCATGATCTGAGTCAAAGGCATATGCTTAACAACTGAGTCACCAGGCGCCCCTCTAGCAGTATTTCTATAGAAACAGTTTCTCAAGAACTTAAGGACCTTATGTAGATTTCACTGTGGTTTACTCCATTTATCTCCAAAGTATCTCCATAGATATATTTTTAAGATAAACCCTTCTATACTTTGTTTGGTCTCTTGCTAAGATGGCTGAGGTCAGTGCCCTTAAGCTTCCTAGAGGTTCTCTGGTTTGATTGAGAAGATCTGTGGGCCATACCCTTAATTTCTCTAAAAAGCCCTTTGTATAATTACATATTCTGACCTGTAGTTTTTCTGTTTTTATCAGAGTTGTACAGTCACATCTCAGCCTTTTCTCTGGAGCATGCTTTTCCAAGAGTCCAACTCTTGCCATTTAGAGAGGCTCAGAATTGTTAAGTCCTGAGATTCTGGTTCCTTTTTAAAAAGTTGTTTCTTCTTGCATTTTACTGTAAGCAGAAAGACATCAGGCAGCACCTTTCACACTTTCCTTGGAAATCTTTGATCTGTCACCAAGTTTATCACTTCGAGCTTCAACTTTCCACATAACTCCAGAAGATGATTTTGCCAAACTTTCTGCCAGTGCAGAGCAAGGATCCCCCTTTCTCTGGTTTCCAGTAATATGTTAACTTGCCTCTGAGCCCTCATAGTCAGCATCCTCGAAGTCCAGATCTCTACAAAGAAACGGCAGCCTAGACTTTCCCTACCATGTTCCTCAAAGTTCCTCAAACCTCTACTCATTTTCTGGTTTTAAAACCCATGTGTTGTTATGGACTGAATTGTGTCCTTCCAAAATCCGTATATTGATGAAGCCTTAACTGCCACTGTGACTGCATTTGAAGATGGGGCCTTTAAGGATAAATGAGGTCATAAGGGTGGGCCCTCATCTAGGACTGGTATCCTTGTAAGGAGAGGAAGAGACTCCAGGGGCAAGCAGACACAGAAGGAAGACCAGGTGAGGACACAGAAGGAGGCCATCTGCAAGTCAAAGACAGAGGCTTCAGTAAGAAATAACACTGCCAATACCCTGATTTCTGATTTCCAGTCTCCAGAACTGTGAGAAATAAATTTCTGCTAGTTAAGCCACCTCATCTGTGGTACTGGTCACGGCACCCCAAGGAAACCAACACACATGTTCTTAGAAATTTTTTACAGTGGCACCCCAGGTACCCAAATCTGCATTAGTTTTGTATTGCTGCTTAACAAAGGACCATAAACTCAGCAGCTTAAAATAACAGAGATTTATTAATACCCTCCCAGTTTTCATAGGTTAGGAGCTGGGCACAGCTTAGCTGGATCCTCTGCTCAGGATCTCATAGGACTGAGATCAAGGTGTCAACTGGGCTGCCATCTCATCCGGGGGCCCAACTGGAGATGTGTCTGCTTCAAAGCTCATGTAGGTTGTTGGCAGAATTCATTTCCTTGTGGCTTTGGGGGAATGGGGTACTCAGACCACTAAGAAAGAAAAGTAAAAAAAAAAAAAAAAAAAAGTGTGGTGGGGGTGTTGTTAAGGAACAGGTAACTGCTGTGGGCACCAGGGACTCAGTCTTCCAGGATTGGCCCGAGAGACTTTGTAGAACACAGCTCAGAGTTGCCCCAGTGAGGAAGCTGAAGCAACTGTCTACCAACTTTAACCCCTCAGTGATTGTGGGTTCTTCCTGGGAGTTAATTCCCTGGCAAACTCCAGCCTTTCCCATATTTGGTTAGGCATTCCTCAGAAACCAGAGAATGCCTTCAGGTAGAAAAGACTCAGGAAACATTCAGCATGGATGGGAAATGTCTGCAGGTGACTTTTGAGGTGGGCAGAGGGCATAAAGCATGTCACCAAAGGTAACTGCTATCAAACATCCGCTTTCATTTCTAGTCAGGTATTTATTGTGTACTGACTTTTTTCCAAAACCTGAAGCTCTAGAAAGAAACAGTATTTGGTCCCTCTCTCTACAGACTACCTAATCTAGTCGGGAATCACATTAGTAAAGACAAAATATAATGTCACAAAAGGATATAGGACACGTAACATATAACACAATAGAACATGTAAAAGCTTTTATGAAAGCTTTGAGAATGAAATGGCTGTACTTCCCAGAAAGTTTAGGGAAGGTGTGAGCTTGGATTTTTTTTTTAATTTTTTTTTTATATTTTATTTATTTAACTG
The DNA here is from genome assembly GCF_022355385.1 of Mustela nigripes. NCBI lineage: Eukaryota > Metazoa > Chordata > Mammalia > Carnivora > Mustelidae > Mustela > Mustela nigripes. The sequence goes on from NC_081563.1 coordinate 105,690,443, forward strand.
ACAGACTAAGATCACAAGCAGGCAAAGAGGCAGGCAGAGAGAAAGAGGAGGAAGCAGGCTCCCCATGGAGCAGAGAGCCCAATATGGGGCTTGATCCCAGGACTCTGGGACCATGACCTGAGTCGAAGGCAGAGGCTTTAACCCACTGAGCCACCTGGGCACCCCTGAGCTTGGATTTTGAAAAGTGTATAGTCATATATTGGTGCCTAATGGAAGGATACCCCTAAGTAAGGAAATTGTTACAAAGAAGAAGTGACAGTGTCTTGTTAAGAGCCCTCTGGAGCCAGACTATCCAAAATAATTCCCAAAGCTTGATTCGACCAATTTCACCTAGCTGACCCTATGCAAATTCCCCAGCTCTGTGAACTTCCATTTCCTTATCTGTTCCTAGTAGATAGAATAGCACTACCTCATAGGTCTAGTGTGTGGGTTTAACAGTTAAATAGATTTAAAATATTAGTAGTCAATAAAGTGAAACAAACCCAATTATCATACGTATAGAGTAGAATGAAAATTGCCCTTTTTTTCTGAGGACAACAGTTTAAGTTTGTTTTCCCTCACAGTTCATAAAGACATATATATGTCTCAGTTTTATAGATAACTCTCTAAGGTATATAAAAGTTAGTTCTCAGGTATTGGTCAGTTGTCTTTTTTTTCAAGATATATTTATTAATTTGGGGTCGGAAGAAGAGGGAGAGGGAGGAAGAGAATTCTCAAGCAGACTTCCCACGGAGGGAAGAGCCTAACATGGGGCTCCGTCCCATGAACCGTGAGATCATGACCTGAGCTGAAACAGCTGTTGGTCAGTTTTAACAGCAAAACACCCCGTCTGTCTCACTTACGGGGGCTTTCAAGTGTGAATTTCTTCAAGGCATGTTTCCCGTGCCACAGGGCATTCTTTTCCCCATGGAGCAGGAGCCAGAGAAATGGGTATCCCAGCAGCTGTGTCTTGTACCGGGAAGCCCTGCTTCCCCACCCGGTCAGTTTTGCCATCTTGGTTAGACCTGCCCCCCTCCCCCCCTCAAAGCTGAGAGGCCAGATCAGCTGAAACCCCAAGCCAAGTTCACTTCTTGAAGGCTGCAGGGGTGGGAAATGGGCATTATCTAACAGCTCCAGGGAGAGATGCATTCAGAAACAGTTTCTTCAAAATCTCAGTGCCCTAAAGCCAGATCCCAAACATGTAGAGCAGGAAGCTGGAGAAGTTTAGTGGAGTGCAATCAAACCTTCTCCCAAAATGAGTTCTCTGGTATATTTAACAGATATTTTTTTATTCCTAGAAGCAAATGTGCTGCTTGGGGGGGGGGGTCATTTTTAATAACCTTTAGGTTTTTTCAGCATATGAAAGTAATAGCTGTTTACATTAGTAAATATAGAAAACCATGGAGAAGGAAGACCTAGTATATCTCCACTGCCCACTGTTTAATCTTGATGTATTTTGTTCCATTTTCACATATACACACTCTAGGGAGAACAGTGCTTTTTCAGATTTTATTTCACTTTTTCACCTACTGTAGCAGTTCCCAAACTTTGTTCACAGCACCCCTCAGGGGTTATCAGTTTTGTTACAGCACCCCCTAGGTAAAAAGAAGTATCCATTCCATTTATTAAGTAACTTCAATCAACAGCTTAGTAAGTAAAAATAACACATTTAAATTGAGATTTTTAAAAATTCCTGTAATTCTTGGGGCGCCTGGATGGCTCAGTTGGTTGAGCATCTGCCTTCGGCTCATGATCTCAGGGTCCTGGGAGCAAACCCTGTATCAGGCTCAGGAGAGAGTCTGCTTTTCCCTCTGCCCTTCCCCCGCTCCTGCTCGCGGATGCACTCTCTCTCAAATGCTTCTACAAATGAAAATAAATGGATGTAATTCTTAAAACACTAATGAAATGTGCACATCTGTTGGGCACATGTGACTTCTTTGACCTTGGGGCCAGGTTGGATACGGCAGTCTCATTTCCTGTTCCACATTGATTTTCACCCAGAACTTGCTTTTTTCTTGTGGCCGCTGCCAAATACACAACTTAGCATTCAATGATGTCATCAAAAAGCATAGAGGGGAATCCAGTGCAGAAACGAATGACCTGGTGATTTACAAGGCTTCTGACAGGTTAGATATTGCTGTTTCCTTCAAAAGTTTGAAATATCCTGTCACACCGTGTGAGTTCATGACAATCTTCTGGAGGGAGAATCAGCATACATTTTGGGAACCATGAATCATAGTGTTATATTGTCTGTAACATTATTTTTAGCGGCAACATTAAGACGGGCATACTATGATTTGAAATCTTTTCTGTTGTTAGGAATTTATGTTGACTGCTGGTTTGCTATCGATATGTTCATTGCCCTCAAAAGGCGAAGAAGTTCCATTCTTTCATGTAGAGGTGGAATTTCTGAACACACAGTTACTACGCATAGCTATATTCTGTTATATTCTCACCTTGCGGAATCAGAGCCCAATTAGCCCAATTACCTGATGGCACCTGCCATCTTGAATGCTTTGATTTTCCACCAACTCCTATGATCTTCTTGGTTTTGTCAGTGGTTCAGCTTCAGGAACAATGAGCTTATAACAGGAAGCTTTTTTTTTTTTAACCCATCAGCTATGCTTTCAATTTCCAAGTTAATGAGTAAAAATAAAGCCAAGGACTTGATAAGACTTTATAAATTAGCAACAACTATAGAGAACGGATCCTAGAACCCAGGCAAGGAAAATGTAGACTAATAAATATTATTATAAAACCCCAAACTCTGACTTTTGATAATTTCAGACCCAAAACCTGAGCTCAGAATGGTCTTCTACCCCCTTGGTGAGTTTGGCTCAGCAAGAAAATACATCAGGGTACCACTCAGCCTTTTGCTTCTCTCCTTGGAGTAGTGTTTTTAGATAAGGATTCAGGTTGGGAATTAGCTCTTAAGAAGACATCCCTTCCCTGTGCTGGGTTAATGTACCCTCGGCTCTAAATGGCATCTTCCTGCCTTGGAAGGTTGTTATGTGGATCAAGTCAAACAAGAAAGAACAAGTGGTGGTGCAACATGGGGGGTTAAGGGGGTAGGAGAAGAATCAATGAAACAAGATGGGATTGGGAGGGAGACAAACCATAAGTGACTCTTAATCTCACAAAACAAACTGAGGGTTGCCGGGGGGAGGGGGTTTGGGAGAAGGGGGTGGGATTATGGACATTGGGGAGGGTATGTGATTTGGTGAGTGCTGTGAAGTGTGTAAACCTGGTGATTCACAGACCTGTACCCCTGGGGATAAAAATATATGTTTATAAAAAATAAAAAATTAAAAACAAAAAAAAGAAAAGAAAGAACAAGAATAACAGTTCTCTGTAAACTGAAGGTGTTAATAGAGGTGGCTGGTGGTAGTAGGGGTGGGAGAAGGCAGTAGAAATAATCCTTCTTTTTAACCTTCAAGAAAGGCCACCTGTAGACGTGAAAGGCCCACAGTTATTTTATGCCCAGTTAGAAAGTTCCGTTGTCCACAAACCAATGTGTCTAAGGGTATGGGTTCTCCTCCCAAATTTGCAGATAATAGGTTGAGAGTTCAGTTTTCTCTGTAGGATATGTATTCTAGGGTGCAGGGCTGGGGCTAATAGTACTCATTATTTGAATGGACATGACCTTCTCTGGTCTAACTATGGAAAGTTAGGTACGTTCTTGTTTATCCTTGTACCATAGACCTGTTTTCTGGGGCTCAGAGCACACAGGGGACTTGCCGAAGGTGACACAGCCATCAAACAGCAGAGCTGAAACACGTCCCGCCCAGCTCCTGAGATGTCATGGCCTTTCCAGGCAGCCAGTCTGTGTTTAAGAAGGATGCTACTTGCTAAGGGTAGAGCAGAGTTAACAGTATATTACAAGATGGGGATGTGCAGAGAAAATCAACCTTAATTTCAGGAAAACAGATAACTTGGAAGAAGCTCTGTTTGCTTTACCTCTCTGATACATCCACCCTGTCCTGAGCACTGCAGGAAAAACCTCCCTGTAAACACCTTCCAAGTGTTCAGATTCTGTTGTTTTCCAATTTATTCTCCACAGCAATACCTTTTTCTTTGTTCTGCAAGCTTGGCTTTTTGCTGGCCCTTGCTGAGAGGTGAGATGTATATGTCTGTAACTGAGATATTGATAACCAGCAGAGCTAAAATGTTTACAGGACTGGACCAAATTTGAATTTCCAGGTACAATTCTCATAGGCTTTATTTATTTTTATAGCAAAAACTCCCTACCTCTGCCAAATTCTGAAAGAGATGGGAGTCCCTCTCCAGGATTGTGATTTTTAGTAAGTTTTCCTTGTAATCTTTCATTCTCTAATGTTGGATTTCAGATGCAGCTTTGAATTAAAATTTTCCTTGATTTGGAGGGGAGGTGAGGGGCAGGGGTGGGTTAAATGGGTGATGGGCACTAAGGAGGGCATTTGTGATGATCACGTGTGTATTATTAGCATGTGATGAACCACTAAATTCTACACAATACATTAACTAACTGGAATTTAAATAAAAACCTGAATCTACGAAAAATAAAAAACAAGTAACAGTTTCCTTGTCTGTAGGGCATATTACCATCCTAGAGTGGGACTGCTGGGTTATAGGTATATATACCCTTAAATTGAATGAGTACTGCCTAATAAGCTTTCCAGGATGGACACACCACTGGTAAAGACAGTGCTCCACAACTCTCTACAGTCTTTTTTTTTTTTTTAAGATATATTTATTTATTTGAGAGAGAGAGAGGGAAGGAGGGAGCATGTATGTGCACGAGGTTGGGGTAGGAGCAGAGGGAGAGGAAGAGGATCTCAAGCAGACACACACACACACACACTGAGCAGGGAGCCCAACCTGGAACTTGATCCCATGACCAACAAGATTTGGTCTCTTAACCAACTGAGCCACACAGGCGCCCAGACGTCTCCCTAAAGTCTGACCAAACTTTGGCATTATAAGCCATTCTAGTATTTGCAGCTCTGAGGAGAGTATCATTGTGGTTTTTAGTTCTCTTCGCTGATTGCTAATATGTTTGATCATCTCTTCATGTCACTGTTGACCGTTGCTCTGTCTGTCCAACTCCTTGGGCAACTTTTCTGTTGGTTGCCTATCTTTCCTGTGGTGTCTGTTGGTAAGACTTCTTTCTGCATTAGTAAGTTCACTTGGTGCATTTAACTTCAAGTGACCTCTTACCTGTCTTTCCAAAACAGATTACTTTTTGTTTATGTTTACCTGATACATCTTTTTTTAAAATTTTTTTTTAATTTTAAATAAACATATAATGTATTATTAGCCCCAGGGGAATAGGTCTGTGAATTTCCAGGTTTATACACTTCACAGCACTCACCATAGCACATACCCTTCCCCATGTCCATATGATATATCTTTCTAATGCTATATTTTCCTTCGTGTGTGTGTGTGTGTGTGTGTGTGTAAGTGTTTTCTTGCAAACCACATGAAGTTACTTGGTTGTATGTCATTTTGTCTTCATGAAATCTGTCATTTATCAGAAGAATTTGATACATTTATATTTAGTATTACAGTCATAGATTTGATTTTCTTTCTTCCATATTAGTGTTTTATTTGGTGTACACAGAGAAGCAGAGAGGGAGGGAAAAGGACAAGCAGACTGTGTGCTGAACGTGGAACCCCATGTGAAGCTCAATCCCAGGACCCTGAGATCATGACCTGAGCAGAAACCAAGAGTCCTCTCCTTAACTAATTGAACATCCCACACTCCCCTCCCTATTTTTCAATTTCATTCGTGGATTTTCCCCATTTCTCTGCTCTTGGGATCACATACCTCCTTCCTTACAATATATATTTTCTAAACAAAACACTGATTAATTCCCCCACTGAGATGCACTGTGTTCCCCTTCAGAAGGTGCTGTATTTCCTCCTTGTCTCACACTCCAGTAAAAACTTCCATTCCCTTTGTTCCCCGTATCTACTCTTTAAGTATACCTTTATTTCTCTGATACCTCCCAAACTCTTAAATTTTGACAGAATTATTTGACATTTCTAGCATAAATTAGGATTTCACTTACATTATTTCAAGATTCCTTATTTAGTAATTTTGCTATACACCGTGCCTAGACAGTTGCCTTTATTATCTGCCAGAATTAATACCTAAAGAGACATACAGAGACAGAGATAGAGACAGATGACACACTGGGTGTGTTGCTCAAGCTCTCCCTCTCCTTCTGTTTATCTCATGTTGAGGTCAGTGCTCTGGGTTAATACTATCCAAGAGAAATTTCTGTGATGATGGAAATGCCCTATATATGTGCTTTCCAGTAGGGTAGGCCCCAGCAACCTGGAGATAATGAGTTGTGAAAATGTGGCAAGTATAACTCAGGAATTAAATTTTTAATTTAAATTCAAGTTTATTTAATTTAAATTTAAAATTAAATAGCCATATATGGCTAGTGGCTACCAAATCGGGTAAGACAGACCTAGATAATTTATTGTTCAGATAGAATCTTGACTTTAGTGTTATCTCTAAGATGAGTATGTGAATGTTTGTTAGTTTTTAATTGTTCATTTATTTATTTAAGTAACATATACACCCATCCTTGGGGTCAAACTCATGATCCCCCGATTAAGAGTCACATGTTCTTCCAACCAAGCCAGCCAAACACCCCTGTTTCTCTCTTTCTTAATTCTAACATAGGGTCATGTGTAGATTTGGTTTTGGTTTTGCTGAGGTACAGGCCTCTCAGGCCTTCTCTGTCAGATTGAGTTCTCTAAAACTTGAGACGAGATTCATGTGCAAGTGAATTAATTGAAGGGGAGCTCTCAGGAGACAATAAGGGAAGATGGGCAGGACGGAAGGAAGAGCTGGGAAGAGATGCCATCTGCAGGGGTCTGGCCTCAGCCCCACAGAGAGCTCAGAAGTGTGAAAGGCACCACAGGGCTCATCTCACAGCAATGTAACATCTGTGACCTTCATTCCCACTTACCAATCAGTAGTTAGTTATAGATCACCCCAAAGAAGGGCACAACTTCCTGGGCCCTGCTGGGTCAGGCTATGAGCCCTTTTTGAGAGAGCACCGAGGGCAGTTCCCAGAAAAAGTAGGCAGCAATGAGCTATTAGCCGCCATCACTCAGCCCCTGGTAAAGGGGATGGATATGGTCAGGTACCCAGTACCTACTCCATGCACTTTAGACTTTAGCAAATAATCCCATTGACATTCTCATTACTTTTCCTTTCCTAGAAGTATATAAGTTATTCCTAGAGTTAGAATATGCTGAGGTGGCTCTTTTTTTTTTTTTTTTTTTTTAAATCAGTACTACCTAGAACTCAGTGAACCCTTTTAACCTGTTTACTTGGGTCTTTCTTCAGCTTAGGGAAATGTCTGTCTATTATTTGTCAGTTCCATCCTCTGTCAGTTCCCTTTTACTCTGTCCACCCTGCTATTACTTTACATGTTGACTCTTTTTTTCTCATCACGATTTTCATCTCTTTGTGTTTCTGTGCAGTTTCTTCCACGTGTCAGTCTCTGGTTTTTGTGACAGCAGCCGAGCATCCTCTCCTTCAGTCTGCCCACTGGACTGCCTGCTTCCAGGTGCACTCTTGGTGCCTGCCATGCTTGGGTCTTCAGGGGTGCTTTGGTTCACTGCCTGGAAGTCATCCTCTGTCTCTCACAGTTGCTCTCTTTTGCTGGGTATGAGTTTAATTTGCTGTGAGTGAACATATTCTCTCTCTGGCTGTGAGGAATATATATATTTTATACACACACATTTATAATCATATGCCAGTTTGATGATGCCCAGGTCTGGCTGTTTTCTTTCCAAGTGGTGGTAGTCCCACTCTTAGAGGTGAGCAAAGTGGACTGTCCTTTGGGACTAATGGTCAGATGCAGGGGTGCTGACCGAGCTCTGCTGAGACCCCCAGGGAAAGCCCTCGCTTCTCCCACAGTCTCTGTGCCCCCCCCCCAGCCTCAAGGCAGAGACTGAATATCTCAGTTTTATATCAGCTCTTTAGAGCAGGGAGGACCTTCCTGACAAATTCCACCTCCCTCTAGGTCCACACATTTCTGTGGTCCATGCTCTTCCCAAGGTCTGCCCCTGCTTTCCACTCACCACAGCCAGACCTCTGGCTCTCTCCCAGCCTGGGGGAGACAAGCCCATCAGTTTTCTCTGTTCAGATGTCCTTATCACCCAAGCCTGGCTAATGTTCACTTGCCCATAGTCCCACAGAGAGAAGCAGACACACTGAAATTGAACTTGGAGAGGAAGGGAATGATGTTTGGATCATCTTGGTTTCAGAATACTCCTTATACCGTCTGTGATCCTTCTGAAGAGACCTGTACTCAAATTAACATTCTTCTTTTTCAAGTCACTGTGTTTCAAAAAATGCTGCCAAGGATGAGACCCAATGCTGCAAGTTGAGGACACAGCAGTGAATAACTCAGGCATGAATCTATCCTTCCAGAAACATGAACTCCAGAGGAGAAATGCTTTATGAACGTGCCTCAGAGACGTAACTGTAGAGTGTTGTGAAGGGGTATATAAACGGTACGGTGGAATGGTGGTGATTCCTAGCCGACATGTCTGCTCTCGATACCCACATAGTTGTCACACCAGAACCTGCCATGTTAGTTGACTGTAAAGGTGTCCATTTCCTTCTATTTCCAGAGGCACCTGGAACAGCAGATGGGGTAGGAGTAAAGCCAGTGGGACTGGGGTGGAGAATTCCACCTGGGAATTTATGTCTTAGAGGAAGGAGCATTGGGAGGAGGGAAAAACAGGTGGGAGATGTGAGAAGTGAGGCCATGGTTTGGCAGGTGTGTCTCCTTCAAGGAGAAGTCAGCAAAGAATGGAGTTCTTTGTTCACTTCTCTCTCGTCAAGTCCTAGACGACATCTCTGGTTCCTAAGACTGAATACAGCCATGATCTTTTTTTCCCCTCCAAAATTTCTCTTTCTTCTGGTTTCCTCTCTGGTCTGCCAACAGTAAAGCAACAATAAAAAAGAGAGCCTTCCCTTCCTTATCTCTGCTCAAAACCTTCAGTGCTGAAGCATACGCTATGTTATAAATACATTCATTTATCTAAGCTTTGTTTAATTTGCTTGTACATTCTACTTTTAGAAACATGCCTGTCACCAAGCAGGTGTTCAATAAATATTTGATGATTGAATTGGTAGATTCCAGCCCATAATAGTTTGTCATATGTATTACCATATGTCTGAGCAGGAACACTGGGAAGGGGATCTCAACAGAGGAAACACTGAAGCCACATGGCATAGAACCCCGTCTCTTCAGTCAGATTACAATGTAATTGACCAAAAACATTACAATGTAGTTGGCCAAAAACATTTGGGAGGTTCCTGATGTGTTTTGTATATATACATAAAGTAACATTCGACTTTATGCATTAGGCACTTAACCTCTCTGTGTGTCACCTAATATAGTACTTTCCTTAGAGTAGGCTGCCACCTACTGGACTCAGGGCCACTTTCTAAGGTTTCCCATCTTTCATGTACTTAACAGAAGGGTTTTTGGTGGGGGTTTTTTGTTACATTAATATTAGCCTAGGTGCCTGGGTGGCTCAGTGGGTTAAGCCGCTGCCTTCGGCTCAGGTCATGATCTCAGAGTCCTGGGATTGAGTCCCGCATCGGGCTCTCTGCTCAGCAGGGAGCCTGCTTCCTTCTCTCTCTCTCTGCCTACTTGTGATGTCTCTCTGTCAAATAAATAAATAAATAATAATAGCCTAATTGTAGGTTGAAACGGTTGTATAACTCCTCTGACAGCTTCAACATTTTATTCCACGGTGTGTCTTCAATTTCAGGACACAATTGAGGGCTTAATGATTTTGGAGGCTTGACAGCCAAACTTGTTTAAATTTTTGCTTCCTGTTTTCCCTGATCTGATGGAAAAGCCACAGCAACAAGAGTCGGAATTCTTGGGTCCTAGTCTCATCCCTGCAAACTGAATAAATCCCACCCTCTGTTTCTTCAATTTTTTCACTGAAGGGTTTAACTGCATCTGCCGTTTCTTTTCTTTTTTAAAAAAAAAAAAAAATTTTTACTTATTTATTTAACAGACAGAGACCACAGGTAAGCAGAGAAGCAGGTAGAGAGAAAGGGAAGCAGGCTCCCCTCTGAGCAGAGCTCCCAATGCTGGGCTCGATCCCAAGACCCTGGGACCATGACCTGAGCCGAACGCAGAGGCTTTAACCTGCTGAGCCACCCAGGCACCCGCATCTGCTGTTTCTAAAGGCAGCCCCGGGCAGCCCATCAACGAGCTGTATAGAAAACTAATCTGGGAAGAAATACTTAAAATGCAAATTCCCTGGGCCCAGTCTCAGGATTTCTTAAAGAATTACGGAACTAACAGGTTTTTTTCCCCCGGATTCTAGCTTTAAAAGGGGGACTTGGTTAATGGGGGGGGGGGGGGGGATGGGGGATAGAAGAAAAAAAATAAAGCAAAGGGTGCCATCTAGTGTCCGTGAAGAGTCAATACAGTCTCACTCCCAGAATGAACTGGATACAGGCAGTGGTGTATTTTGTGGCTTTTTATGTGGCTACCTCTAATATGGACATATTGAAACTTCCACTCTTCACATCTCTATTTATAAAGACAAACCGAATTTTCATTTAATTAGGAAAGCCAATGCTGTAATGAGGTAAGCAGACGTTATCCCATCAATTCACTTGGAATAATTGGTATGATCTCTCTTTTGATCTATGAATTGGACTTTTTCTGAAAGTGTGCCCGAAATCATACACAGCTGCCCAAATCTAGCTTTCTGCTCTTACCGACTTTGCACACAACTCTGGGAAGACCAGCGTGAAGGACTGAAAGGCAGGGCTTGTGCAGAGGAAAATTGCAGTTTCTAACTACCCATTCTTACTGAGACCACTACGGAATTTCACAGGGTTTTGCTCCACCCGTCACCCGCCCTGTATTTTCTATCCTTGGGTCCTGACTGCCCGCAGAAAGTGAACACTATCAGGTTTCTAAGGAAGGAGACAAGCTTTCATATCCCCCTGCCTCTTGCCCTGTTGTACCCCAGAGCCTTGCTTCCCACCATGCAGGTCATGGGCCAGCAGCTTCCCCATCCCTGGCAACTTGTTAGATGCAGACCTCAGGCCCACCCTAGACCTGCTGAATCAGAATCTGCATTTGAACAAGACTTCCAGGGGAGGCGTGTGCAGGATAAACCTTAAGGGCCATCTTGGAGGACACAAAGGTTTTAGCCAGAGAGAGCTCACGGATTCCCTTCCCAAGGAGCTGCTTTCCTTGTGTTCCCGGGAACATAAACTAGTCTGGAGGGATGAGCACCCAGCCGATATGGATTTGGCTTCAGAATCTGCCGCCTCCTGTCCATATGACGTGGGGAAGCCCCTTGATCTCTCTCTGCCTCTCGTTCCCCCATGGAAACGTGGGAGCTCTGGTACATACTGCAAGAGATGGGAAGGGCTGACCTGTGAGAAGTGCTGATCTAATGTTTGTCTCATTGTCCTTGATAAATATGGCTTTCTTTCTCTACTTACCCAGCCTGGCTTCAGCTGAACGTGACCTTGAGGCTAGTCTCAGCACTGCTTTGCGTGGCGAGTGAGCCAGCCACGTGAGTGAGCATCGTGGATGTCTCCCTCAGCCTTGCAACCTCGGTCCCGTATTCCAGACTACTCCCCAGCCCACGCCCTTCCCAAATTCCTCACTCACACAATTACGAGCAAAGTAAAAGTTTTGATGCAGCAACAGTAATTAGAACACACTTTAGAATTTCTTCATTCCTTTAACAAAGGACCCTTGCTAGGAGTTCAAAAAGTATGACTTACTGGCCAAATCTAGCCTGCCATCTGTTTTGGGGGGGTGGGGGGTGGCGGGGCAGGACCGGTTATTATTATTGTTTAACAGACCTTATTATTATTCTAGCATGTTTAGGTTGACAGCAAAACTGAGCTGAAGGAACAGAGAATTATCTGACATCCCATTCCCCTCACGTACACACAGCCTCCCGCAACAATCAGCATCCCCCACACCAGAGGGGTAGTTTGGGTCTAGTCCACGAACCCGCATGTGCAGGCTCTTGCCACCGCAAATCCATAGTTTACATTAGGGTTCATGCTCGGTGTTGCAGACTCTATGGATTTTAACAAATGTCCACTGATGTGTATCCATCATTATTGTATCATATAGAATAATTTCACTGCCCCAAACTTCTCTCCATTCCGTCCATTCATTCCCTCTTCTTCCCCACTTCTGGCAACCACTGATCCTTCTACCATCCCCATAGTCTGGCCTTTGCCAGAATGTCATATAGTTGGATTCCTGTGTAGCCTTTTCAGGCTGCCTTCTTTCATTAGTAATGTGCATTTAAGGTTCCTCCATGTTTCTTATGGTTTGACAGCTCACTTCTTTTTAGTACTCAATAATACTCTGTTGCTGGACTGTGCCAGTTTATCCACTCGCCTATCGGAGGCCCTCTCTGTTGACTCCAAGTTTTGGTAATTATTAAAATCAAAGCTTCCATGAATATTCATGTGTAGGTTTTTATGTAGACATGTGTTTTCAACTCATTTGGGTAAATATGAAAGAGCACAATTCCTGGAACATGTAAAAGTATGTTTAGTTTTATAGGAAACTACCAAATTGTCTTCCAATGTGGTTATACTGTGTAGCATTCCCACCAGCAATGAATGAGAGGGTTCCTGTCACTCCACATCCCTGCCAGCATTTGGTGGTGTCAGTATTTTGGATTTTTCTCTTTCTAATAGGTATAGAGTGGTATCTCGTTGCTTTAATTCTCAATTCCCTAATGACACGTGATGCCTAGCATTTTTTAAAAATGTTTATTTATTTGACAGAGATCACAATAGGCAGAAAGGCGGGGGAGGGGGAGGCGGGGGAGGGGAAGCAGGCTCCCTGCTGAGCAGAGAGCCCAATTCAGGTCTCCATCTCAGGACCCTGAGATCATGACCTGAGCTAAAGGCAGAGGATTTAACCCACTGAGCCACCCAGGAGCCCCAGGCTGAGCATTTTTTTGTATGTTTCTTTCCCATCTGTGTATAAGTATCTTCTGTGCTGAGGTGTCTGTTAAGATCTGTGGCCCATTTTTTAATTAGGTTGTTTTCTTGTTTAATTTTAAGGGGTTTTTGGTTTTGGTTTTGTTTTTAAATTTTTTATTTTTTATAAACATATATTTTTATCCCCAGGGGTACAGGTCTGTGAATCACCAGGTTTACACACTTCACAGCACTCACCAAAGCACATACCCTCCCCAATGTCCATAATCCCACCCCCTTCTCCCAACTCCCCTCCCCCCAGCAACCCTCAGTTTGTTTTGTGAGATTAAGAGTCACTTATGGTTTGTCTGCCTCCCAATTCCATCTTGTTTCATTGATTCTTCTTCTACCCACTTAAGCCCCCATGTTGCATCACCACTTACTCATATCAGGGAGATCATATGATAGTTGTTTTATGTTTTATGTTCTGGCCAAGAGTTCTTCATCAGATATTGCCTTTTGCTGCTATTTTCTCCCATTCTGTGGCTTGTCTTCCCATTCTTTTGGCAGTGTCTTTCACAGAGCAGAAGTTTTTCATTGTAGGGACGTCCAGCTTATCCATTATTTCTTTCATAAAAGTGCCATTGGTGGTGCGTCTAAAAAGCCACCATCATACTCGAGGTGGTGTAGGGTTTTCCTTTGTTATCTTCCAGGAATCTCATAGATTTGCATCTTTATGTTTAGGTCTATGTACCTTCTGAATTAATTTTTGTGAAGAGTGTAAGTCTGTGTCTAGTTTCTTCTCTCTCTCTCTCTCTCTCTTTTTTTTTAACATACGGATGTCCAGTTGTCTGAACACCATTTTGAAGTGACTGCCTTTGCTTCCTTGTATTGCCTTTTGTCGAAGATCAGTGACTGTATTTGGGGTGGGGGGGTCTATTTCTGGGCTTTCTCTTCTGTTCCACTTATTTATTTATTTATTTATTTATTTGGCAATACCACACTATCTTGTGTCTTGATAGCTGTAGCATTATAGTAGGTCTTGAACTCAGACAGTGTTAATTCTCCAACTCTGTTCTTCTCCTGCAAATTGTTGACTGTTCTATTTTTTGCTTTTTTGACTCTCCATGTAAACTTCAGAAGCAGTTTGTCAATATCCACAAAACAACTTGCTGGGATAGTTTTGATTGTGATGGCACTGAATCTATCTATTAAGTTGGGAAGAATAGACATCTTAACAATATAGAGTTTTCCCATCCATGAACATGGAATATTTCTCTATTTGTCCTTCTGGGTTTGTTTGTTTGTTTTTTTTTTTCGTCAGACATTTCCTCAAATAGGTTTAGTAAATATTTTGTTAGATTTATACCTAACCTATGCCTGCTGAGATTTATACCTTTCATTTTAGGAGATGGCAGTGTAAGCGGTATTGTATTTTTAATCTTAAATTCCATTTATTTATTGCAGGTATATAGGAAAGTGATCAGATTTGTTTAATAACGTTGCACCGTGAAACCTTACTGTAATCCTTTATTCCAGGAATTTTTTTTTATTTTTGTTGATTCTTTTGGATCTTCTGCATAGACAAGCATGTCATCTGTGAACAAAGACGGTTTTATCTCTTTCTTCCCAAACAGTTTACCCTTTATTTCCTTTTCTTAGCTTATTACATTAACTAGACTTCCAGTAAGATATCCAGGAAATCCTTGCCTTGTTTCTGATCCCAGCAGGAAAGCTTTTATTTTCTCACCATTAAGTAGGAAGTCAGCTTTAGATTTTCTGTAGACATTCTTTACCAACTTGAGGAAGCTCTTCCTATTCTTAGTTTGTTGAGTTTTTATTATGAATGGAAGTTGGATCTTACCAAATACTTTTTCTGCATCTGTTGATGTGATCGTGGGATTTTTCTTCTTTAGCCTATTGATGTGGTGGATTACAGTAGTTGTTGAATGTTGAACCAGCCTTCCATACCTGGGATAAACCTGTAGCCGTGGTATTTAATTCCCTTCATACATTGTTGGATTCAATTTGCTAATATTTTCTTAAGAATTTTTGCTTCTATGTTCATGGGAGATACTGGTCTATGTTTTTCTTTCCAGATTCCGTCATTGTCAATTTTGATATTAGAGTAATGCCAGCTTCATAGAATGGATCAGGAAGTAGTCCTTTTGCTTCTATCATCTAGAAAAGATTGTAGAGAATTGATATAGGGGCACCTGGGTGGCTCAGTGGGTTAAGCCTCTGTCTTCGGCTCAGGTCATGATCTCAGGGTCCTGGGATCAAGCCCCACATTGGCTCTCTGCTCAGCAGAAAGCCTGCTTCCTCCTCTCTCTCTGCCTGCCTCTCTGCCTAGTTGTAATATCTCTCTCTCTGTGTGTGTCAAATAAATAAATAAAATCTTAAAAAAAAAAAGAATTGATATAATTCCTTCCTTAAATGTTTGTCTCTGGAAGGAAAAAGAAATCATTTGGTCTCTGCTAAAATCCTTTCTCTTGAAGGCAAGGCTTATTAAGAAGAGTGCTCTGGCATATTCCAAAGTAGCTCCTTTTCCTCCTCCCCCTGCTGGAAGCACGGGGCCATATTTCCCATTCTCACAGTGAGAACCACCTGGAGGTAAAACACACAAAAGCGGGGACCCCTCCACACACCTTACAAAGTTGTTAACTCTGAGACGTATCTAGACTGAGCCTCCAGGAACTGGTGAATCACAGGTCAGGTTTTCCCATTCTGGTACTTGTTTCAGAAAGAGTTTCTGCTCTGGTTGGTTGCACTTCTCTGGATCTGCCTGTGTCTCCAACTTTGGGGCAGCAGTCCGCCCTGTGACCTCACCTCTCCGATGGAGCTCAGGAGACTTGTCGATTTTTTCAGTATGTGCATTTTGTTCCCCTGTTGTTCGGACTGAGGGGCAGCTTCCAAGCTTCTTAGATGCTGGACCAGAAACCAGAAGTCTGGTTTTTGTAAATACAGTTTTACTGGAGCGGAACCACACCCTTCCAGTTCCATACTTTCTATGGCTCCTTCAGTACACAACACAAGGACCGTCTGGCCCATAGCGGTCCAGATACTGACTGTGTGGACATTTACAGAAAGACCTTGCTGACCTTCCTTCTAGATGACAGGGATCAGATAATATGTAAAATAAAGGTCCTGGTTTTGTGGAGTTTATATTTTAGTGAGGGAGAGATGGTAAGTGCCAGGAGGAAGAATAAAGAAGGGGACAACAAGGGACCAGGAGAGTAATTGGCAGGGTGGTAGGGGAAGATAAGGTGATATTTCTGCAGAAATGGGAACGGGGCGGGGGGGGGGGGGGCGCCTGGGTGGCTCAGTGGGTTAAAGCCTCTGCCTTCAGCTCAGGTCGTGATCCCAGGGTCCTGGGATCGAGCCCCACATTGGGCTCTCTGCTCCACAGGGAGCCTGCTTCCTCCTCTCTCTCTGCCTGCCTCTCTGCCTACCTGTGATCTCTGTCTGTCAAATAAATAAATAAAGTCTTTTAAAAAAAAAGAAAGAAAGAAAGAAATGGGAACGGGGTAAGGGCCCAGGTCGGGGGGAGTGGGGTGATTTGCTTCCAGACAGGGACGACAGCTGTTAAGGTAGGGTGTGCTCAGAGAAGCAGCTGGCCTGTGGTGCAGTGAGAGCCAGGAGCCACCCCCCCACCCCGCCCTGGGTAGGAGCTGAGGGCAGGCCTCCCTGGGAACTTTGGATTTGGATGTCCGCTGTCCACTGTGCTTCAGAGTTTAAATAAGGCATTCCAATGAGGCATTTTCCTTAAAGGACCAGACAGCTTTGTCTGAGGGGTTAGTAGGGGTGGGGGGGGTGGGTCGTGGTGGCAGAATGACATTGTTCATACTCGTTTAAAGAATTTAAAAAGAACCGGGCTGTCTCCAATGGCATTGCCTGGAAGGAGACCTTAAGGTGAAGATTTCTTTCTTAAGCAAAGGATTTTCCAAGGAAGTGCTCCCAGGAAAGACTGGTAAGAGGGTGTAACAAACAGGCAGAGAGAGGAAGAAAAAAGGAGCTAAGCAACCGGCAGCTTGTGGCAGATTTCCAGCCTCAGTCCAGTCCCACGGGGGGCTCTGGAGCATAGATCATTCCTCATAGTTGATTCCCACTTGGGGCAAGAGCTGGGCTCCACACTCCCACCGGGGAGCAGAGCAGGTGGGCTGAGGACGGCGCCACCAATGAACAGGATGAGATGGGAACTCCAGCAAGAACCACTGCTGTCCGTCTGTGCAGGCAGAGCGGCCCCAGCAGTCCGGCGCAGCCCTTCAAAGACCACTTGCAGAAACTGGCCGTTAGCAGTAAGCAAAGCACAGGGGAGCTGGGGAGGGGACCCATGGGAACGGTAGAAGAGATCCTCATGGATCCCAGCAGATTACCCACAGCGTCTGCTACAAAGACCAAAGGGGAATTTACAAAATGAAAGAGGAAATACCTTAAAGTCCTATAAATATGCCAGCACCTTATATGTGCCTATTTGTAATTGAAATGTCAGGCACATCTGGATTATATTCAGTTAAAGATATGAAATATAATATTCTGCGTGCTGCAAACACACTGGGCTATAGAGCTGACTCTCTGGTCAGGGAGTGGGCCAGTGATTTTGTTTGAGAAAGCCAAAAAAAAAAAAAAAAAAAAAATAAATATAATAAAAATATAAAAAATATTTTAATTAATATATATATATATATCTAGCAGAGATAACTAGTAGTGCAGGCCCTGTGTGCTAAGCCGCATTCAGAGTCCTGGGGCAGCATATAAGGGTGGGGCTTAATAAGAGTTTGATTATCTGGAAGGCACAGGCTAATTCTTCCAGTCCTCTGTTAAACCTCCAGAGTGGCTATTCTGGTTCTGAATACATTGAGCGCAAAAACAGTGGTGGGTTTTATTGGCCCACTATACACAATGAGTTTTGGGCAAGGTAATTTCAGCCTTATTAGCAAGAGACTTTAATAAGATGCCTTTTAAAAAACATCTTGAACAACTTCAGTTGCTTTTATTCACTTTCAACACCAGGGGGCAGACTTGAGTCTTTGAAATCCGTCCTCTGTGATTCTTACAAAACAATAACTGGGTCTAATTTTAAAAAACAAAACAAAACAAAACAAACCTGCTACACTAAGCTACCTCAAGAAAATTACCATTCTGCATTTTACTTCCTTTACCGTGACTTGCTGATTACAAACCTTTTCTAGGCTGGCTTTAAAAGTGTTACTGTCCATCTGTCCTGTCTGGGTTTCTTTCTACTTTATTTGGGACAGTTTTTGAGGATTCGTTTGAATTTTGAACATGAAGATATAACTACCTGTGTTAAAGACCAACCAGTTAATATGGGCCATGGTTCCCAAATTCCTAGAATAGAAAACCTGCCCAAACGGGTCATTTTTAATGTGTTCCTGTTTTGCTAGTATAAAACCTTTCCATAATGCACGCACAGTGGCCACATGAAGAGCCCTGATGTCCTTACCCCTACTGGCTTTCACTGCTCGTGGCTGATGGTTGGTCTCAGAGCTCAAGGTTGAGGGGTTCAGTTGCCCAGTACAGTCCCTCACGGTAAACACCTGCCTCACAGGGGAAAGGAATGGTTTGCCTTCTCCATCCCTGTTGGTGTCTTCATCTGGAAAACATCAGTGTTTTTATGCCTGTGCTTTGCTCACAGCTCAGATATGTGGGCACCTGTGCAGGTTTAAACTGTGGTGTCTCTGATTTTTTTTTTTTTTTAATAGAGAAAGAGAGGAGAAGGAGGAGAGGCAAAGGGAGAGTGAGAAGCTGACTCCCCACTGAGCAGGGAGCCCGATGCAGGGCTTGATCCCAAGATTCTTGAGGTCATGACCTGAGCTGAAGGCAGCTGCTTAACTAACGGAGCCACCCAGGGCCCCGCATCTCTGATTCTTGTCCATTTGTTAGGTGACATCCTAGCTCAGTTGCTTAAGGTGGTGCAAAGGGACTTCATCTGCCCGTACCCTTTTCACTGGACTCATTTTTGTGGCTCAGCCCAAAGACCAACAAGTCAGCTGGCAAATGAGAGCCACAGGCCTGAGCCCGGGGAAGCACAGGCAGGTAACTTTTCATTCCTGGAGAGAATACAGAGTGTAATTCACCACCTTCCTTGCACCACTCCCCGACCCGCCCCTCACCCCCACCCCCATCATCATGAGGTCCCCAGTACCCTGTCGCAGGAGCCTGGTGTCTGGCTGCAGAAAGAACCCTTTCTCCCAACCTGGGTAGGGGCGTTGAGTTCATACTTTCAGATAATGGACATAATTTGGGGACGAGGTATCCGTCATTTGCTGAATTTGCACATGTTTTGCTTTTTCCATCACCGTCCTGAATATCTTCCAATACCAGAGTTTTCCTTCCTCCTCCTTCATTCTTGTGTCTGTTACCAGTGGCATCAGATGAAGGAGCAGCAGCTGGACAGTTTAATTTATTAGAGTTGTCAGGACCAATCTACCACCGATAATAGAACACGGTGGAAGTGGACTCGTCCAGCAAAGCAGATTTAATCTAAATGATTCAAATAGTGTTTCAGCAGCTTCCTATAAATTAATTCATTTTAGACTTCTTCCTATTCATCTTGTTTTAATTTGAGAATATGCACACATTACGTACACATTTCTCTTTCAAAAATACCTTGTCGGGTTTTGTAGAGAAGAGATTTAATATTTAAAATATTTTTCTTCTGATTTTGAAAAGGATATTGAAAATCAAACAGAAAGAAAACCCTGAGGCTCAATGATTGGTTCAGACCCATGCCAGGAAGGAGCCCTTCCACCTCGTGTTCTGGGACCGCCCGGCTGTCCTCTGAGCTTCACGCCTCACTTGCCCCACCACCGAAACTCGTTGTGTGGGTTGGATGGGGTCTCTTAACCTTCTCCATACCTCGGTTTCCTTATGTCAGATGTGGATATCTTTTTTTTTTTTTTAAAGATTTTATTTATTTGACAGAGAGAGATCACAAGTAGGCAGAGAGGCAGGCAGAGAGAGAGGAGGAAGCAGGCTCCCAGTCGAGCAGAGAGCCTGATGTGGGACTTGATCCCAGGACCTGAGATCATGACCTGAGCTGAAGGCAGCGGCTTAACCCACTGAGCCAGATGTGGATATCTTAAAGGGTTAGGGAGTGGATTCGATTTGATGGTGTATGTAGAGCCCTTAACACAGCTCCTAGGAGACACAGTTTTGTAGTTTTGGTTTTGGTTTTGGGTTTTTATATGTTTTTTTGTTTTTTTTGTTGTTGTTTGGTTGGTTTTTTGTTTTGTTTTAAGATTTTTATTTATTTATTTGAGAGAGAGACAGTGAGAGAGCATGAGCGAGGAGAAGGTCAGAGGGAGAAGCAGACTCCCCATGGAGCTGGGAGCCCGATGTGGGACTCGATCCCGGGACTCCGGGATCATGACCTGAGCCGAAGGAAGTTGTCCAACCAACTGAGCCACCCAGGCATCCCTGTTTGTTTGTTTTTAATGTTAGCAATGGGACTAGCAATCTAGCCCTGTGTGGGCTAAGATGTGGACTCTGTAGCCAGATGGACTATGTTCAGCTACCCAGCTTTTCTATTTACTGGCCCAGGTCTCAGTTTCCACATCTATAAAGTGGGGATTAATACTAGGACAGAACTCGTGGACTTGTTTGGAAGATTAAATAGAAACACAGAGAGATAAAGCTTCAGACAGTGCACAGCACATCAAAAGCACCGTAACGTTATCCATCGCTCTAGAAAAACAACCCACATCCAAATGCTGTTTGGAAACAGAAAGTTGGATTCCAGCTGGTTTGGGCTGACCAGTCTGCAGGAGGCACGTTAGCTGGTCAAGAAGAACAATGTCGAAAAACAGTTCTGAATTGTCCCTGGGGGCAGAAGCCCTGTGTGAGCTGGACACTAGCCAGGGAAAGGCTGAAACGCAGCAGTGCCAGGATGTGCTGATTCTCTGATCAAAGGAGAGCAGAGCTTGAAGCCTTCGGGGAACGAGGTGGCCCAAGAAGGGATTCTCAGAAATAGGGGAAGAAGACAGAAGAGGTGGAGTTGACAGAGATTAGGAAGATGGATCACTATCTCTCCCCCACCATGTAAAGCTGCCTGCTGCTTACGTGTCCTCCTGCCCAGCATGAGGCACTTCCTAGGAGAGGCCAAAGGTTTGCATGATTCCCCGAGAGCTCCATTTACCCAGAAAGCCATTGTGTCCTTGGGCAGGTAGCTTGTAGGCAATTTGGCAGCTTCTCTGTCTAGAGGCATCTATGACCTTTGCTCTCCAGGCCACGGTACCTACCAGCTTGCTACGGTCTGCGATGCTTCTGTGTCAAAAGGGGTCCCACCCAGCTTTCTGAGTTTTGTGCCAAGACAAAAATGGGGCCAAATAAATCGTTGGCTTTCATGGCTTTCCCATGAAAGCCACCTCTGTCTCAGCCATCTGTGACTCAGAGGAATAGGAACCAAAACGCCAGACCAATAATGCGTGTTATTATTGTTTTGTTTGTCGCTTGCTTTGTTTTCTGTTTTGTGTTGCTCTCTGCTTAGAAACCAGAGTAAGCAAGTGGGTATTTTTGCCTGCAAACACCTTATGACATAGACATTCAGGCAAGATGAAGAGTTGGATCTTGGATTAAGTTCAAATTATTCCTTAAAAGGAAACCCAACTTCGCTTGATAGAGGTTCCTTCCTGCATTTTGCTCAGATGCTGTGGTCATGTTTGACTGATTTGGAGCAGCTCTGTCAAATGATGCATGTAAACCAAGCTTTTTACTAGCTACCAATCTAGCATGGAAAGTCCTGCAATGCATAACAGTGAGGATAGGATGAACCACAAAAGAAACCTTCAGATTCTTGGGATCTGAGTGCTAAATGAGCCTGAAGCTGTCCATAAAGGGGACGAATGCATGGCAGGTGATCATCTGTGCTAGTCACATCCCAGGCACCAGAAGGCTCTGTATTCCCTGAGTACAAGTGAGCTAGCCAGGGGTAGCCGTGCAGCCATTGGATATTGGAGAAGTTCCAGGCAGGGGCTCTGAATTCAGACATTCCTGGATTTTAATCCTGACTTCACTACTTTACCAGTCAACTCTGATGGTAAAAATGCTATATAACAGCCCCCAGCAGGTAATGATTTAGAACAACAAATAGTCTTCTTGCCCACGGGTCTACAGGTTGGTGGGGCCACTCTACCTCAAGCTTCAGGACAGCTGAAACTGACTATAGGGTTTAGTTCAGGGTTCAAGTTTGCTCTGGATACTTTTGGCATGATTCTTGGGTAAGCAACTACCCAGATGACGTTCTTTTCATGGAACATAGCAAGAACTCAAAGAACCAAGCCAGACCAGACAAGCACTAGAATCCTCTGCTTGTGTCATTCACCAACCTTCCAATGGTCAAAGCAAGACACGTGGCCCAGCTCAGAGTCAATGGAGCAGAGAGATATATTGCACATGCTCTACTGGGAGGAACTCAAAAGGCACAGGCAAAGAGTGGAGTATCTAATCATTATAGGGAGGGAGTGAAGAATTGCATAATATTTCGGTCTTTGACAACCCTCAGCAAGCTATAGAATCTTGGATAATCTTGTAACTTTTCTTTTCCATTTGTAACATGATGTTTAATAATACTTGCCCTCTAGGGCTGCTGGAAAATTTAAAAGCAAGAGAGAGGGTAGCACATAGTGAGAGATCCATAAAGAGTGACAAAGTAACTAATCCACACATTCCAAATTGGATACTTTTTATTTTTTAAAGATTTATTTATTTATTTGACAGAGATCACAAGTAGGCAGAGAGAGAGGAGGAAGCAGTTTCCCCACTGAGCAGAGAGCCCAATGCGGGGCTCCAATCCCAGGACCCTGGGACCATGACCTGAGCTGAAGGCAGAAGCTTTAACCCACTGAGCCACCCAGGCACCCCTGGACACTTTTTCCTCTCCTGATGTCCTCCCTTTGCCTCCCGCCAGCAGCTCCTCCCTCCCCCAGTTCCTAAATGCTTTTCTCACTTACAGGACTGATTCAAATTACTACACTTGCTCATGAGGTTAAGGCAATGTGCGTATCTTTGCAGACTCTCCCTTGTATTTCACCTGCAGGAAAGATAGATGGCGATGCAGATATTAGCTTTGTGCTTATGAAGTCCCCTTTACTAATGAGGCCTCCTAGAGCGCTCACCGCCACCTCACCTTGCAGCTTACATATGAGAGAACACTCTGCAGAGCTGATACTGACCCAGCTTGCCGCAGGGGGAATCGCTTTGGCACAGTCCTCATCGGTCAGTGCTGGGTCAGTGAGACTGCCAAATTCTAGGAGAGAAGTTTCTGTGTCCTTGCCCCATGAAAGTAGCAGAATCCACAAGCCAGGCAGATGGGAGGACTGTCCAGAGAAAGGAGAAGGTAGGCCCTGGCGCCATGCATGTGCCCCAGTCCTTCTCCCTCCCCCATCACATAAGTCACATCCAGACAAACAAGTAGGGAAGACAAGAGAGGAAAAATAAGCATCACTCCAGTGGAAGACCCTCCATGGAAACATGAAACATGAGGACAAGGAAGAAGCTGTTGCCCTCAGAACCTGTTTGTTTTTAAGAGAGTGCACGTGTGCAAGAGAGCATGTGAGCAGAGGGAGAGAGAACATCTCAAGCAGACTCCACACCCATCGTGGACCCCATACAGGGCTCAATCTCATGACCCTGAGATCAGGACCTGGGCCGAAATCAGGAGTCAGACTTTCAACCGACTGAGCCACCCAGGAGCACCCCCTCCAACCCATTTTGCAAATGAGGACAGCCACTTCCTTGCTGGGAGCTTTCTAGCCAGTGGAGAAATCTGTGGGGTTAGAGTCACTGTCACAGTCTAATATAAACAAAGGATCAGTCAGCTCTTACCATAAATAAGGTTGGATAACAAGGCCCTCTGAAGCTAAAGAGCTTTGAACACATACAAAACTACAAAACAATTGCTGAAACAAATTAAAGACATAAGTAAGTGGAAAGACATCCTGTGTTGATGGATTGGAAGACTATTAAGATGGCAGTACTTCTCAAAGCCATCCCCAGAACCTGTGCACTCCGCATCAAAATCTCAACAGCACTTTTTTGTAGAAACAGAAAAAAACAAAGCAAAACAAACAGACAAACAAAACCACATCCTAGGGGCGCCTGGGTGCCTCAGTTGGTTAAGCGTCTGACTCTTCATTTAAGCTCAGGTCATGATCTCAGGTGGTGAGACTGAGCTCCTTGCTGGGCTGTGGAGCCTGCTTAAGATTCTCTGTCTCCCTCTGCCCCTCCTGCCATCATCCACTCGCTGTCTCTAAAACAAACAAACAAACAAACAAAAAGTAAATGCATCCTTGTATTCCTATGGAGTCTCAAGGACCCAGAATAGCCAGAACATTCTTCCAAAGAACAAAGTTGGAGGACTCATATGTTCTGATCTCAAAACTTACTATTAAAGAACAATAAAATCCAAAGCAGTATGGTGCTGGCAAAATGGATTTAGTCATGATTTCTTGGATAGGACACCAAAAGCACAGGCACCAAAAGAAAAAAAAGATGGACTTTGTCACAATTTAAAACTTTGTACATCAAAAGACACAATCAAGTGCTCACTTCGGCAGCACATATACTAAAAAGACACAATCAAAAGAAAGTGAAAACACAAGCCACAGAATGGGAGAAAATATTTGCAAATCAAATATCTGATAAAGCATTAACATCCAGAATATATAAAGAACTTCCACAGCTCAACAATAAACAGCTCAGTTGAATAGTGGGCAAAGGACTAGAATGGACATTTCTCCAAAGAAGGTAAACAAATGGTCAAAAAGCACTTGAAAAAACAGTTCAACATCACCAGTTACTGGGGAAATATCAATCAAAATCATAGTGAGATACCACTTCATACCTATTAGGATAGCTCTTAAATAAAGAGAGCTATAGATAGCTAGATAAATATTTTTTTAAGATTTTATTTATTTATTTGACAGATAGAGACCACAAGTAGGCAGAGAGGCAGCCAGAGAGAGAGAGAGGAGGAAGCAGGCTCCCTGCTGAGCAGAGAGCTCGATGCAGGACTCGATCCCAGGACCCTGAGATCATGACCTGAGCCGAAGGCAGCAGCTTAACCCACTGAGCCACCCAGGCGCCCGCTAGATAAATATTTTTTAATGGAAAATAAGTGTTTCAAGGACATGGAGAAATTGGAACCTTCATGCATTGCTCTTGGGACTATAAAATGGTATGACTACTGTGGAAAACAATTTGGTGGTTTCTCAAAACTTACACATGAGACTGACCACACACTCCTAACAATTCTGCTTACCACTCTATACCCAGGAGAACTGAAAGCAGGGGCTCAAATAGATGCTTGTACACCAGTGTTAACAGCATTATTCATAATGGCCAAAAGGCGATCCAACAACAGATGAATGGATAAACAAAATGTGGTCTATACATATAATAGACTATTATTCAGCCTTAAAAAAGAAGGAAGTTCTGACACTTGCCACAACATGGATGAACTCTGAAACCGTGCTAAGTGAAAAAAGCCAGACACAAAAGGCCACGTATCCTAGGATTCCACTTATATGGGGAACCAAGAATAGGCAAATTCATAGAGACAGAAAATAGATTAGAGGGGGAGGGGGAGTTATTTTTGAACAGATACAGCTTCTGTTCAGGATGATGAAAAAAGTTCTGGAAATGCATAGTGGTGGTGGTCGAACAACAGTGTGTACCTAATGCCACTGGATTATACACTTTTAAACAGAGTTAAAAAGGTAAATTTAAATCCTGTTTTGTCACCGTAGTTTTTTTTTTTTTTTAAGATTTTACTTATTTATTTGACAGAGAGCGAGAGATCAATCGATCACAAGCAGGTAGAGAGGCAGGCAGAGAGAGAGGGGGAAGCAGGCTCCGTGCTGAGCAGAGAGCCTGATGTGGGGCTCCATCCCAGGACCCTGAGATCATGACCCGAGCCGAAGGCAGAGGCTTAACCCACTGGGCCACCCAGGTGCCCAATCGCCGTAGTTTTTTAAAGAGCTTTCAACAATAAGCACTTGTCCCTCACAGTTCTGCAAGGTGGCAATGTGGCGTCGCTCACCTGGCAGCTCTCCTAGTCTCCTCTGGGCTCACTCATGGGTGTGTAGTCAGCTGCTGAGGGAGCTGGGGGCTGCCTGGGCTTCGGGGTCTTCAGCTGGGATCCCCTCTCTCTGCTTCTCCAGTCTCTCATCATTTCCCCAGGCTAGCACCAGCAGCAAGGCAGGGCCCACAACCACCCAGTCTCCAGAAACCGAGGCTGGAAGAAGCACAGCATCGCTTTGGCTGTGCTCTGTTGGCCAGAGCAAGTCACGTGGTCGAGGCCAGCCTCAGAGGGAAGGGAAACAGACCCCACCCCCTGATGGGAGGAGCTGCAGAGTCTGCATGCAAAGGACCCGGATACAGACAGGAGAGGAGAGCTGGCAACTTTTTTGCAGCGATGTCCTGCAATTTGACAGTTACTAGAGAATTTTGTGTCACGACACCAGATGGTTTGTCACAGGACAGGCTCATGAACCTAAGAGTTGTTTAGAGTACAGGAGCAGTGCTTATTCTCAGAATTTCAAAGTGTAGGGAAGTATACGCAGACTGCACTTAGTGCCCATACCATTCTCTCCCAGACATTAAGTATCTCCCCGATTATTGTTTGCAGTCAAGCCAGCTCCTTTGCAGATTGTAGTGCTTTGTAGGAGCTGTAATTTTTTGGAGAAGCTGAGACATGGAAAGAGTCTTCATGACAGCACAATCTGGGAGCCTGAAGGGAGCCAAGCAGATCATCTCAGCAGAGAAGGGAACCATAGACCTAGCAAGGTAAAGGCACTTGACGATGGCTTCAGAGCTGCCAACCACGAAACTTGGACTAGACCCCAGATTGCTGAGCTCACAATCCAGTGTTCTCTCTACAACACGTTGGTGGTCTTTTCCTTGTGGTGTGTAAGTCCCAGCTCAGCCCACAGAAGAGGAACTTGATTCGCTTCTTGGGGACCTTGCAACTTGGAGTGTGCTCTGCAGACCAGCAGCATCGGCCTCGATGAGAGCTTGTTAGAAATTCAGAATCTGGCGCGCCTGGGTGGCTCAGTGGGTTAAGCAGTTGCCTTCAGCTCAGGTCATGATTCCAGGGTCCTGGGATCGAGTCCAGCATCAGGCTCCCTGCTCAGCAGAGAGCCTGCTTCTTTCTCTCTCCTTCTGCCTGTCACTCTGCTTGCTTGTGCTCTCTCTGTGTCAAATAAATAAAATCTAAAAAAAAAAAAAAAAAAAAAAAAGAAAGAAAGAAAAGAGGGAAAGAAAGAAATTCAGAATCTTGTGCCCCGAGCCAGACCTGCTGAATGAGAGTTTGAAAATTGATAAGATACCCAGGGCATTTGCATTCTTGGAAGCCAGGAAGATGCACTGTCCCGGGACACTGGTTTTCAACGTTGGCTATTCATTGGAATTAGCTGGGAGAGGTTTAAACATACTCCTGCCTGGGCTCCATCTCAAAGATTCTTATTTATGCGTTTGTGGGTACAGTCTTGGCATGTTTCTGACAGTTCCTTGAGACACTACTTCTCCATAGCCCACCTCTAATATGCTGAAGATACTGGCAGCTTTTTTTCTTTTTAAAGATTTTCTTTATTTGACACAGAGAAAGTGAGCACAAATAGGAGGAGTGGCATATAGAAGGAGAGGGAGAAGCAGGCTCCCTGCTGAGCAGGAGAGCCCAGTGTGGGGCTCCATCCCAGGATCCCAGGATCATGACCTGAGCTTGGGCAGATGCTTCACTGACTAAACCACCCAGGCGCCCGTATTGACTGCTTTTTATTACATTTTCCTTCTGTGCAATAGACTAGTATTTTCCGAACCAGTGAAAACCACCACCAGAAGACCCTGACTGATGACCTGGCTCCCGTAGGATTAAGGGATTTACAAATTGCTGACAATTATTTAAAGGTGTTTTTATAAGGAAGGATGGTTAAACACGGGAACTGGTAATTGTGAGGAATTAAAAAAACAAACAAACAAACAAAAAAAAACTTTGTTCCCAAAAAAGGTTTGGCAGTAATATACAGGGAAATCCCAAATGATAAAAAATGTGGCAAATTATAAATACAATCAAAGATGAAGGACCAGAAAAATATAAATCATGGAAGAGAGAAAAGACCATAAAAAAGAACACAAATGTGCCAACTTCCCATGTGAACATAATAATTAAGCAATGAATTTGATTTTTTTTCAAGTCTCCCCTCCTAGGAATGCAATAGTTACCAAGTCCTTATCTATAGGAAAAGGGAGTGGGAGAAAGTCCTTCCTGCAAGTAAGCAAAGCTTTTCTAACTCTAATTTGTAAAGAAAAGTTCCACGAGGTCTTTCTGTAGGGACAGGGAATGACATTAGTGAACTGTGTCTTCAAGAAGGTTCCTGGGGGGGGCGCCTGGGTGGCTCAGCAGGTTAAGGCCTCTGCCTTCAGCCCAGGTCATGATCCCAGGGTCCTGGGATCGAGCCCCGTGTCGGGCTCTCTGCTCAGTGCAGAGCCTGCTTCTCTCTCTCTCTGCCTGCCTCTCTGCCTACTTGTGTTCCCTGTCAAATGAATAAATAAAATCTTAAAAAAAAAAAAAAAAAAAGGTTCCCAGGGCAAAAGCAGGAATCGATTTCATGCTTCTTTTTGTACTGTCTTTCTGTTAAATCTGTTAAATGTGAAAGAATGGATAGGAAAAGGAAAGATGTTTGAGCCTCTTCTGGGGTGTGTGTGTGTGTGTGTGTGTGTGTGTGTGTCCAGCTTCATCTAAGCTATAACTCAGGGAAGGGGAATTGTAAAATCCCTCTACATCTGTCCAGGGAGCTGGCATCCCACTTAGAGGAGAGAAGTGGATTATTATCTCTCTGTGCAGGTGGAAGGACTCTTTCTGTTCTGTTAATATCCTTGAGTGAGGGAACAAAATTATCCAGTAAACTCTTCTCACACTGTGGCCTTCTAGCCTTAAATGTGCCCGGAGCTCCCCTTTATGTTTACCCGAGTCGTCTTAACCTTTCTGTTCGGGAAAAGTTCCTTTTCTTTTTTTTTTTTTTTTTTTAATATAGAACAAAGAAATGACCCTATTAATCTAGAATTCAAGGGTTAAGGAATATTTTTGTCTTTGATAATACAGATCTATAGATATACATAACACATCTAAATGTGCAAACGATATAGCTCTGTGTCTGTGAGCATCTATGAGTGTAGGTCTCATGGAGAATTGACTGACTGTTCAAACTCTCTATTGAATTGAAATCATTTCAGTTGTGAAAAGGGGACCTCGGGCAAATGGTCTACCAGTGCAGCTCAGGCTTCACTGGAAGTTTCCTTGAAATGCAAATCCTGACTTAGTAGCTCTGGAGGAAGGGGCTGAGAATCTCTGGCCCTAACAAGCTTCCCCGGGGAGTCCCAGGCCGCTGATCTGCAAACACCCTTTGAGAAGCAAGGGGAGAAGCTCTCCTAGAGTGTGATTCCTAGACTTGGCTACATGTGGGACTCACCTGGGGAGCTTGAGACATTAATGTCACCTGGAGTCACCTCCAGAGATGTAATTGGTGTGGGGAGAGGCCTTGGCTTCATAAACTCCCCCAGGTGACTCCGGCATGTGGCCCTGGCTGAGAGCCACTGCCTTTGAAGCCACCGGGTAGAGAAGAGCCTCTCACTGCCTCGGCTGTTAGAAAACCCCACGGTGCATTCTTAAACCTTTCGTTGAGTTTCAAAGAGATAAAAGCTTTGAAATGTGGATAGTCTTATATCTTGAATAGATGGAAAGATGGCCGGATGGAGATAGAGAGAGATCTTTGAGGAAAAAGAGATCTCATGTTGCAAAAGGAAAGAGAAACCACTTGATTCTATTCCGGAAATGGCTTGTAGAAACCAAAGAAATGAGGAATTAGTACCTCCCCTGGACAGAACTCACAGACCTCCAGGTTTCTCTGGGCAAAGCCAAGTTAGCAGGGAGGGGTGCAGTAGGCTCCACCAGTGGGAAAGGTGAAGATATTAAGGATGAAAATGGCCTCCCCACTTGTAAGAGCATTCTTTCCTTGGCACTTGCTATGTTACTAGAATATTCAGTGTGCAGTCTTGTATCTCTGATCAGATTTGCCTCCTCTCTGACTTGGTCACTCACTCAAAACCATACCCCATAAGATTTGTTCTTCTCCTTCCCTTGGCCCTCCAGTCTTCCAGTGCTGCTGCCTTATGCTCACCTCTCAGCCCCTTCTTTATGAATTGCCTTCCAGATTAAACTCCAGAGTTCATCCACACCGTAGCACATACTGACCCTACACCTACTGCCAACACCTGGCAAACACTGATTCTGGGATATATCCTGTGCCCCCCGCCCCCCTTTGCAGAGGCTGCCCTCAGGGTACCACATATATGCTGAAAAAGACAAGCAACCACTTGGTTGGGTGTCACCCCAATGTATTTTAACAAAAGAATAACTTACATAAAAGACAGATCATCAATGTGCAGCTTGCTATATTTTTACATATGTATGCCTTCATGGAATGACCATGACCCAGATCAAGATAGAGAACATTTCATCAACCAGAAAATTTACTTGGGCCTCTTCCCAGTGACCATCCTTCCCCTGGAGGTAACCATCATCTGTCTGACTTCCATCACTAAAGAGAAATGAGTGACTAACAGCTAGGAATGTTTGGTAAAGCTGACCTTTGGTAAATCAAGAGTCAGACCTTAATATTTAATGGACTTGAAGTTTAATGTTTCTGAAACTTTTGGACTATTTAGAGCCCAGGTTTTGACTATTTTTTTTCATGGGGAAACATAATTTTGCCTTGCCATCAAAGACCCAGTCCGTCTCTGAAATATTAAGTACACAATGACAGTACCAACTTTATACCCTAAAATGTTATTTAAGTGCCTAGCAGGTTTACTTCCAGATTAACAAGTTTCTTAACATTTATTATGCCTCGAAGAGATCCTTTTCATATTTGTTAAAATTGCTTAAAATGTCAGGTGGAAAAAAATGGAAGCTCTGGACACTTAAAGGTAAAATTTTGTTTACCAAATTAAATATGCCTTGTGCATCTTTTTATATAGTCTATAAGAAAGAAAAACTTCTGACATTTGGCTTTGCAGAGTAGCCGTATTTCAAGAATCATGTAATTAGTTGGTTTGTTTTTATAGGGGGAGGATAGCAACTGATGTGTAGACTACACATTTTGCTCGCTATTAAATTTTCAAATGTCAGACTCTTGAGCAAATGCGATGTAACAAGATGTTTCCTTTGTTGTGGTGACAGAATTTTGAAGTTGCTGTAAAGGCTAATTATTTCAAAGAGCAATCACCTTGTTTTTCCCCCAATTCCCATAATTCTGAGATTTAAACATCTTTCCATAAGAAAGTTTGTTTCTTTATTTTTAATTTTAAAAAGTTTTTTTCTTGGGGCACCTGGGTGGCTCAGTGGGTTAAGCCTCTGCCTTCAGCTCAGGTCATGATCTCAGGCTCCTGGGACTGAGCCCCACATCAGGCTCTCTGCTCGGCGGGGAGCCTGCTTCCTCCTCTCACATTCTCTGCCTGCCTGTCTGTCTACTTGTGATCTCTGTCAAATAAATAAATAAAATCTTTTTAAAAATATATTTTTTCCTTTTATAGAGGGGGCAGAAGAGGAGGGAGAGAGAGAGCATTTTAAGCAGGCTCCACACCAGCATGGAGCCCAACGCGGGGCTTGATCTCACAACT
Organism: Mustela nigripes; assembly: GCF_022355385.1. NCBI lineage: Eukaryota > Metazoa > Chordata > Mammalia > Carnivora > Mustelidae > Mustela > Mustela nigripes. The sequence continues at coordinate 105,722,076 of NC_081563.1, forward strand.
TGATTTGAAATCAAGAGTCAGACCCTTAACTGATTGAGGAACCCAGGTGTCCCAAGGAAGTTTGTTTCTGGAAATATTTTCTCTATTACCTTACCTTGGGTGTGCTTACTTTCCTCTCCATCTCCCGGGGGGGTGGAGCTTGTCCCTCTCCTTATCTACGGGGGGGGGGGGGGGAGGGGGGGGAGTGGAGCTTGTCCCCGTGTGCTCTGCTTCCTCTCCCACACCCTGAGAGGTTGAAGTTGAGGATGCTAATGGGCTCCGCTATGATTTTCATATATATTGAGAAGCAGTACTCTACCAACTTAGTGACACTGGGCAAATTGCTTGGTCTCTCTGAGCCTTATTTCCCTCCTGTGTATCCAGGGGTAATAATAATACCATCTATCTCTTGTGAAGGTTAAATACGGGAAACCACTTCTGATTGTCTCGGCACACAGTGTTTAGGTCAATGTGAGCAACTAGAAGGTGTTTGAAGCCTGTTCATGGAATATTGACAGTCATTTCATTGATCTCACAAATTATTTAAAGTTCAGATCCTGCATGGAGTGTGCTCAGCGCTTGTCTCTGTCCTTGTATCTGGGATGCCCAACACTGAACAGGAACCCAGCCCGCTTGCATCTCTGATTGTTGTTGCTTGAAAATTCCTTTGACAAGGGATAGGATCTCTTATTCTAGTCAATTAACTTGGACCACAAACATAATCAGGAGTGGATAACCTGTGTTTCATGTCCCCCTTTGCCATAGAAGTGCAGAGTATAAATGAGCCGGTCCTTTTTCGGTGCCGAGGGATCCTATCCCACTGACACCTGGCATACCCAACTCACCAGGAGGCTTTGTTTTTGTTTTTGTTTTTGGTGCAGCCCATGAATCAATTACTAGAACAGTGCCCCCACCCTCTACCCCTGCCAAAAAAAAAAAAAAAAGACAGGGACAACTGCTAACAGTCTAGGTCAAGAGTCAACGGACTTTTTCTGTGGAGGACCATGGGCCATGTGGTTTCTGTCATGACTGCTCCACTCCGCCTGTTGTGGTCCAGAAGCAGCCACAAATGATGCATAAATGCACGTAATTGTGTTCCAGTAAAAACGTTTTTACAAAAACAGGCTGGATTGGGCCCACAGACCGTAGCCTGCCATCTCCCATTTTAGATCAATGCTGTCCCCTAGAAATACAATGTGAAGCCGTATTTAATTTCATATGTTCTATCTGGTAGCCACATTTTTAAAGTTCATAATATATGTGTTATATATATGTGTTAACATATGAAGTTTTAGACTCTGAAAAGAGAGAATAAAACAAATCTTGGAATAGTAAGGGACAGATACGTTACCTTACAAATAACTGAAATTTGCGAAAGTAACCTGCTGTCTAATGGCTTAAGAGTTTTTTAAGTGGTAATAGGAAACTGCACAATTGCCAAAATGCCCATTTTTGGCTGATTTTTTAAAAATATTTTGTTTATTTATTTGAGAGAGAGAGATGAGAGGAGAGGGTCAGAGGCAGTGAAGCAGACTCCCTGCCGAGCCAGGAGCCTGATGCCGGACTTGATCCCGGGACTCCAGGATCATAACCTAAACCAAAGGCAGTTGCTTAACCAACTGAGCCACCCAGGTGCCCTTGATTTTTTTTTTTAATGGTCTCTAAAAACAGAACCAAAATTCTAACCATGAAGCTTTGCCAATTACAAATAATTTTAGCCATAAAAAACCGAAAAGCAACTCAGAGATAAGCCCTGGGGAGGCCCTGTTGGAATTCCATGCTGACTCATCCTTTATGAGCAAAAGCAGGTGTTGAGTGGCTCAGTGAGGCTTAAGAGAAGGCTACTACCCCAGGAGTCATCTCTAAGGCATTTCTACTCATATACATGCTTGTTCTCTGGCCACATTAAGGATTACCATCCCTATCCCTATCCATAGGCACAAAAGCCTGTCCGCCCCTGGCAGTCTGGTTCATCTGCCCTCGTATAAATGGGCTCCACCCCCAGCTTTTCTGACTCCGCTTCTGCGTCACCCTGCTCTGGACAGCATGGACGGATGGGGCATATGAATGAATTGAGTTGGGGCTGGCTGACCTCGGATGACTCATCTCTGATATTCCAACGGGCCAACCCAAGCCTGGCCCAAGCTTGGCCAGGAGAGGCAGGGGACAGGGAGGGCAGCAGCTGCCAAGACTCCGTGCAGCCCAAGCTAAGAATTGGTATAATGCCACTTCTGTTCACTCCCTTCTGTCTAAGCCAGCCATATGGCCATCTCAGATTCAAGGGTGGGAACATAGACTTCACCACCTCCTGGTCTGAAGGACTATAAATCCACATCACGTAGAAAGGGGGGATACTTGTGCCCATTGCAGAAGCAGTCCATCACGAGACTGATATCATACTCTAAGGTTGGCCAGTGTGATAGGCTCTAATGAGTGTGCCTTCTTCCTCTCCCCTCAGTGAGTTTATAACTCATCCTGAAATACTGAAAAATAAAACATTTGTTCGGATGTGGTTCCCGTCTTACTGAAACCCTCGAATCCAGCTGAGATAAGTACTTGTGTTCACAGCTCTCAGTGCTCTACTCGGGTTCAGGCGCTTAGTGTCCTCTCTTTTAACTTCTTATATCATGTTCCCTAAACTTTCCATGTGCTCTAGTCACATCTTAGACTGGGCTCCTCAAAAGTAGAGCTGAGACAAAGGCTTGTGGGTGAATTTATTCTGGAAAGTGAGCTTAACGTTCATAAGTCACAGTGCTTTCCTGGGTAACCCTGCAGCTGACGTGGCCGGTTATAGTCAGCGTGGGCACACGTGACCAGAACACTAAGGTCAAGTCTGTTCCTACCTACACTCTTTAATTCCTGATCTGTTCTCTAATTCTGGACTTGCTCTAATCATTATTATATTAGTTAAGCAAACTCTAGCTTCTGTAACTTATTAACCCTTACATCTTAGTAAATAAGCTCAATAAAATAGTTTATGTCTCACTTAATATCCAATGTGGATTTTCCTACCAAGAGCATGGTAGGTATGCCCTGTGGTCATTTAGCAATGCACATTCTACCACATGGCTCCGGCATCCCTTCACCACCAAGAGGACCTGCCAGGTCTTCTCCATTCAGCTGGCAGGCAGGAGAATAAAGAGAAGAACAGGCATTTCTCTGTGGCTCTGGCCTGGATAGGATACGTATTATACCCGGCTCTCATTCTATGAGTGAGAATTGGTCCCTCGGTCTGTCCAGGTGCAAAGGGTGCTTGAAAATGTGGTCCTGGCTGGGAACAGCTTTGCAGCAATACCTTTACACAACGGAAGGGCAGTACAGCTCTGTGGTAGCCACCAAGCCTATCTGCTGCATCAGTCAAGCATACTGATATCCATGCCCATGGGTTTTCGAGAAGGGTGTCCTGTCTTCATTTTTAATTTTTTTAAATTGTGATATCTATGTCTAAAACTGGTGTGCTGGTTACCTTTTGTGTCCCATCTCATGTCTTTCAGGCCAGCCTTTTTCCCTCCGGGAATTGCTGAGGCAACCTGCCACTCCCCTCTGTTATACCACTCTCCTTTCTACCAGACGGGGCGGATTCCTCACCGCCACCTCGTGGGGCACACGTGGGAGTTCCCTTAACCTTTCTGACACAGAAGATAGGAGAAGGTTGATGAATCCTTCCATCTTCATTCCTATGACTTATCATTTTTGAGATGGGCTTCACAGCTCCTCAGGAAAACCGAGCCCCATGGTCCATAGCTAGCTACCTTGATAACACACCCTTGAATTGACTTCCCCGTCTCTGTGTCACCTCCTAACTCTTCCTCACCTCATTCTCCAAAACAGACTACTCACGTGCAAGCAAGCCTTTGCCTCAGCTCTGCGTTTGAGGAACACAGGCTCGGGTATGAATATAGCATATGAGACGGTTAAAGAGTATTAGTAAATTCTCATACATACTATCCACATTACGAAGTATCAGATGGTGGACCCTTGTCTCATCTCCAAGTACTCCTTGCCCTTAGAAATGATTTTTTGTGGCAGCAAATGAGTAAGTTCATGAGCAGAGATACTTCCTTAGACCTCATTGCTACCTAGACACTCAACCAGAAAACAGCAAGCAAATACTAGTTAAGTACCCAACTAGAATACTCATAGTCTAAAACCAACTTTAAATACATCCATGTAACATTTCTGACCATTACCCCCAGTCAAACTGACTTCCATTGATTTCAGCCCCCCGACTGCCTCACATTCTAAGCAAGAACCAGGGCTATAAACTGCCTTTGCTTTGCCAGATTAACAATAAACAGAAAGTCACCTTTAGGGATTATCCTTGTATGCAACTGGTCACTAAATGTGTTGGATCTCCTGTCTTTAAAGAGGCAGGCGTGGGGGGGGGGGATTATTTTCCAGTTCATGAGGAGTCTTGCTGTATACTGAATTCACAAAATCATTCTTAGATACATTGTAACTCCTGATAGTTTGTGCAGAACATAACAGTAATTATAGTTAATCAAGGAATTAGCTTATTTGGATACTGTGTGATCATTACATATTTACTGAGATCTTAATGACTAGAAATCTTCACCACTGCTGCCACTTTGAGATGTGCTGTCCTGATGCTTCTGTTTTCCAGGAATATGCGATTCTGGCTTTTCACCCAATTAGCCCCACCCCCGTGGTTACCAAAAAAGATGTATGTAGAAAGATGAAAGAAAATAGAATAGAATAGAAATAGTCTTCTGGTGTTAGAAAAACACAGCTGAGAATTAGCATTTCTTGCCATAAGGATTCAAGTATGTCAAATCTGTCTGTTATGTACACAGCTCTTTCCAGCCACATTCCCTAATGAAACAAGGGAACTGGTTCTCTGCAAACAGTGTGAGAATTCAGATAAATTGTTAAAAGTAGATACTTTCTGTGAGAGACTCCTGGTTTGTTCTTGAGTCACGGGAATATTTAGCTTACTGACCTCCAGAGAAGCCTTTACCCAGAAGGACAAAATGGAACACATTCTCGAAGACGATGGAAGACATTGTTTTTTGTTTTGTTTTGGTTTGGTTTTTTTTAAAGAAATGCAAGGTCTTATTAGGGCAAAGCTGTTAATTACACACTTCATTATTGTCAAGGTTAGTACAGTCTGTGAGAGCAGGGGCCCTTTTTCATCTCTTCCTCAGAACACCGGGAGACAGCTGTTCTTACGGACAGATCCATTATAGCTTATCACTGGCTGGCAGCCTGGGGAAGGAGCGCCATGAAATATGGCCGCTGTCACGGAGAGAGCAGACGCTGAGCTGGTCCAGGCACAATGGAAAGACAATGAGAACCGGGGTGTCAAGCTCAAATAGATTGGGTTGCTTTGATTTTTAATGCCTGGCTGTTCCGCAGCATGAAATTCACCGATACTCTCGTAGTTATTACATTATTGATCTCCAAAACTGCACAATCTTGCTTTCATAAACATCAGACACTGACAGCCGTAAATAGTGGTTCTTACATTTTGAAGCCTGGTTAAACCATGTTGTAAAATTCTGCATGTTTGGATTGTATTATCATTGCTTGGCTGTTTATGATTCCTTAAAGTGAAACCTTCTAGTTGCATTGGACTTCCTGATCGAATAAGGTTATTTGACCCTTCTTTTTTTGTCTTCCTTTTAGGCAGGTCAACAATTTATTTTTAATAGATATGTATTTTTCACAAGCCCCTGCTTGTTAACACTGATAAAATAGTTTTCATGGAAAGAGAGAAAAAGATGTACTACCTTTAAGAGTAATACACTTATACCATCTGTAAACCTCTCCAAATGCTAAAAAGGGGATCCAAGAAAAGACCATGCCTTATATGGCCTGTTACAGTGTCTTGGGGTGTTTCTTTGGGTTTTTTTTTTGGTCTTTGATTTTGTTTTTTTTTTGTTTTGTTTTTATTATAGATAAAATTTCTTTCTGAAATTTTCCAATATCCACAACCACAACTTTACTTCCATGGCACTCGGGGTTTTTTCATCAATAACTAAGATTTATAGTTTCATACTAAGATCATGATGCTATATAGAGGCAGGTGGGCCAAAATAGTGAAACCTATTAAAGTATTCATTTTAGTGAACCATTAGAAATATTTCACCCCTATAGGGAACAGGAAAATGTTGAAGAGTGTAGCTCCTAGCAGCCAACTGTAACATCAAATAATTTTAACACAGAATATATATATATATATATATATATGTAATACTGTATATGTGTGTGTATGCATATATAATGTTATCTAGATACAAAATATATTTAACTGTATACTTAATGAAATATATATATTTAATACACACACACACACATATATATAATCCTGAATCCTATTAAACTGAAAAGTATATGCCAGTCTGATTTTTTTTTTTTTTAAATTTTAAAAGTACCCTAGTTGTGAGGAGTGCCTGGGTGGCTCAGTGGGTTAAAGCATCTGCCTTCGGCTCAGGTCATGATCTGAAGGTCCTGGGATCGAGCCCCACATTGGGCTCTCTGCTCAGTGGGGAGCCTGCTTCCCCCTCTCTCTCTACCTGCCTCTCTGCCTACTTGTGATCTCTGTCTTTCAAATAAATGAATAAAATCTTTTAAAAAAAAAAGTTACCCTAGTTGTGGAAAATCTGGAAAATATACTAACCCCATTAAGTACACAGTGGGAAGAGCAAAACACCAGCATTATCTCTGCCTGGGAGCTCATTCAAGATGCAGAATCTCAGTACCTTCCTCAGACCTAAGGCATGAGAATCTCCCTTTAACAGGATCTGCCCATGATTTGTATGCACATTAAGACTTGAGGAGCACAGGTCTAAAATATATAGCACCCTTAATCTTTCCACCTAGAGATGACCATTGTCAATACTTTATTGTATTTCTATTAATTTTATTATTCTATATATATCTTTCAGTTTAAATGGATGAAAGTCTAAATTTGTTAATTTTTATGACTCAGACACTACCTTTGTAAGAAAGATACCAATGGAGTGCTAACCATGACTTGAAACTATCCCATGTTTTTTAGATCTATAAAGAATACTTATTTGATAAATATAACAGTTGTAGTTAATGATATATCTTTAAACTGAGGAAGTTTGTATTTTGTATCCCAAGTTACAAATAATAGTTTTTAAAGGTCTAAAACATCAATTATTCCATTGTATAAAGCTATTTATTTATTCTGTTATTTGAGGCTTTAAATTATTATCAATCTGATTTAAAAGTAAATTTTAACTTATAAAATAGTGAAATATCTACCATTTATTAATACTTAGTGTATTCTAGAAATTATGCCAACTGTTTTACCCATATTATTGAATCACATCAACCTGATGAGGAAAAGATTTATTCTTGCCATCTTATGAATTAGAAACCATGGCTTTAAAAGCTTAGGTAACTTGCCCACTGTCACATAGCTGGTAAGAGCTGTGAGCCTGATTCGAAACAAGAATAAAAAGTACTACATTGTTTTTTTAAAAGTGTTTCTTATTCAGTGAGAGTCTTTTTTCTTCTCAGTAGCATTTAGCTCATAGCAATATTAATTTTTCTCCCTCCACATTTACAAATATATAGAATTCTGTTTATTGAGTTTACTGCTATGATTTTGTGTGTAAACGGAACATACATCTCTAGGTATGCATGATAAGTGCATGGAAACAGCAGACCCCCCCCAACTCTGAGGTCACAGATTAATTTGTGTATTGAAACAGTGACCCTCTCATCTCCCAGAAGAATCTAAATGAACTTACTTGGGTTTTCCATTTTCTAAATGTAAGGTACTTAAAGCACAATTAATGAGAGAAAAAAGGGACTCTTCCAAACAGAACTTCAGGATGTTATCACTTAGTCATTTAAAAAATACTTACAGATAGTATGGATATAGGCACATTCTAAATCTCTGTTACAGCTTTACCAGTTACTATATGGACGTGTGGGTGGATGGATAGGTGGTTGGATGGATATATTGATAGATGATAGATAGAAATCTAAATTCCTTTCTCACAGTATTCCCCAGAAAAAAGTGACTGAGTTCCAAGCCTGCACATTCAGCTTATTAATGAAATCAGAAGAGTTTTAGTAGGAAAACAGGAGAATTTAAAGGACTCAGCAGTTTCAAAGGAAGTATTCAATAATGTTCTAATCACAAAGGAATCACACGGGGAGGGTTTTTTTCCTTCTAAATATCTGTATCTTGATAGTGAATTTCTAAGACTAATAGTGCAGTTCTATCATAGCCATTTGTTAATTTGCTGAAGATGAACTAACAGGTTCTCTGGATACAAATTCCTCAGGACAAGTGATTGAAATGCTAATTTGGTATGAGTGGGGACCATTTTCTTCTGTTATCATAATTATCCACATCGCCCTAAAAATGGTGGCATCTTAACAGACTCTGATCATCTCTGTTCCTCCATCATCAAGTAATTGATGAGCTAGTAATCACCTCTTTCTTTTCTTTTTTTCTTTTTTCTTTTCTTTTCTTTTTTTCTTTTTTTTTTTTTTTTTTTTGGCCTTCTGTATCCATTATTTCCTCTTGGACCTAGCTTGTAACTTTTTCTTCCTGAAAACTTTTTAGGAATTTTAGTTCGTTCATCTCTGATCTTTTCTTTACTCCATAATTTCCATAGTTTAACTAACCTTCATTGACGAGTTGTGTTTAATGTTCTTTACTCCTTTCAGATTTACAAATCTGTGGCCTCTGGAAGGCAGTACACATGTGCATTGATTGGCATGTTTCAAAACTGTTATATATTCCCTCCCTCCATCAACCTCTACAATTCCTGGCCGTAACTGGGAAGGCTATCACTAGCTATCAAGTGATAGTGTCCTTTTTATAAATTGGAGACTAGGTCATGAAAAAAGGATGAAACTAAATCACAAAGCAAATGTGGCTGAAATTAAGACCAGAACCTAGAATTGCCCATATAGTATAAATTCAACAACTCATCTCTAGGGAATTGAGAGAACAGTAGAAAATATGTATTTTATTGACCTGTTTTTGATGGATTGTGATGTCACACACTAAGCGTTTACATTGCCAACTGGTGCTATTTTGTTTAGCTCAAAAGAGTCAGAAGAGTATCTCAGAAAGAGTTAGACTAACGAAGTGATGCCACATTCATTGTGGGTCAGCTGTACTTTGAGAGAGAGAGGACACTAGACTGGAAAAGAGGATTTGGGTTTGAATCCCAGGTCTGTTATATGTCAGTGGGCAAAGTCAGCTCTGAGTTTTAGTGTTACTCAGGAAAGAGAGGAGGAGGCCTCGATGATCTCTAGATTTTGTCCAGCACTAAGATGCTCGAAGTGATTCTGTCGTCCAAGAGCTGAATATTTCATGTATTCAGAGATAGGAAGGATGGAAGCAGACAAGAAAGATTAATATTGTTTAAGATGGATAGAATTTAGAGAAATGATTTTTTTTTCTGGGATATAGACCCAAAGATTACATTGAACATGAAAAATTGCAATATAGTTAATGATTATTTGTCAAGTTCAGAGAAAGTGTGAATAATATTTTGGTTAAAGGATTATCCAAGCAGGTCCAATAATTGAGAAGGTACTTAAAGGCCTTGGCATACCTTATAGTCATTATTCACATGGCGTATCAGTCAGTATGAATGCCTGGGATTAGAAATACCGGGAAGCTACTTTTGGGGAAGACCGTGAATCCCTGAGAACATGTCATTGAGTAATCTGCCAGGTATTGTTAGAGAGAATAGGAATGTGCAAGAGTACAATCTCTATCCAGAATGCTGGCTAAAAAGACTTTTAGTTGGTCCACTGGGATATAAACAAACTAACACCACTTTCTTAAAAATGTGTACAAAATGTGGGGCGCCTGGGTAGCTCAGTCAGGTGAGCATCTGACTTGATTTCGGCTGAGGTCATGATGTAGAGGTCATGGGATCGAGCCCTGCGTTGGACTCTTACTCAGCAGGAGCTTAGGGTTCTCTCTCTCCCTTTCCCTTTGCCCCTCCCCTGCCTCATGCACTTGCTCACTCACGCTCTCTCAAAAAAATAAATAAGTCTTTTTAAAAAAATTTGTACAAAGCATTATTGAAGAAGAGAGGAGGCCAGTTGTTAAATCCACAGAAAGGAACAGTACCTAGGTCTAGGAGCGTTTGAAGAACACCCTGAGCCAATAGAAAGAGACATGATAAGCATGTAAGATACACCTGAGATGCAGTTGGAAGTTGCTCAGATAGACATGAGCGTTTTGAGGGTAAGTTTCTAGCATTCGTACTCAGGGCATCAAAAGAGGTCCATTTCTTCCTTTCCTCTCTCCTATGCTCACCCTTCCCTGTGCAAGGTATTGCTTCTCCCAAGTTCATCTGTTGTGGTGGGCGTAGATGTTCTTGCTCTGAGAAGAGGTCCTGCTGAATCTATGATACCTGGTTCTTTTTCCCTCTCGGGGATGCTCACACAAAACCACCTCTTTGGACAATCCATCATATGCCGCCCCCACAAACACTCACAACACTCCATATAATGGAATACTAGTCAGTGATTTTAAAGAAGAATAGGGAAAAATTGACTATTAATTCGCAGAACAACCTAGATTGACCTTAAATGCATTATAGTAAATGAAAGAAGCCAGACCAAAAGGCTCCTGACTGTTGGATTCCCTTCCTATGATATTCGAGAAAGGCAGAACTGTAACAGTGGAAGACAGATCAGCAGTATACCAAAGGTTTGGGGAGGAGGTGGTGTCTCACCAGGGGAAGCTTAGGAGAATTTGAGGGGGCAGGTGTAGAACTAATCTGTAGACTCTGTAATGGTGATACATGATGCTTCCCATTTATCAATACCCACAGAACTTTCCAGCACAAAGAGTAATTTTTTAAGCCAACCAGGAGATCAAGAGGATCCCAGGATGGAATACAAACTGTGGAAGAAGAATGTACCTGTTACAATGTCATTGAAGAGGGTGTTCCCTAACTAAGTAACTTTGGAGAACAAGGCTTTCTTTGAATGGAAGCTTTAAGCCCAAAGCCCATACTAAACACTATACTCTTGCAGTCAACAGTGTTTTCCATGGTGGTATGGGGTCATAATTCTGAAATGGCTACATCTATACACTGGGATTGGATATCCAAAAGAATGGCAGATGAAGATTCAGGTTTTTCACCAACAAATAAGAGAGAAAGATGGAATGAACCATGTGGTCCTAGATGAAATTCAGAGACAACAGTAAGAATTCATGTTTAGCTTAATATAGTTACAGATGGACAGATATATTTAGAAATTTCTGTGCCTACTGGGGAAGTATATCCATGGGTTGCCTGGCTGTGTTCACAAAGATGGCCTGAAACCAGTGTCATCCCAGTAGCAATGAGCACACCCAGCAGCCAGATACTAGTTTCTAGTGTCATTATCCAGTTCAAGGAACCAGGCCTCTTGGATAAATGGTGGATTCTAGGGCAAGGGCAGGGAACTGACAAGATGAACCCAGGGCATCTTGTAGAGCCAAAAGGTAAGGAAGGGCTCAAAAAATAAGAAGATGGGGTTCAGGAAAGGGACAGAGCAGCCAGTCTGAAATAACTCTTAATAAATAAAGCTGGAACAATTAGAGCAACAGAACAAAACATAGTTTAGGGTTATAATTCAAAGAATAAAGCAAATATCCATGATTTATATCCATACTGACACAACTGAATAATTGAATAAATAAGTAGAATTTGCAAGTCTCCTGGGCAGAAGAATTTCACATAGTTATATAGATACCCAACTCAAGGAGGGAGAGTGGCTTACTTCAAAGGGTATGGTTTGGAAAGCAGAGAAGGGAGGGGACTGTAACTCTACATGTGGAAACCTGGTGAACACTACCTGGGCCAGATGACCAAGGCCGCCATCATCAGTGATAAGCCATGTTGACCATAGGCACGCTGGATATGATGTGGATATGATCACTCCATGATCTCCCCGCTCCCCCCACCAACCAATAAACTCAGTATAACCATGGGGAAAATATCAGACATTCCTGGTTGAGGGATATTCTGTGGAGCCCCTGACCACTCTTCCTTGAAACTGGCAAGGTCATCAGAAACAAGGAACATCTGAGAAACTCTCACAGGCCAGAGAAGACTAAGGAGACATGACACATCATATCCTGGATGGGACCCTGGAACACTAGGAAAGGAGCTTATGTTTAGTTAATAACAGCGTAAGCTGTTAAAAGTACAGTAAGGGATATATGAATATATTCTATATATTCTCTTTGCAACCTCTCTGTTAATCTAAAACCATTCCAGAATTAAAAGTTTATTTAAAGGGCACCTGGGTGACTCAGGTCATGATCCCAGAGTCCTGGGATCGAGTCCCACATCCGGCTCCCTGCTCCGCAGGAAGCCTGCTTCTCCCTCTCCCACTCCCTCTGCTATATTCCCTCTCTCTCTGTGTCTCTCTCTGTCAAATACATAAATAAAGTCTTTTTTAAAAAATAAAAATAAAAAAATAAAAGTTTATTTAAAAGAGAACTATAGACCAAAAGTCTTAGTCCAGGACTGATTAGATAGAAAAAAACAAAACCTTGGCTTTCATCCTGGAGACTTTGAGAAACACGGATCTTATAAAGCATAAGCTTTAGAACTTTGACTTTTCCCTCTAGTTTGAAACCCTCTCTGCTACTGAGATGATTTTGAACTCCTTTGCTACATGCTCAAAGGTATTTTTCTCTTAAAATCCTGGAAGACCGAAGTCACAACACTTTGTTCTTTGTTCTTTGATCCACCCCCGTCATCTTTTTCCGCAAACCTTGTCATCATGAAGGCACAGCTGACTGGCTTTGTAAATGGTTTGTGATTTCTTGCTGTTCCTGGTATTCCGGTGTTATTTAGGTTCGTTAAAGGGAACATTTGGGCCTGGCAGTTTGTCACTAAGATTTCAAGTATGACTGTGTCAATTACTAAGCCCTCCGGACATCAGCGATGATGATACCAAAGTGTGGCTCTAGGAGGCATTACAGTTAGATGATTAATGAGAATATCACATGTGATCACAAATGAAATCTCCTAAGGAATCTTCATGCTGTTCCTTACTTACAGTTCAGAAAGGGCCTTCCTCCTCCTTAAAATCTGGTAACTTCAATTTTCATGTCTTCCATAAAAAGCTTAAAAAAAAAAAGAAAGTGTGCCCATTTCTGGGTATATTAATACTCACGTGACAGTGTTTGCCGGTTTTGCAAATAATCTGAATAATGAATGTAAAAAATAATAAATGTGATTTTTCTTACAAGTTATACACTTAAAATTATAATCAGCCTATTGTTAGGTGGTTAGGGTTTATTATTTAAGGATGGGATGGGGTGGGGAGGAGGTTTCCCCTAAACTGGCAAATAAGACAATAATTGCTTATATAATCTTATATAGTCTTCTAAATGGCTTTTTGATGTTTAATTGATCTCTCAATCGAGTGAGGTAAAAGAAAATTTGCAGCTTAAGATCATTTGCAATTTAAGAATATGTGACTTATTTCACCACTGAAATCAGTCAACAATTTTTGTTTATTATCACTTTGTAGGGGATTCCCTGGGGTCATTTTTCCTGTGTGGTTTAAATTAGATGGAGTAGGGGAGGGATTCCAGCATCAGTTTGAAAGCATGAAATGTTTTCTTTAAATGGCATTCCCTTTACTGTTCCCAGACAATCGTTAGAGGAACTAAACCGTGCAAGGAAACCTCTATCAACGGCCTGCTAGAGGACTTTGACAACATCTCCGTGACTCGCTCCAACTCCCTAAGGAAGGAAAGCCCACCTACCCCAGACCAGGGAGCCTCCAGCCACGGTCAAGGCCATCGGGAAGAAAATGGCTTCATCACCTTCTCACAGTATTCCAGTGAATCTGATACCACTGCTGACTACACGACTGAGAAGTATCGAGAAAAGAGTCTATATGGTGACGACCTGGATCCATTTTATAAGAGCAGCCACGTGGCCAAGCAAAACGGGCATGTTACCAAGACCAAACATGGGGAGGCCCACTATCCTGAGATGAAGCCTTGGAAATCCGATCTCGCCAGATTTCCCCTTGATTATCACACACACTTGGACTCACTGAGCAAACCAAGTGAATACGGCGACCTCAAGTGGGAGTACCAGAGAGCCTCAAGCAGTTCCCCCCTAGATTACCCATTCCAGTTCACGCCTTCTAGAACTGCGGGGACCAGTGGTTGCTCCAAGGAGAGCCTGGTGTTCAGTGAAAGCGAGTGGGGACCCAGCCTGGATGACTATGATAGGAGGCCAAAATCATCCTACCTGCATCAGACCAGCCCTCAGCCCACCATGCGGCAGAGGTCCAGGTCAGGCTCAGGGCTCCAGGAACCCATGATGCCCTTTGGAGGAAGTGCATTTAAAACCCACCCCCAAGGACACTCATACAGCTCCTACACCTACCCTCGCTTGTCCGAGCCCACAATGTGCATTCCAAAGGTAAAGTTCTTCTTCCCTCCCATGGGCAGGCACCCCACAAATGCGGTGCTAGCGTGACCTTCTCACATAGATTCTAATGTGATGG
>NC_081563.1:105736572-105855127 GCF_022355385.1 Mustela nigripes
TTTGCCTTTTAAGTGAGAATCCATTTTGAAAGCCTACCTGATTTCCATCAGCAAGCCCCAAGGGCAGAGGATATAAGGCAAGGCACATTTATTCATTAAAATCAAAGTCTTTGGAGATCTCCTACAGGGTTTCTGATTAAAAGGCAAAAAAAAAAAAATCTTTTTTTGAAAGCTATCCTGATACACTACTATTAAATAGTGGGTGCTCATATTATACGAAGTCCTCTGTTAAGGAGCATATGATTGGAAGCTGTTAGATGGAGAAATACAGTGGTTCCTGCCTTCTGGCAAAGTTTACAAGAATCTGTTGAAAAGGAAAAAAAAAAGTCAGGATTACATGGTAAGTTTTTAATAAAGTTCATTTTAAAGTTAAATTTTAATATACTAACCGTTCGAACAGGTAGGAGGTGACAGCTCCTTGTGGTTTTGATTTTTCTCTGATGGTGAGTCACGTCTAGAACTTTTCCATGTACCATTGACCATTTGTATACCATCCCTAGAAAAATGTGTTTTTAAAAAATGTGTCCATTTTTTGATTGGGTTATTTGGTTTGTTTTTTGTTTCTTGTTTTTGCTATTGAGTTGTATGAGTTCCTTATATATATTTTTAACCCCTTTTCAGACATGGGTTGGCAGATATTTTCTCCCATCCTGTCCGTGCCTTTTCATTTTGCTGATCTTGCCCTTCGCTGGACAGAAGCTTTTTATTTGATGTAGTCCCACTTGTTTTCTTTTGCTATCGTTGCCTTTTGGCGTCAAAGATGAAAAATCATTGCCAAGACCAATGCCAAGGAATTAACCTCCTATTTTTCTTCTAAGAATTTATGGTTTCAGGTCTTAGTCAAGTCTTCAATGCATTTTTGAGTTAATTTTTGTATGTGTGTAAGACAGGCGACCAGTTTCCTTCTTTTACATGTAGCTGTCCAATTTTCACAGCACCATATACTGGAAGGACTATCCTTTCTGCATTTGTATCTTCTCAGTTCCTTTGCCAAATATTGACTATGTATATGTAGGTTTATTTCTGGTCTTTAATGTGTTCTCTTGATCTATGAGTCTGCTTTTTTGCCAGTACCTTTTAAGGTACCTTTTGCCTTTTAAGTGAGAATCCATTTTGAAAGCCTACCTGATTTCCATCAGCAAGCCCCAAGGGCAGAGGATATAAGGCAAGGCACGTTTATTCATTAAAATCAAAGTGGGGACCCAGCCTGGATGACTATGATAGGAGGCCAAAATCTTCTGCATTTGTATCTTCTCAGTTCCTTTCTGCATTTGTATCTTCTCAGTTCCTTTGCCAAATATTGACTATGTATATGTAGGTTTATTTCTGGTCTCTAATGTGTTCTCTTGATCTATGAGTCTGCTTTTTTGCCAGTACCATCCTATTTTGATCTCTATAGCTCTGTAATATAGTTTGAAATCAGGAAGCTTTGTTCTCCTTTATCAGGATTGCTATGGCTAATTAGGATCAAATATGACTTTTTTGTGTGTGTGACATATTTGAGCACTCATGGTAGGAAGCTGTTTAGGTCAAGATCATAGAGGAAGTTCTGTTCAGAAGAAGTAACATTTCAGCCCTGGGGCCATATTTGGTCCATTGATCTATTTTATCCACCAAATAGTCATTCCCAACTTCTGATAAATGAAGATATTTCACTTAAAATCTTCAACTTCTGGCTTTTAGGCTTCTCTTTAAAAAAGGTGGAGGGGAGGGAATGATCTGATACCCCTGGGCCCGCATTTTCACCTGGCACTGGGAATGGAATTGACTAGAGAAAAAGACTCCCCATTAGAGGAGACAGGTCCTGCCCAGCCCACTTCATTCATTTTCCCCATTAGCCTAATCCGTAAGGCATTTGGGATTTAATAGGACCACCATCACCACCCCTCCCACAACCCCTGACCACACATCTCACAGAAGGAGAAACAAAGACAGGGAAGTCATGTAGCATGCTTAAGTTTTCGTAGTTACTTGGTTACAAAACAAGGATGAAATCCAGGTCTGGTCTTTCTCCTAGTCCTGCATTTTTCCCTTTATGTGGGCATATGTTATTTAAGGGGCTCAATCGCATTTGCCAGTAAAACCCATGAGAGCCCCCAGTGACCACCAGAACTCTACGCTAAGTAAAGGAATAGGAAGAGGTTGGAGGGAAGGGATAATTTGATTCATTCCTTGCTAGATCCCTCTTCCTACAGACTTCCAAATATAAGGCAAAGCAGATCTGCTCTGAAATCTAGTTTTGTTAATCCCAGAAACAATGCAGAAAACTATTATGGCTCAGAAAAGAAATACGTAAAGCAGAAACAATGCAGAAACTGTTGTGGCTCAGAAAAAAAATAATATACTAGCCCTTGGGTACTTCTACCAAGGGTTTTTCAGCCCTCATAATCAAGGGCTCCAAAGATGTAAGCTGCTGTTCCATTTCACAGGAGACCCATGAGAAAATCACAAGCAGAATTAGTGGGAGGGTAGGAGGTGAGAGACATGTTAGTAATTAAAATGTTTACTTGATTAAAAATATAACATCTCTCTAAAAAGACTTAGGTGCCTGTGACTTTAGAGCTGTACTCTTAAAAATCTACCAATCACATTTGGATTTTCTGTTGAGGGAAGATATAGAGATCATGACTCAGATAATTTGTGCCTCATGGAAAGTCCTAGAGGCTGGTGGGTTATGTTCATATCTCAGATAATCCATGAAAGCATGTAGTTTGTGTGGGTCTCCAGACAGAGCAAAAATGAGGAGGGATGGGTATGCATAAGTGAGAAAGAGACTGACAGACACCAGTTTTCTATTTTGGCCTAATGGAGAAGAAAATACCATTAACCCATAGGAAAAACTCCTCCAGTGCTGTCGACCTACCTGATTTTCCCGTTGACAAGACAGGAATGAAGGATGTTATAAACCTGTAGGTATCGTCTGCCTCCCTACTTCTGAATGTCTGGGGCTAGGGCTGGGCAGATAAAACCTCGGGCGACAAATGAAGGCCAACAAAATCCATCCACACCACACAACTATAAAAACAGCCTGATGTGGAGAGAGGATGCTTTCCACCGTCCCCTGCAGACAAGTCTGCTTCACAGGGAGGGAAACTGGCTAGAGACAGTGTCACTGGGCATCTGATTTTGCTCATTCCACTATTCTCCAGGGAGCCGGCAGCTGCCAGCTCGCATGTGTTGGTGCTGACCCAGCAATCTGTCCTCTGCTCTGGCTTCAGCCCCGAGAAGCCCCCCCACCCCGGCCCTTGCCCCCGCGTAATCACAGTTCTGCCAGCTCAGTAAGCACTCACTGCGTGCCAGACACACGTGTTGCCTTGTTGAGCCTCGTAGTCCTGGAAGTCAGGAACTCTTGCCTGCTTTGCACCTCTGAGGAATCTGGGGGATTGGAGGGGCTCAGAAACAGCCCAGTCAGTCATCCGAGCTCATTGCTGAGCTGGCATCCATCTCTCCAGGCTCAACCCCTACGCCAGACATTAGACACATCCCCAGTGGCCCAGGAATAGCCTTTGCATTCACCTCACCTTGCAAACTCCTTTAAATACCTGCAGCCATGAAGCTCCCTTGGGGAGTGTGGTCCTGTCCCACTCAACAGTGGGATTTCTCAGCCTCCATACTGTGGACATGCTGGGCCTGATGGTTCTGTCTTGTAGGCGGCTGCCCTGTGCACTGGAGGAGGGTAAGCAGCGCCCCTGGCTTCTGTCCTTGCATGCCAGTAGCATCCCTTCCTGTGACATCCAGGTTATTTCCAGACACTGTCAAATGACCTATGGGGCAGCAGGGAGCAAAGCTGGCCCCAGCTGAGAAATCACGGTTCCATAGCTAACCATTTTGCAAGTACGTTTGGGCATTCAAGGGTGTAGGTCCTAGAGATAAACTACCCCCAGCTTAAACCTGGGTGAGTAAATGGCTTAAACTCCACTCCTCTGTCTATAGAATGGGAATAATCACGTTGTGTGTGGGCTAAATAAGTTAATAATTAGCAGTAGTCTATTTATGAATGCACACTGTCGACACCTGAATCTGTAGGTCTAGCGTGTGGACAGGAGACAGCTGTGGCATGAAGCTGAGGGTTACTGTGCTCCAGGCACCGAGCTAAGGATTTTGTAAGCACTCCGCGATTTAGCCCTCACGGCAATGCTGGAAGACTTGAAGATCATCTCCTTTTTACAGTTAGAAAGCTGAGACTCAGAGGCTAGCTCTTTACAGGCAGACAGCTGAGTCAGGATCCAAAATTAGGTCCATCTGACCGCACAGTCTGTATATTCCAGAATATTCTTTTTCCCCAGAAGAAAACTGAGGACCAGAAAGATGGGTATGAGGCCTTGGGACCCAGATGTACACACCACAGGCAGCCCTCATCTCACTGGTGAGGAATGGGTGATGAGTCACAGACAGATTTGGGGCACACAGGGAATGTGCTTGATTCTCTCTGTTCTCAGTGAGGGGGAATCCTCTGAGAAGCTCCTTAGCCTCACCCAGTCTGTGTGAAAAGCTAGGACCACAGGCCAGAAAGGAGGCATTAAGAGTGAAGTTCCCTGAGACACTCATACGCATTCACTCTACCTTGACTGCTGGTCTTATTCCGTTTTCTGAATGACAACCAGATGTTCTCACCCGTTACAGAAGACATTACGAGCACAAGTTCTAGAATCCAGTTCCCTGGATTCACACACTTACTGGCTGTAGGATCTTGTGTGTGCCTCCGTTCCCTCCTCTGTGGAGTGTTTCCGTGACTGCTTTGACCTTCTTCTACAGATGAGAAAAGAGGAGTCAATGTAAAGGAGTGTTAGCTCAGTGTTAGCCCCACTTCCCCGACGCATTTCTGGTTGGAAAACATGTCCTCATATCTGCTAACACCAGCCATGGAACCTTTTACATATTCTCAACATATGTTGAGAACAAGTTCCAGGTAACTTTGACCTCACAGCCATTCTGTATAGACTAATAAGTTCTGCCGTCCTCACCTCAGAGATGCGGGTCCCAGAAGGCCAGAGTAGCTGTGTGACTTCCTCAAGGCCCCGCCATGCCTCAGTGAGCTAGCCTGAGGGCCCCAATCCCACCATCCTACCGCTTGCTCTACCCGCTAGAATGGGCATGAAGTTCTCACACTTCCCGGATGTTAAGAGAGGGCAGAGTATCCAGCAGCATTCAAGCAGGAAGTACCATCCATAACTCTACATCTGTCATTACGATGAAGGTTCTTGCCAACCAACCCCTCCATGTTACGCCTACCATCCCTGTGTCCCGGGCAGCCAAGTGACCAGTGCTGCATCCCAGCACAGCCCAAACAGAGGACATATTAAAGGGATCTGAGCATAGATAGAGGGTGTAAGAAAAACTGGCACGATTCCCCAGATCTTTTCTGGGGTCACCAGTGCAATGGTTCTTTTCACTGCTTAGCTGTCACTCTGCTTTCCCTGGAAGGAAAAAGCAGCTGAGGTGGTGTGCTCAGCCTTCCTGCCCCAGTAATCGAAGGACTCACTGTTCTCTGTGGCACTTGCACACCCAGATTCAGCCAAGGTCCAGGGACAAAACTGCAGTTCCTTATCCCAGCTGAACACTTGCTGAGATCCTCTTAGGGCCCGATGGGTCACAAGATGGCAATACTTGTGAAATCTTATGGGCTGCAGCAAAATCAGAGGTCGGGGGTCGGGGGGCGGGGAGAAAGAGAGAGAGAGGGGGAGGGAGAGAGAAGTGCTAATCACTTAACAGAACCATGGGTATTATTTCTACTTTTTTCTTTACATATAGGCTCTTATAGGATATTCCTTAAGGTTCATAAAACCTGAAAACATCCAACAAGGTGATTCAGAACATCTCGAAGACTTGTCCCTCTATCAGGCTTCACGGGGCCTTTGCGTATGAATAGACAAATCTTCCCGTGAATATTCTCATGCCTCAAAGTAAATTGTGCTTTAGTCACTGTGAGTGAGTTTTCCATTACCAAATTAAAATGAAATTAATCTGACCTGGCAATATCTGTCCTGGCTGTCTTAGAGGCCCTGATGTATTTGAACCATATTCCGCAGCAGGCAGCTGGTCCCCAGGGGTACAGACACCACCCCTCCCCACCCACGCTGCTGCAGGCGGGGGCAGATCTCAGGTCTGAGTCGTCTGCTCTTGAACAGAAGATGCATTCTTTGAGTTTGGAAAAGCAAGTGGGTGGGGGGGGGGGGGTTGTTAATTGAACATACCAGTCCAGAGGTGGAGGAAGAGACCTGTACGCTTGAGCCTGCTGACTAAGTGCAGACCTATTCATTTTTTAAAACATTTTATTTATTTAATTATTTATTTGATTATTTTATTTATTTATTTATGGAGATCACAAGTAGGCAGAGAGGCAAGTGGAGAGAGAGGAGGAAGCAGGCTCCCTGCTGAACAGAGAGCCCCATGTGGGGCTTGATCCCAGGATCCTGAGACCATGACCTGAGCTGAAGGCAGAGGCTTTAGCCCACTGAGCCATCCAGGCAACCCCCCCATTCATTTCTTTAACTAGGCTTTGCCTACATGTGCAGGTCATAAGCCACATGTCCAGACTCTCTCAGAGTCCTTTTGCCGTATATTCTGTAAGGCAAAGAAAAGCACAACTCTTCCAACTTCATTCACGTCACAAGGTGTAAGTTCCTACATGCCTAACTAGGAATCCAGTGTCACGGTTTGGGAGAGTTCCTTGCCAAACACTAAACATGGTGAATGGCTGGAAATCCAGCCAGCATCTGACTATCCAGAACTTAAGCACTTTCAAGTCCCCTGCATTAGAACCTTAAGCAGACACCTGATTCTTTAGGTCCCCAGAGGTCTGGCTCATGACCACTGTTCTCTGACAGTGACAGCGCGTGCTGCTTGCCTTTCTTGGCCAAAATCGAATGGCAGCTCATAGCGTGCGTTGAGTCCCTTTGTCATCGGTGAAACAGGGCCACTCCATTGAGTATATGAAAATAAGTAATTCGCAGGAGACTGACTGTGGACGGGCACGCATTGAAGCCTCGCCTCCAGCAGGAGTAGCAGCCACTGTTCCAAGAGGATGCGGCAATGTGCCCCCACCTGAGGGCAGGCGGGGAACAGCCCCCATCAGTGGCAGTCCTGCTCACAGCAGGGAGAATTTGCACAGCAAGACACAGCCAGAGGGTCACAGGAGAGTAAATACATATTCAAGACACAAGACTGAATGAATCCCTTTCCCCTAATTGCCAGCCTCTAAAACGTCCCTGCAGAGAAAGCTAGTTACAGATTCTCTCTGGAATTCTTATAGGCAGTCCTTTTCCTCTCCCAAAGCCAAGGCTGGTCCTCATATATTTCCCTTTGAGTCAAGTAAGGACAATTTAAGATGTCCTTTTCCTGTTCAGATAATAGGGGCCTGTGATTCACTTTAATCCCACGTTTGATTTATGTACAGTGAACAACACGCAGTCTGGTTTTTTCCTCTTTGAGCTGAGCAGTCTCTGCTTTATTGTACTCAGAAAAGGTGGATTGGAGCACCCCGCTCAAGCAGCTGCCAACAGCCACCTCCCATCCCTTGTAGCTCTGTGGGCAGTGGAAAGAGAGACTCGCCATCTTTCGCGGAGCATCCTGCAGCCCCGATCCTTCCCGCGGGGACACAGGCTCACCGGGCCCCTCCCCCACCACCATCCCACCCCCGCCAGCCCAGCATGATCTCCCCACAGCCTCCCTGTCACCAGTACAGAAGGCCACTGTGACAAATAGATGTTGCGGCAGGATCTTTTTTTTTTCTCTTTTTTCCTTTTCTTTCTCTCGCCCTACCCCCAACCAAACCTTTTTTTTTCCCCCAGCCTTGGCATAAAATGGTCAAATGATGTTCTACTGCAGAATTCAATTTCACAGTTCAGTTAGGTCCTTGATTACACTGCCAAATTCAGATTAATGTGCATTTAACGAACATGGATCAGGGGAATTCTGGCTGACAGCCAGCTGTAATCGGAGCAATTGATAGCTATGTGGAGTTTTATGCCCCGTCCACCCCTGCGCACCACTAGTGAAATTGATTGATTAAATGAATTCATTGCTATAATTATTTATAATTTTGATACATCGCAAGCCTGTGTCTGACCCCATCCTCAGGGACTTGGTGCCCATTGTGGAAGGGTAGTCCAGCTGAGTCGTTAGCCCCGGATTATTTATTCCCAGATCATAGAGCCTTTTGTTTGTTTTGTGCCGTTATTTTTTGATGGGGTTTGACTCGACTTGAAAAAGCACATTCTTAAAGAATGCCTTGGTATGGTATGCTAAAAGGCAACAAAAATGGAAACTAAACCACCAATGTATGTGATTAACCGTTTCAAGGAGGAAGGGAAACCAAGACTGCGTAGATGTTCTTTTCATACGTTTAAAGATTCCTGTAGAGAGAAGTCCTTTTCAGACTGTATTTGATTTTCGGTGACTATTAGTGGTCCTTGAGCACTGCCACTATGTCCTTCGGCAGGATGGGGGTAAACTGCAAGAGGACCTGGTCTTCTCCGCTTACATCTCGCCATATGGAAATCCCCTGAAAGGCCCTGGTCCCATTTCCACGAAGTTACTCTTTCACAAAACCCCCGCGCTATTCTCTTGGGTGGGGTGGGAAGAACGCCTTTCTTGTGTTTATTGTCTTCCCTCCTGCATAGTGACTTCCCTACCCCTGCTCCCAGTCCCCATCCCATGCCCTTGCGATCAAGTCCTCAAAAGTGAACCATGTCTGTCCATCGATATTTTGGAAATGGTGCGGGTGGTGGGAGGTCCATTGGATTTGCTCATTAAATATCTGTACCTCTCGCTGGCCCAACTTCACTATATTATGGTTTCACTCAACGATTAAACCCTACCTCCATCTCAAGAAACTATATTCCAAATGTTAATCTCTCTTCCTTTTTTTTCTTTTTTTTTTTTTTAGAATATATTTGAAAGTCAGGTTGAAAAAACGATCACACAGGTCGGGTTTTACTCCTGTGTTTACATGCATGAACTCTGGTGCGTGTCTGCAAAACAGCATATATGGATACATCAGATTTTTTCATCTACTTCCAAATATAGGATATCATGATGATTTAGAGTAGGACAATGAAATAATTAGAACTGTTTAAGAGCCACGTAAGAGGGCCAGGAGGCCTTGTTATGGAAGAAAGCTTGGGCTTGCTTGCTTCTTAGCGGAAGAAAGGGCATTATTATATCTGAACACAAAGTTCTGGTCTGGCCAACGTGAAAATGAAAGCATAGATGATCAGTTCATTTTGCCGTGATGGTTATTTCTTTGTTGTGTATTTGGAACTGATTCCTCTAAAGCAAGATTGTTCAAACAAAACAACTTAATTTTCCTTCACCATGCTGCTCCCCCAGCCAGGCATTATCATTCATCATTTTCTGGCCCTTGCATTTCTTGTATCTTGCTCCCAGCTGCCCCCAGAAGACAGCTGAGCCCCCAGAGAAACCCCCTAACCAGACTTTTGCTCTGTAGTTTTCTTTCCACACCATGCCCACCTCTGTCCTGACCATGTCTACCTTCGTATCATTGAAGGATAAGTCTGAGAACATACCAAAGGCCCAAGTTCTGAAATGACATTATCTGGATTTAATCCCAACTCTGCCTCTTACTAGCTTTGGGACCTTTGCATGAGCTGCTTAAACTCTCTCTGCTTCCGTCTCCTTATCTGTAAAATGGGACAATTATGAGGCCTGTCTCATTGTTTAACTTGAGGTTTAAACGCATTCACATATATAAAGTGCTGAGAACAGTCTCCCACGCACACGGAAAGCACTCAACGAGTGGCAAATAGAATTAACACTCGTATATATCACTCCTACAAGGGTAGACTCCTAACAGAGCAGTTGGTAAATGAAAGGGGCCGTCCTTGGGCTCCCAGTGAAATGCTCCTGCATTTTCTCCAGGAGTGAGTGCCCCAGCCTTGATAGTACAGATTGAGGAGGTGACAGATAATGGTAGAAATGCCAAAGCAGGCAAGAAACCAGGCCTGCAATGCCAGTGTGCCTTGCACCTGGGACATGTAGACACCCTCCCTGAGAGTGAAGGACAGACCAGAGCAGAAGAACTAGGTTGCACAATCTTCTTAGGGTTATGGGGCCATTCGCCTTGGATTGCTGGTAGGTAGCAATTTCACCTCCCTGAACCTCCATTTTATCAACAATTAAATGGGACAAATTTCCCCCTTCTTGGCTCTCAGAAAAAGAATGAGGGTGCCACAAATATGCAGGCTAGCAAACCCATCAGGGAACCCACAGTTGGGTCACTAAGACCCAACTGAGGGCTGTAAGTCAGCAACTTGGGGGGCCTGAACAGGGTCACTCATCCCCTTCGTCTTCCCAAAGTCAACTATCTGTCTGCCATCTTCTTCTTGAGCAGA
This sequence comes from Mustela nigripes, assembly GCF_022355385.1. Classification (NCBI taxonomy): domain Eukaryota; kingdom Metazoa; phylum Chordata; class Mammalia; order Carnivora; family Mustelidae; genus Mustela; species Mustela nigripes. The sequence goes on from NC_081563.1 coordinate 105,746,925, forward strand.
TGGAAGCCCGGAGGGAGGACCCCATGTTCTCTCAATGGGGAGGCAGTCAATTCTCCTTCCGTAGGTACACCTCAAGCTTGGTTGCAAAAATGACCCCTCATGAGAGTGGTTCTTCCTCATCCATCATTATTTCTTTGAGTCTGTGCCTCTTACTGGCAGCCATGAAAAACAGGAGCAAGGTTTAGTTGCAAAGACCTACTTTCCAAGACCTTTAGCTCCCAGTGAACAACTCAGCCTTTCCTCCCTGACTGGAAATGGTCCCGTTCATGCAGGCGAGGCTCCTCTTCTTTATGCCACACACTGGCTGCCAAGAGCAGATGCTGATAATGCTACTGACAGTCGGTAAAGAAGAAAAGTGGCCCGAGGCAGTGTGGAGTGATGTCTGCAAATCCTCCTGGATACAGCTTCCTTATTTTTAATATATCTTCGGAGATCAGTTATACATGCTTGTGGGGAATGAATTCAATTTCGCTTAACGTACAGGCGCCCATCCTCCACGGAAGACACTGGGAGATGCTGGCGTGTGATAGCTCCCAGGACATACTTTCAGAAATAAAAGTCATGGCCCCCACTTGCCCCACATGCTGGCCTTGTAATTAGCCTGGGCCTGGCTAATCTCAAAGTTAATTTAAGGGAAGAACCCAGTTGTTTAATTTACACTGACATCTTCTTCCCCCTCTCCACCCACATAAACACCCCCATTTTTCCTGTGTGTAGCCCAGATCCAGGGGCTTAGCAAAACTTCAGTGTCATTCCAAATACAGCATCTTAATTATAATGTGGTCTTCAATATATTATAATTCAAAGCACCTTTTCTGATTGTTTTGAGGACTAGTGTTTAGGAATACATATGCTACTGGTACGTTATCTTCAATAAACGCTGGCTGGTTGGGTTTGAAAATAATATTTTACTCTTTATTTTCTCTGACATTCCCACTCTGCTAAGGACTTTCTATAATGATACCAGAGCCTTGAATGTATTGGCCAGTCATTATGCAAATCTTTTGATGTGTGTTCTGTCCTTTAGAGCTCAAAGTGACTAAAGAAGTCTTATTATTGTGATGACTCCCATTTTACAGGTGAGAAAACTGAAGCACAGGAGTTGAAATAACTTGCTTGATGTCATGCAACTGATAAATGGCCAGCAAGGTTTTTGAACCAAGAGCCTGTTTTCTCAGACACCAGGTCACTCTGGGTTGCCACAGTTTAGCCTCCTTAAAGCCCTATGAGGGAGATATTTATGATTCTCATTTTACAGATAAGGAAACTGAGGCTCAGAGCAGCTCAGTGATTTGACAAAGCTGTCAGAGTCAGAACTGAACCCTATGTATGTCCCTCAAAAGCATGTGTTCTCTGTTGAACAATCAGGACAGGGTGCTGGCTTTGCAGTAGCCTGGTTCCTGCTGGTTGCTGCTCGTTGGCGCAAGGCTGTCTGACTGGTGAGCTCACCTGAGTAGATGATGGTGTTCTCCAGACTGGGAAGGGCTGCAACTGTCACTTGGGAGCCAATAAATGGGACAGAAGTGAGAACAGTGCCATGGCAACAATGTTAAGGAGCCCACTGTGTATAGCTCTTGCTGTCAGATCATGGAATAGACATTTGTTCATGCTGTGTGTTGGAGCAGGAGCTTGAGACACCTGCCTTCTTCTCGCCGGCCGCCATATTGCCAGGTCCAATGACTGATATATCCCATCCTACTTCACTTCTCTCTGGCATCCAAATGGCTTCATTACTCCTTCTTCTTGAAATATATTCCTCCCTTGGTTTCAGGACGCCATAGCCCCTTCGTTTCTTTCCTGTATCACTGGCCAGTTCTCTGCTCCTTTATGCAACATCCTTCTGCTTTTTCTGTTCTCTGAATGTTGGGGTCCTTGAACCTTCTCTCACACGTGCAACATTTTGGCTTTTAATACCAACTATCATACTAACGGTATGATTCTCACCAATGACTCCCAGGTGCATGGCATTAGTTTCAGCTCTTTCCTGGACTCAAAGCATGTCTAAGTCCCCTCAGCAACATCTCTGCATGAATGCTTGATAGTTCTCCCAGTCTGAACACAGCCAAGCCAGAATTCTTGGCTTTACCATGCAATAGTTACCTCTTGCTCTGAAACAAATTATCACAAAACTTAATGACTTAAAACAATAATAAACATTCACATAGTTTCTTTGGGTCAGATTTCTGTGACTAAACTAGCTGCATGATTCTGGCCTTGAGACTCTCAAGAGGTGGCAGTCAAGATGCCTGCTGGAGCTAGTCCTCTGAATGCTTGACTGGGGCCAGACGATCACTTCTAGGATGGCTCACATGGCTGTTGGAGGAAGGCCTCAGTTTCTGACTCTTGGCAGGAGGTTTTGCCCTTCAGCCTCTCTGTAAGATTCTTGAGTGTTCTCATGACGTGACAGCAGGAGAGACTCAGAGCAAGCAATCCAAGAGAGAAGGCAGTGGAGCCACGATATCTTTCTTGGTCCCAGAAGGCACTGGCTGTCACTTCCACTGTATTCTTTTGATCCCACAGAGGAGCCTAATATGGTGTAGGAGGAGACGACACAAGGATCCTCAGACCCCATCTTGGATGGAGGCTGATTGCCACACTTCATGAGCTTACCCCTGCCCTGCTACTCCTCAGAACATTAAATGGCCTGTTGCTCAGGCCAAAATCCTGGGAGTCATCTTTGATTCTTTCACATTTTAATCCAATCCACCAAAAATCGTGCCAGCTCTATCTTCAGATCCTACCATAGGCCCCAGCATTTCTTATCCCAACTAGAGGACCCTCTCTAATCTCAACTCACATTGACCACAACAAGCTAACTGACATCCCTGTTTCTACCTTTGCCCCAAAGGTCTCTTCTCCTCTAGCACCCAGAGATCAACATCAAGCTCATATCTCTCCTCTCTTCTCAGCAAACTGTAGTGGTTCCCACTTTAATCAGAGTGACTACCAGTGCCCTTGCAATGACCTACATGATCATCCCTCTGGCTTCTTTTCTGGCCATCGTTCATACCAGAAGAGTCCCTATGCTGTTTATGAAGCCTGTATTTGCCTAGAATCCTGTGTGTGCCCTCTGCCCAGATGACCCCTCTCCTATTCCCTCGAGTCAGCCAGATTTCTACTCATTCATCTTAAATCTTTTCCTCTATTTCCCTTCATATCTTTATTACTACTGGACTGCATACTATACACTTACTGGTTTTCTTGGTTATTATATGTCTCCTTCTCTAGAATATAAACCCCATGAGGGCACAAATACCATCCATTTTTATTATCGCTGGACCTTCCTGTGGAACCTGAAATGATGCCTAGCACATAATAGTAGCTCAAGGATTAATTTGTGGACTAAATGAATTAATGAATGTACTACATAGGAACAATGGGCTTATTTGGAAAGATACCACCCAATAGAACTTTCTGCAGTGGTGGAAGTGTTGTGTATCTATGCTTTCAATGTGATGCCTATTAGATACTTAAAATGTGATTAATGTGACTGAGGACCCAAATTTTTATTTTAGTTTTATTTTTTTATTTATTTCATGTTGCCAGTAGCTACCATATTAGAGTAGATCTAGATCCTTGGGGTGGATGGGGCATGGAGACATGTCCATGTCATTTCATGTACATCCCAGTAGAGCTGTAGAAACTTCCTAGGGTACTGTGTTAATAAGGAGCCTGAAGTCCAGTCAAAAATCTTTTCGAGCACCTTCTGTGTACTCAGCACCGTGTTGTCATCAGGATATCACACAGGAGTGCAGTGATTGATTAGTGCCTTAGTCCTGGGCAAAGAGGTGAATGTGTTATAATGTGGTATATTTACCATATGTCACCTTAGTTGTTCCAGAGCTAGTCAGAGGTCCTTCTTGATCCCTCCCAGGGAGTGATTGCTGGAATGTACACCTAGTGTCCTATAAACCCCTCACTTGACTCCTCCCATCCCTGCTTTGCCTGCCCTCCCTATTCTCCTCTGAGTTCCCTCAATCCAGTCTTCATAACTAGAGTAGAATGTTTTCTGCCGGAATCCTTTCGAGGAATGACCAAATTGGCTTTCACACACATGCTCCTGCAAATTTTGGCTAGTCTCAACTATATTTCCACTTATTTGATGAGAACATTGCATGTGTTTACCATATAGTCCATACTGAAAAGCTGCTTAGCACAGGGAGTCATATTTTCCCTTTTACCTATACCTGCTAGGTGATGTGTATGGCCCTTACTCCCCTCTAGTATATGAGTTCAAAGGCATGGGGAAAGCATTCTACCCCCGAGATTTCTCACTGAAGACTAACATCCTTGAATGACAGATGGGATCTCTTATTCCTAAAAAAGAAAATAGGGTCCAAACACCAAATAACACCTTGGATAAGGCACATTTTAACTAAAACTTCCCTGTGCTTCACCTGAGTGGAGAAGGTCCTTTCCTAGGAGCAGTGGGTACAGTTGGTGCCCCAACCTTTTCCCTTCATACACCTATTATTTCTGTCTTCCAACATTGCTTTTCTTTGTCTAAGGTGGTAGTTCTCTGGCAAGAGCAATTTTGCCCATATTTTGGGGACATTTAGCAACGTCTCAAGCAATGTGTTTGGTCCTAACTGGCAGAAGTGGCTGCTACTGGCATCTAGTGGGTAGAGTCCAGGGATGATGCTGAACATCCAGGACACACAGGGATGTCACCAACATCAGAGAATTATCTGGACCCCAGAATTAATGGTACCAAGATTGAGAAATTCTGTCACTACCCTCTGGAGCCTGCTCAGCCCAGGACATGGGAAGTCAGAAGTGCCAGGATATTAATATTCATGGAAGTAGGTATTAAACAATGTTTTGAAGGGAGGCAGTTCATAAATACCCCAGCTCTTGGCCCCTCAGATGGGACAGCTCCAAGGTACATGCTTAACATAGTCTCCCAGAGTGGTTGCTTACCTGGTAGAATTCGGTTCCAGTTGCTTGACTGGTGACGTGCTGTGTGTGTTAGGGTTCACCAGAGAGATAACCAGTAAGGGAATGTGTATGTGTACACAGAGTCTTTCCTCTGGGGATGACATTAATCCTTCCACTTAAAGCCTTCAACTGATGGGATGCAGCCTACCCACATTATGGAAGATAATCTGCTTTGCTCAAAATCTACTGATTTAAATGTTAAGCACATCTTAAAAAAGTAAATAAATACTTTCACTGTAATATCTAGACTAGTTTTTGACCAAATAACCAGATGCCATAGCCTCACCAAGATAACACATAAAAATTAGCCATCACACTCAATGACTCACACCGTTCATTGGTTTTCCCCTTCTGTGTCTTCACTTCATAACTCCTGGAATCACCTTCCACTACTTGCATTTAAATTCAGGCCTCATAGTCTGCTTCTGGGGATTTTTTTTAAGATTTTATTTTATTTTATTTTATTTTTATTTGACAGGGAGAGTACAAACAGAGGGAGCAGTAGAGGGAGAACTTGATGCAGGACCTGATTCTAGGACCTTGGGATCATGACCTGAGCCCAAGGCTGATGCTTAATCACTTAACCAACTGAGCTACCCAGGCATCCATGCTTCTGGATTTTTTGTAGGGAAAGGAGAAAAGAGTGGCTGGATGGGCAGGTTGTAGGGTAGGTAAAAGGTCTAGAAGCAAGAGCAAGCTTGGTCCTCACAAGGCAAGCATCACCCACAACCACCTCGTGTACGGTGCTCTTCAGTCAGGCCAGCTGTGGCTTGGCTCACTGTGGCATTCAGATCTAGCATGTGAATCCTCTCCATCTGTGTCTGTCTTCCCAGGTGGATTACGATCGAGCACAGATGGTCCTCAGCCCTCCGCTGTCAGGGTCTGACACCTACCCCAGGGGCCCCGCCAAACTACCTCAAAGTCAAAGCAAAGCAGGCTATTCCTCAAGCAGCCACCAGTACCCATCTGGGTACCACAAGGCCACCCTGTACCACCACCCCTCCCTGCAGACCAGTTCCCAGTACATCTCCACGGCTTCTTACCTGAGCTCCCTGAGTATCTCATCCAGCACCTACCCCCCACCCAGCTGGGGCTCCTCTTCAGACCAGCAGCCCTCCAGGGTGTCCCACGAACAGTTTCGGGCTGCTCTACAGCTGGTGGTAAGCCCAGGAGACCCCAGGGAATATTTGGACAACTTTATCAAGATCGGAGAAGGGTCAACCGGCATCGTGTGCATTGCAACCGAGAAACATACAGGGAAACAAGTCGCCGTGAAGAAGATGGACCTCCGGAAGCAACAGAGGCGAGAACTGCTTTTTAATGAGGTAGTTGGTGTGTTCGGATCACTCTTTCTCTCCTATTTAACATTTACTTCCCATTTCAAAAATATTACCTCAGAAAGCACTGAAAATATAAATACAAAGATCACACTCCCATAATCCTTTCTTCTGGTCTTTGTCTCTGCGGGTATGGTTCTCTAAAGTGCTTCATGTGGATCAGCCACCATGACCTTGGCTTGATTCAAACAACCAACCTGTGAGACAGAAAGATGGTACCGCCATGGCCACGATGAAATTTGGACTCAGATAGGTGAAGTGGCTAGCCCAGGGTCACACAGCAGGTCAATGGCATAGCTGGGATTTGAATTCTAGCAGATTCCAAAGACTCATCTTACACTATCCACATGGGTGTATATACATGTTTGTGATACCATGTTTGCCCTTTCTAGCCATTTTTTCCCCCTAAATCTCAGTAAACAGAGGTTAGTTTACCAGTGGATTACCACTCTTTCGGAACTTTAAGATACATGCAATAATGAATTCTTCCTGTGGAGAATAGCGAAAATATAGAAAATGTCCCATAATTTCACAACCAAGAAATAGCCCACATTAATATTTCTGGATTTCCTTTCTGTATTTTTTTCTCTTTAGAAAAAGTAATATACAATACCAACTCCCAGAAAGTTCTTAACAATGAAGACCCTCACTGATGGTCCTATCTCATTCTCCCTAGCACTGGATACTTGTCAAATTATCTGTTAATCTGATAGACATGAGTAAATCTTCCTGCTCTAATTAACGCTATTATTACTAGTGAGGGTGAAATTACTTGTATATGTTTTTAGACCATTTTTGTTTTATTAAACCCTATGTCATTTGCATGCTTTCCAATTAGGGTGGTAACATTTGTCTTATTGATAAGTGAGAGCTCTTGATATATTAAGGAATTAACCCTTTTCTATGTATTTGTTGAACATATTTTTCCAGTTCATTTGCCTTTTACACTTATTACTTGAAAGTTCTAAAATGCACATAGGAGGAAAAACATGAATACCTATGTCTAGGGACATAAAATATTTTGGAGTAATATTCCTCTATTGATTTTATGAACCTTTAGGGAAGAGAGATGAGCTTCCGTGGATGGAAAATCTAGGTCTTAAAGATAGCAAGTCAGGATTCCAATGTTAGATAATATGTCAGTCTCTAGCAAAGGATGGACCACACACATATCCTAAAAGACATTATAAAAATGCAATCAAGAATGACTTTGAATTCCTCTTCTATGGAGGCTCACATGAATCCACACATGGCTTCAACCCCCATGGGTGTTCATTTTCTCATTGTGTTCCACATCGCAGAGAGAGCCCCAGGTGAGTGGGCTTCAGCTTGTCACTTCCACGACACCGATTTCTGGAACTTATTTCCAAATCACAGTGCCAGAACAGCCAGGACAACATAATGTAGATAATTTTGTAATTTATTAATTAACATTAAATCTGAAAATGTCACCAGAAGCAGCCGCGGGTCAATAATTCTTGAAAGCTCTCTCTGGTAAGTTCAAGTTAACCTTGTATATGCCTGAGTCATGTTTGCTTTTACCTTCAAGACCTGTCCTTTGTATTCAGCCCAAACCTCTCTCACACTCAGCCCAGACCTCCTCCCAAGATGTTAAGTTAGCCTCATGTGGCCCTACTCCTGCTGTTCATTTCATTCACTTGTGAAGACCTACTCTTCATTTGCCATTTAGAGTTGGTGACTTTTGCCAGGTTAAACAATGGTAGAGTATGAACAGTGCATTCTAAAGGAGACCCTTAGGAATATCTGTCATACCCTCCCCCCCCCCCAATGCAAACAGTCAACAAAACTCCCTCTTGTAAGTACAAACCTTGCCAGGGTTCTCCCTGTTTTCACTTTCATTATCCCCAAACCTAGCGTCTGATTGCACTATCATTTTCTCTAAATTGACTAACTGGTTCCTTTCATTATTGCTAGCTACCCTCAAACCTGTCTTTTTGTCTATTGTAGACTCCTGAATAAATCCCCCCATCAATATTTCTTAATCAGTTATACTCACAGCACAGTTGGGGCCATAAGAGAACAGAAAGCCAAATCTCACCATCACAAGTCAAAAAGCATCTTTCCATTTGCCCAGGTTGTGATAATGCGGGATTACCACCATGACAACGTGGTTGACATGTACAACAGCTACCTTGTCGGCGATGAGCTCTGGGTGGTCATGGAATTTCTAGAAGGCGGTGCCTTGACAGACATTGTCACTCATACCAGGTATGTCTCTTCATTCTCCAGACAAATAATTCCAAATGCTTATTATTTCTTATGCAGGGTAAGCCCTCAATGACTATTTTTACAAACTCTTTATAAATTGGAAGCCCTTTGAAGTCAGGGAGTATGACGACCCTTTTTTTTTTAATTCCCTAAATGCCTATTGTAATATCACGTATGTTTAGTTCATGCATTCAGTTAACATTCTCCTTGTCCTCCAGAAGTTCATTAACACCTAATGATTTTAAGTCAGCAAACTGATGACAAAGGACTTTCGGTGCCAAACAACAGAATTTCCCATTCTTAGGTATTTTGCTAAAACTGAATTTTATTCTGAGTTGCTATGCTATTGCTCTGTAGTAATACCACCAAGGGTACCTGAGTGGGGAAGAGGCAGATGGAAGATGAGTCAAAGTTTTATGTTATAATAAGAAACCTACATAATTGAAATTCTTTGATTCTGTTTTTAAATAGTCTTGCAAGTAACAATGGTTAATTATCATTATTACCTCTGCTACTTGCTTCCCTGATGTGTCAGTTGTGGTCATTGAATTCAGTGTGTCTTGATCACCTTTTATGTGCCAGGCTCTTTTCTGGGTGCTGGGGACGCAAAAAATACAAACAATTAAAGTCTCAAATATATTCCTTCAAGGATGTCACAAGTTAGAAATAAATATATTATAATATTTGAGCAGTAGTAGAAAGATATATTGAAGTAGCAAAGAATACCTGAGTATCTCTAACAGGGAAAATAAAGAAAGATTTCCAGTGTAAGGGGTTAACCAAGATGAGTTTTGAGAGTTGCATAGGAGTTTTCTAAGAAAGCAAGTGGGAGGAAATGGGCGTTGAAGGCAGACAAAATATGTGCTAAGACAGTGTTCTTCAGGTTTTAATACGCATACAAATGACCTGTGGTTCTTAGTAAAATGCAGATCCTGATTCAATAGAAGAGGGCATGAGATTCTACTCTAACAAGCTCCCAGATGATGCCAATCCTCCATGTTCATGGACCACAATGGAGAAGCGAGGTTCTAAGGAACAGACATATTAAAAAACAAACAAACAAACAAACAAATGTTACATTTGGGAAACTTTATAAATTTGCTCTTGGTAGTAAATAATGCTCCAAAGGGATAAGAGATGATTGTCAAGAAGGAAAGGCACAAGATGTTAGCTGATATCACCGAAATGGTGCCTAAACTGTAAGTGAATCTAGGTGAAAAATAGGGGGGAAGCAAGGTAGCAAGAAGGTATTGAGGGACACTGTGAGGGATAGAATATGCTGTTTCTCCCTAAAATCAGGCGGTGTTTCAATCATGACCTTCTACAGCTCTCAGTCTCAGTAGACCACCTAAAAACAAAAGAACATAAGGGAAGACACTGAAGGTTTATGACCAAAATTTCAGATGGCAGATCCCTGTTGGTAAACCCATAGGACCCAACCCTCCCCAAAGTGCATAAGATCATCTTAACTTATAGGAACAAATATACTGAAGAAACCTAAGCTTAAGACAAATGTGACTTGCATCTAAAGCAATTAATAAAAATATATCCAGAGGAGAGGATTTTTTTTTTCCTGCCCCAAAAAACTTCAGATAACTACACATGTCTCTCCAGAGCTCTCCTTTTTGTCACGGTTTTTTTCAGTTTTTATTGTGTGTCAGTGGGATCCACTTAAGAGCTAGCCTCTCTGGAATCCATTGTGTTCTCTAATCCTCTCCATCCAGTTTTGTCAATAATTTCCTGTTGAAGGCAGAGAGCTCCAGGGAGTGGAGAGAAGTTGTATGTCAAGGAACTCTTGAATATTTAGAACTTGAAATCCTTTGAATCTTAAGTTTAGAATTTAATTCTTGAGTTATTTGGAGAGATTTTCCTATAGTAGATATTCAATAAAGGCTTTACTGAATGATTGATTGATTAATAAAATAACCCCTTGCTACTCAAAGTGTGGTCTGGAGAATAGCAGTATCAGCATCACCTAGAAGCTTGTTAGCAATGCAGAATCTCGGGCTCTACCCGGACTGACCATACACAAGGTAGCCAGGTACTCAGGCATTTCCTATGGTTACCAATGTTTTAGCCCTACCTAGCATCTTGTTAAATTATATCCTACTGATTTCCAGGAACAGAGGGTTCTAGAAGGCAAGGGAAAGTGCCGAACACTTCAAACATTAACTCCTGTAACCTCTAAGAAACAGAGCCAGGATTTGAGTTTGGATTTGATTCCAGTACTGAGGCATCTTTAATCCCAATTCAGGCTTCCTCTCTGCAGAAGTAGGAAAGCGCAGTCTTTCTACAGTGGGTCTTATGCATTTCAAAGCCACTGAATTCAGAATCAGTACTACTTGTCACATATGCCAATTAAAGGTGATTTTTTTAGTCACTGATAGGGGCTCAGATTCCATTAACTTTTGTTGTTGCTGACCTGTAAACTATCTTAATGTCTGCTTCAAATAACTGGAATCCCATGAAATCCTAGAAAAATCAATTTCATTGAAAAAAGTGATTCCTGCTTCTGAATTATTTTTAAAGTATATTTGAGCTCATCCCTGCTGATGATGCTCTAAGTCTCCAAGGGTTCTATGGTGGGCAGACATTAGCCATTTTTTTCACAGTCCAGCACAATGACCAACCCATTCACACAAAACCAAGAGCACAGAAGTCTCTCAGACAGGAACATTTTCTTCTTGCCTGCCGTAGTAGGAGAATGAGGCATTGCTGGAAGAAGCGTCTTCGAAGAGAAAGGGTACCCATTCTCTTTACACCTTTGACCTCCTAATTGGCCACCTCCTTGGATTTTACTTTGGACTCTTAATTTTACTCAGACATAGTTTGCTGGCATCAATAAGACTGACACATATTCAGGGCCATCCATTTCCTTGTCCTGTTGAGTTATGAGTTCCCTGGGGTGATTTTCCAAGGCTGTCCTTGAATTTGGACTCTCGTCAGTTACACCCTCTGTCCCTCCTGACAGTCTCCTCTGTTAGCATGACTGTTTTAGGAGATCTTTCACATTTGCTATCTGCCTTGAGCCTCACACTGTTTCTGTGAGAGGGAAGTTTTATACCCAGATGAGTTAGGCCTCTGGGGCTTATTTTGATGGTACTGATGATGTCCAAGTAATTCTTCCCACATAGGTTCTTCATGGCTGAAAATCCATTCATATGAGTTGCATATGATATAGTGGGGACATTGGAAAAGCATGGGTCTGAACTCAAGAAGAGGTGGAGCTGCATTCATAATCTGGTCACTTTCTTAACTGGGTTAACTTGGGCAGGTCACTTGACCTCAGTCTCTTCTGAAGCCAGAACCCTTCTTCAGAAGGGTGCAGCCGTGAAATGTGGGAGCACATATCCAACACTGTGCTTTCTTTTCTCATTCCTAAGGTCAGTTTCTCCAAGAATCATCCAGTCACGCTTAGTTATTAGTAACTAAGTCCAGTTTCCTTCTTAATGGACCTAGGGCAACAGGAATCTTCAGCTCCTGGAGGCAAGGGATCTTAGCGATCCAAAGACCATGTTGTCCAAGTCCAGCTTTAAAGGGAACTGTTGGTGTCTTCATTTCCAAGATGAGGAGAAAATAGACCTGAGGAAGTTAAAAAGCCTTGCTCAAGCTCAGCTATCAGGCATACTTGGAATCTTGGCTCTATGCAGTGCAGTCTCTCTGTAGAACCCTGGAGGTTTATCAATACCTAAGAAATTACCCATGAGAGTCTAAGGAAGTACATTTGCATTAATGACCCAAAAGCCAGCAAATAAACCATTTCCTTTGGCTTATATTTGGCCTCTGTCATCCTCACTGCCAAACCTTAGGTTCTAGGAGTCAGATTCCAAGACTTCTTTGTGCTTGCCTGTAGATTTTCCAGACATGGGCTAGAGAGCATAGACTGGTTCACTAGACCCCAAGGGAGCTGACTCTCTTGATCATTTCAAAGATGTTCTCAAACCTGTCTTTGCTCCTTAAATGTTATTTCCTTTCCAGAATGAATGAAGAACAGATAGCTACCGTCTGTCTATCAGTTCTAAGAGCTCTCTCCTACCTTCACAATCAAGGAGTGATTCACAGGGACATAAAGAGTGACTCCATCCTCCTGACAAGTGATGGCCGGGTAAGATTTCCTGTTTGGCCTCTCCATAGTTTAGCTTGCGACTTTGTCTGTCATGGGCATTATCCCCCTAAGAGCCCTTTCATCTCCCTGGTCACAGTCACCCACTGCCCTTCCCAGCAAGCTTACCAAAAAGGAAATTACCATCCTCTGTGTCATCCTATTAGTCAGGATTATCTGTGATCTGAATTTGATGGATGACTTCCTACTTTAACAATGAGGGTAGGAAGGGATAGAAACTATGGAAATTTCTTTCCATTTTCTTCTATGTTCTTATTTTTGTTGGAGGAAAAGAGATGAATTTTCTGGGGTTTTGTCCACCCTTTTTGTGGAGTTGTGCATGTCTGCAGTATCTCTCAGAGTTCCTGCAGGAAAGAGAAGGCAAACTCCAGTGGACAGCTTGAGGAGAGTTTAATAAAGGTGTGGGCAGAGGTAGACAAGTCCGAAGGAGGAGTACATGACGATTCATGTGGCATTCTAGAATAGTGTGCCACTCTTACTGCCTCATGCCTGAGGAGGGGAGGCCAGGACCTGGCTACTGAAATTTGAAAACAAAGATTATTATATGAAGAGGGATGCCTGGCAGGAACTCTGATCTTCAGTGGAAGATGGCCACAGTGGAGCTATATGATGGGAGCTGGGAGGATCAATATCTGAACTCCCTCAGTTCTTTCCTTCCAGTGTCCTATTGGTACTTCCCATTGGTCGAACCCAATCAGAAGCTATCAGTGGGGTCAACACAGGTTGGCGTCCCAGGAGTCAGAGGGGAGGAGAATAGATCTGGAAAGGCAAACGAAAGATATCCATCAACCCAACTTATCCCTAAGCCCAGACTGCTGCATTTCCCATCCCCACAGCTAGCTCAAGGGAGTCTGCGGAAACTCATCAGCCACACCAGGCTACAAAGAATATAGACTACAGTAGCCAAGGAAAGAATGAGTTGGCATTTCAAAGCAGTCTTAGTTAGACGGTAGAGTTTTGAAGCATAGATTTTTATCATCTAGGCCCTTTTAATCTCCTAGAAACTCCCACCACAGGTAATGGCACTGGCGTGCAGGGAGCCAGTTGTCCCATTAGTACACCTGTCCTTTACAACCCAGCAATCTCAGCCATCTGGGAAATGTTCACATCACAGCAGAACTGCCCAGGAACAATCCGAGGGCAGCTAAAAGAAATTCTTCCCAACACTTCAGCTTTTTTTCTGTTTTAAAGAGATTGTCAATTCTACTGTGGAAAATGCAAGAAATTCAGAAAAGTATAAAGGACAAAATAAAGATCACCCTTAATGCATTTCCCATTCTCCCCATATTTCCCTGTACATGTACTTGCAAACTTGGGATTATTTTTAATGGGTAGTTTAAGTCCTGCTTTTTGCATTACTCAGGCTGATTTTTTTTTTTTTTTTTTTTTTTAGAAAGAGGGTATGGGAGGGTGCATTAGTCAGTTCTTGCTACGTAACAAACCACTCTACACTCAGTGGCTTAAAAGGACAATCACGTATTTGCTCACAGTTCTGTGAGTCAGCATTTGGACTGTCCTCCTGGAACAGCTTGTCTCTACTCCATGGCCATCAGCTGAGCTCACTTTTCATTTGTTGTCAGCCTTCTGTTGATGGTCTCATTCATTTGCCCAGAGCTTTGTCATGGGTCCCCCATCTCCCAGAAGATTCTCCCAGACTTATTCCCATGGTGCCTATGGCAAGGTTACTCAGATCAGCAAGAGAGGCAAGCTCCATGGCACGCTTTTGAACCCTATCCTTAAATCTTGTTTGCTAATGTCCATTTTGGCCAAAGTGAGTCGCACAGCCAAGCCTAGATGCAAGGGATGGGAAGATGGATTCCACCTCTTGATGAGAGAAGATGCAGAGTCACATTGCAAAGGGATGTAGGTATAGGAAGGGGAAGGATATGTGGCCATGTTGCACAATTTCCTAAAGTGTGGGGGAGCTGTGAGAAAAGTCTGGGACCTTCCCCTGGCCTGAGTCAAGAGAGTACTTAAACAAGGTTCCATGACTTTGGAACATAATTCACAAAGCACTGAACTGATCCGCAAATGGGTCCTGGGGACTACTGATGCTTACAGGAAAAAAAGAAAAAGAAAAAAGCAGAATGGTTTCAAGCAGGCTTTTCCCCTTCCTAGAGATTGATGACAAAAGCTTTCTTGCTACAAGCACATGTCAGATGGCAATATCAGACATGAGACTAAGATAATTCATTGTTTAATCAGCTCAAAGATCTCCCCTTCCCACAGTACACAGGTTATTAAAATCATTCAGTGTCATTCTCAAGGGCAGAACCTATGCTCCACACACTTCTTGAATTTCCATGTACCCAGCAAAGAGCTCCCAAGGACTGGCACATGGTGAATGCTTTTAGCCTTACTGGTTTGTTCACTCACTCCTTCCGTAAATATTCCCTAAATGTCTACTGCTTTCCAGAGACAGTTGTAGGTCCTAAGGATAAAAACAGCAAAACCACTACTTACATTAAGCTTATTTGGGGCATGGAGGTGGGATAAATACACAAAATCACTCTAGACAGGTGGTGATAAGCACTAAGTTTTCCATAATTAATTTAAGCAGAGTAAGAATATGGTAGAAAGTGATAGAGGATGGGATCAGAGAAGGCCCCTCTGAGGTGGTGATACTACAGCAGAGACTGCGTGGGTCCTATGGCTGTCAGGGTTGAGAATGTTCCAGAAGAGGGAGCAAGCAGCATGTTGAGTAGATCCTATGGGTCTTAGGTATGTGTCCCAGAGTATGCTCTTTCACATTTCAGAACAACATACCATGTTGATTCCATTGGGCTTCTTCAGTTTCTATAGAGAAAGGAAACTTTTTTTTTTTTTTTTTGAGAATGCGAGTGAAGACCTAATGTGAACACTTCAAGATTTGAACTAATTTATTTGTACCAATTTATTAGAGTCTGAAGTTTTACATTGGAGAAAGCACCCTCATTTTTTTTATTGTCATTGTAACAAATCACTCCAACACTTGGGGTCTTAAATCAAAAGTCATTTAGGATTTTTACATGGCTCTGAGGATTGGCTGGGCTCAGCTAGCCAGGACCACTCTGACTTGTAGTTAGATGATGCATCTGGAAGTCTTCCTCACTTACACGTGCTGGCTGGGGGCTGGGCACTCAGCTGAGCTGTCAACCAGAACACCCATGATGTGACCTCTCCGTATGGCCTTCCTCTCAGCATGGACGCTGGATTCCAAGAGCAAGGGTCCTAAGAAAACAAGGTTTATGACATAACCTTGAAGTCCCATAACGCCACATCCACTGTACTTTCAGTTCTTCCAGTTCAGGAGGAGGGAATTTAAAACCCTCCTCGGTGGGAAGAGGATTGACTCCTGTCGTCAAAGGAGCTCATGGGCTGGGGCATAATATTGCTGGCTTTTTCTGGAAAATGTTATCTGTCACACAAGCTATAATGAGTTTTCTTGTTGTTGAGAGATGTGCAGCATCATTAACCCTTAGAGAAATACAAATTAAAACTAGCAGATATCACTTCACATCTATCCGAATGGCTAAAGTGAAAAGTAGCGATAATACCACTTATCCACACACTACTGGTGGGAGTGTGGAACAGTACAGCCTCTCCGAAATATGAGTCCTTTCAGAACTAAAAATTGCATGTGACCAGTAATTGCCTTCTTAGGCATATATTCCAGAAACATGGAAACTTATTTTCACACATAAACTTGCACATATATGTTTGTAGCAGTTTCATTTATTATAGCTTGGACCTAGAAACTACCTGAGTGTCCTTCCAAGGGTTAGTGGTTACACAAACTGTGATGTGTTTATACCATGGAACACCAGGCAAAAACAAAAACAAAAACAAAGAAGAAGAAGAAGAAACCAGTGATACAATAAGCACTTAGATGAAGGAATTGTGCTGAGTGGGAAAAAGCCAATCTCAAAAAGATGCATTTCACATACTTCCATTTATATAACATTTGTGAAATAGCATAATTATAGAAATGCAGGGAAGATTAGTGGTTGCAGGGGTGAAAGACTGCAGGGTGACTGTAAAGGGGTAGCCCGAGGAGTCTTATGGTGATGGGACAATTGAGTACCATTTTTTAAATTAATTAATTTATTTTAGAGAGCATGTGAAAGCAAGGGGAGAGACAGAAGAAGAGAGAGAGAATCTCAAGTGGACTCCCCACTGAGTGCAAAGCTAGATACATGGCTGAGGCTTACAACCCTGAGATCATGACCTGAACTGAAATCGAGAGTTGGATGTTTAATCAACTGAGACACCCATATGTTCCAAGGGGCAATTGGGTACCTTTACAGTGTTGTTGGTTACTCAAGGCTACAATTGCAATTGCAAAGTATATACACACTTAAACACTACATACATAAATGAGTTCATGTACAAATGAATAAACCTGAACAATGTCTATGGGATGTACCAACATTAGTTTCTTGGTGTTGATATTGTACTATAGTTTTACAAGATGCCAACATTAGGAAGGACTGGGTACACATTGCTTTGCAACTTCCTATGGATCTACAGTTATTTTAAAATAAAAAACTAAAAGAGACAGTGAATTGCTTAAGTTTGTTTCAAAGGATAAATCTCTGGGGTGCCTGGGTAACTTCGGTGGTTAAGCATCTGAGTCTCGATCTCAGGGTCATGAGTTAGTTTGAGCCCAACACTGGGCTCCATGCTGGAGGTGGACCCTACTTTAAAAAGGAAAAAATAAAAAAAAAAGGATACATCCTTTTTGGCCTCTAAAAAAGACTAGAAGGGAAATTGTGAAGCTTCAATATAAATGATAGCTAATGAGTCACTAATTTGTATTAAGCAGGGGGGGATATGGTATTTGGATTTGAAAGGGAAAATAAATAGCATATCACAGGTGGTTGCAAGAATTGCATGAAATAATTTGTGTAAAACCATCAAAAGTAAACCAGGTCCAACACAGAAGCTCAAAAAGGGTGATCCCCCCCCACCCTGGAACTTAAGGGTGGAATAAATTCATTAACAATTGTTTTTTGGCCTGAGGCTTACATTTGAGATATGATACTTAGGAGCCACTTCACAGGGATTGATTTAACTTTTACCAAATTCACCAGCTACAATGGAATTCAAACCCCTGACCTATTAATCCCAGTGCCTATTTTGAAAAGGGACATACACAGTGATTTTTATAGTCCCCCCCCCTTTTTTTTAACTAAAAATTTATTGCCACAATTTAAGAATCAGGAGATGTCACAGAAAATTTCAGATTCCCATCTTCCTTTAAAAAAAAAAAAAAAATCAAAGTATCTGACAATGCTGTGCCTGCCTTCACACATGGCAGTCCCGGCGGTGGTGTGCTCAGGGTGACTGGTGTTTAAGCCGATGCTGTTGCTACCGCATCTTCACCAGACTTCCTCAACTCGCTCCCCCTCCCAGTGCCACCCCTAGCAGCTCTTTTCCTGGAAACTTTCTCCAGCCTCTGTGGTCTGGTCTCCCAGTCCAGAACCCAGGCTAGAAATTCCAGGGAATTAACGTTCACCCTCCCTTGGGGCAGCCCAGGATCACCTGATGGAAGCTGGGGTATAAACACCCCAGCTGCCTTGCCCTTGGGTAGACATGTTCTACCCAATCTCCCGGACTTCCTCGTCATGAGTAAGCTCTGGTTCCCACATTGCTGGGGACTGGCTGCCTTCCCTGCCTACTTCACTACCAGTGTTTTATGTATCTCCCCAATAAATGACTTGCACTTGTCTTGTGATGTGCTCAGAGGGAGAGGGGACTAAACCAACGTACTGCACAGGTGCAGTGTAATGTGTGTGCACTCTCTTCTTTCACAGGATTGCAAACCAAGGTAAAGGATAGCTATGGGGCCATAGAAGGCAACTAGGGCCTTGAGACTGTTCCACACCCCCTTTCCTGGGCCCTGACAGCCAGGACAGTGTCTCTTCACCGAAGACATGTACGCCTAGTTTTTCATAGTCTCCACCTGGCCTGTTAAATTTGTCTTTTGGCACCTTTAGGCATTTGAGTGTTTTTGTGTCTCGAATACGTAGAGTTCTACAGTTAGAAGAAGACCTGAAGATTATCTCCCAGAAGCTGTTCATAAATGAAGAGAGACGTGAGCATATTACACAGCATGCGTAAATTGATTCCTTTACCACAGCATCTGAGATATTCCCAGACTCTAGGCCTCTTCCTTTCCCTGCAAGAAGCACAGACTGAGAAGTCAAGAGACTGTGTCTGAGTCCTCCTCTCTATTGCCTTCCTGTTGTTGTAGTCTTGGGCAAGTTCCCGCCCTGTCCCACTCCGTCAAACGGCAGAGAACTGGCTGAGGCCTCCGTATTGATCCAGCTTAGGTGCTCTGATGCCCTCCCTCTCCTCTTCAGCTTAGCAGTTGAAGAAGTGGGTCCAAAACTGGAGACCCCTTCATCAGTCTGGCCCCTTCTAGTACCTCTCTCCACTCCTTTGTCCCGGATCATTGCTCTTCTTAAAACAAATTTAAGAACTATAGCGAGCATGAAAACCAATGGGGTCTTTGGCTTAAAAACAAATTCCTGAGTCCACTCACCAGAGATTCTGATTCCAGGCAGCCTGGGTGATACCCAAAAGCCTGCATCCCTTTCAAGTTCCCAGAAAATGCCAGTGCTACCCACTGTGAGTATCACTGCCTTAAAAGAAGCATCCAGAAACCAGGCACAAACGGATCCATCTTTTTGCCTTAGCAAAAACCTGGAGCAGAAGCATGAATTCTTCAGAGTGTAGGCAGTTTACAAAATGAGGGTTTTACCCTCTCTCTAAAACCTCTAGCTATTTTGTGGGTAGACTCTCCCTGCCTTCTCCTCCTCCAGCCATGGTTTTGTGCAACCCCTGATTCCTAGCCAGGACCGGCTGAGATGACTAGGATTTCAGCTTTAAAGAGCAGCTTTGAGCCCTAAGCTCTAGTTTCTCCTCTGGCCCCTGGGGAAGAAGCTGCATCACCTCCTTTTAAGGGACTAGCGGTGTGCTAGCTGCAATTCTCTTAGCCTAGCTGCATTAGTGAGACAAAGCATTTCCTAGTCTACCATGTTGTACCATTCTACGTGAAATAAGGCTCAGCTTAGAGTCTGTGTGATTTGCTTTGAAGATCTGCCTATGGTGCTTTATTGTACTCATTATTTGAGTTCTCATTATCTACTTGCAGATTGGTTTGGATGAGTATTGTGTGCAATTATGTTCTTCTGGAGAATTGTCTCTTTTATGTCCTTGGATGAGTAAAAAATTCATGTAAAAGGGCTTTCACGTCTACAGCGGAGGAACAGACCTAGCTTCCTGTGTTGAGTTTCAGTTTCTCAGCTTACATATTGTCAGGGAGATAATTATTAGTCTGGCAGATTTGGGGTCTTTTTTTCTGTCTGGAAAAAGAAAGCCGCACCAGAGGTATTGACATTAAAAACTGCCAACGTCAAAATGCTGATGCATTCACCTGCTTAGTTCAGGTTTTTTAAAACATTTTTTTTTTAAATGTTTTAGCGAATTTGTTCCTCCCCCACTGTCTGCATAGTAGGGTTACGAATTTACTCACATTAAAGCTTTGGAAATAACCACACACATGCACACACAATTATATTTTATCTGTTTCTTAAAACTGATCTAGACTTCTTCACGAAGCTCTACTGATTAAAACAAACAAACAAAGGCAACTCTTAATTTAATCTATTAAATTCAGTCTACTTAAGTAAACATTGTCTATTAAAGTTCAGCCACATTATGGTAAGCCTTAACTTTATAGCTTTAGAACCTCAGACTTTCAGATTTGGCCACCATCTACTTCCTCTTCTCATTTCCCACCCCTCTCTTTCTCAAGGACTCTGGGAGAATAAGGGACAAATGTTGCTTCTGAGAACTCAAGGTGACAGATGTAAGACTCATCTTCTTGTTCCTCTTTGGTCCCTGCCTTGGCATAACTGGCCTCTTCTGCTACCAGGACTGGTGACCACTGGTCCCACAGCTCTGGGCTTTTCAAAAGAGTGCCTCTGCTGCATGTCACAACTCCAGCCTCTTGGTTCAAGTCTTGAAAACCATCCTGAGGCTCCTCATGTCAACCATAGGCCTGTGCCAGGAATTTTTCCATTCCTTCATTGAGATCTGGAGGATCTTCTGGAACCCTGCACAAGAGACAGAGACCATGGAAGCCAATAGCACTGCCTCAAGTTCACTGCCACCCACTCTGTTGTGCCATCTCTCCCAGAGGCCACATTGGGCATAGCTACAGCTAATATTCAGCAAGCATTCATTAGTATGTCTATACCCATGATTAAAATATTGCAATATATTCATGCTTGTGGGTTAATAGCCACTGTTTCAAGTCATTGGAGTATCCCCCATTACAACAGCTCTTTACTGGGGTGCCCTTACCTCATTAAAGATGGTAAAGCTCATAGGATAATTCCAGGACACAGCTCAACTTCATTTCTAGACTCCAATTGATCTAGATGATTCCGGTTATTAAATATTTTTAATATTACCTCTGAACTCAGATGCATGTGGCTGTTCCTCACCCTTGTTTGTTTGGGGTTGTATGCTACTCAGGTATTTCTGAAGGTCACCGCCATCTGCTTGGGGTGCTGGAAGTGAAGTATAATAAAGAGTTGGGACCTAAATCAAATGACTTCTCTTTGTCTTCTCCTGCAAACAATCACAGGCTAAAAGGGATGGACTATAGGCTTTTTACTTCTGAATTGTAGACTCCTTTGACAGTAAAGAAACAAGGATTATGGACCAGCTACCATGGCCACAGAGCTCTCTTCTTTGTACCACATACGAAATCTATGATCTGACACATTAGGGTTTGATTCTCGATATGCCAAAGCAACTGAGTAAAGTATCTCTCCATTAAGCCAGTTTTCTCTAGCATTCCATCCGGAACAATCCAGTCTCTTCCCACTCCAACCCATACTACCACTAACCTTGGCCTGATTAGAGAGGAGATCATGAACAAGGAAATAGGAAAAGATACAATTGCCAAAGCATTACCTCCATTTCATCAGTGATCCAACTTTGAGTCTAGAAGCAGGTGTCTTCACTAAGTCAGTAATGGTTTCAGAAAGAGTACCAGTGTGTCTTCTACCACACGATTTGCTCTCATATGTATGTGTCATTATAAAATAAAATCAATCTAGTAATATGTGTTTTTTGGGTATCTACTATTTTCCCAGATTTTAAGGAACACAGTGAGGCTTCACAATTAGGAGGCAGAGCTTCTGCCTCTGAGGACTTTCATTTCTAGCCAAAGGGACAAAATCAGCATCAGAAAATAGTTCAAGATTGAATGAACATTAAATTCTCTCACATTTAAAGAGGAGAGATCAATATGGGTTCCTGAGAAAAATTCTGGAATAAGTGAGAAGTGACAAGGGCCTTGAAATATGAATTTCATTTTTTTGAATCAAGAGTTGAATATGCTTTCCCTCTAGGACTAGGAAGTAGACAGAGATGTTCCCCCCAAGTACTAGAATATGCAGTAATTCAAGAAAAGGAAAAATAAAATGTAAACATCTTGGGAAGGAAGAAGTAAAACTGTCTTTGTTTACAGATGATATAATCACCCATGTAGAAAATTCAAAAGAATTGACAAGAAAAACTAAAACTAGGGGCGCCTGGGTGGCTCAGTGGGTTAAGCTGCTGCCTTCGGCTCAGGTCATGATCTCAGGGTCCTGGGATCGAGCCCCGCATCGGGCTCTCCGCTCAGCGGGGAGCCTGCTTCCTCCTCTCTCTCTCTGCCTGCCTCTCTGCCTACTTGTGATCTCTCTGTCAAATAAATAAATTAAATCTTAAAAAAAAAAAAAAGAAAAAGAAAAAGAAAAACTAAAACTAATGACAGTTATAGCAAGGTTGAAGGATATATGGTTTTAGACCGAAGTTAGTCATTTTGCTATATGCTAGCAATGAAAGTGAATTTGAAATTATAAACACAATGCCACTCATACAAACACCCTAATATATTTAGGCATAAATTTAACAAATCATATACTAGATTTATTTCAGGGAAACTACATAAGTGTGAATGAAATCAAAGGACTAAATAAATGAAGAGATACTCAATGTTTGTGGATAAAAAGACTCAATATTCCCAAAAGGTCATTTCTTCCGAACTCAATCTATAGATTCAGTGCAATCCCAGTCAACATCCAGGCAAATAACTTTGTAGAAATTGACAAACTGATTCTAAAGTGTATGGGGAGAGACAAAAGACCAACACAATAGCCAAAACATACTAAAGAAGAACAAAGTCATCCAAGACTACCACTGCCTGACTTCAGGACTTATTAGAAAGCTACAGTTAGTCTACAGCCATACCACCCTGAACGCACCCGATCTCGAAAGCTAAGCAGGGTCAGGCCTGGTTAGTACTTGGATGGGAGAAAGCTACAGTCATTGAGACAGTCTAGTATTGGCAAAAGGAAAACAGATGGGCCAATGGCACCCAATAACCCAGAAGTAGACCCACATAAATAGAGTCAACTTATTTCTGACAAGGGAGCAAAGGCAATACAATGGAGCAAAGATGGTCTTTTCAACAAATAGTGCTGGAACAAGTGGACATCCATATCCAAAAAATTAATCCAGACACAGACTTTATACCTTTCATAAAAATTAACTCTATGTGGAAACACAGACTCAATGGAAGCACAGGCTGAGAAGGGAGGAGAGAGGTCTGCATTAACAATCCAGCAAGAGCATATAAAGACAAGAGGTGAGGGTTAAGACACAAACCCTCAGAAGCCCAGTCTTTAAGGTACAAGCAGCAAAGAAAGAGCCAGAGAAAAATGTTGAAAAAGTTCAGGGAGTTCTGAAGAGAATTAAGGGGAACTTGTGCCATAGAGACCATACGTTTAATCTATGGAAATTAACCTTCAAACACCCACTCTGAACCGTTGTTTTCATTGCATGTTTTCTATCACCACCAGGAACCCGAAGCCCCAGTCCTCTTCAGTGAACTTCATCTGAAGTTCAGACAAGCCATCATCAACAGAAGTCACAGCCCCCAGAAATAAACTGAATCCTGGTTTTCCAGAGTATATAAACCTGCAGGGAGCCTAGTGGTTCTTAAGGATAATCGTAAAAATTCGGTGCAAGGATTTTCAGTTTTGTTTTTGTTTTTTTCTCTCTGATGACATCTAGGATAAATAACATATATATACATGGGGACATTAGGATGGCCACTTGAACCCCTAGTGACCAAGTGCTAACACCCAGTTTCTACACCCGTATTTCTGCCCACATTGACGTTTACATTGGCAAATTCAGTTTGTTATAAGCAAAGGAGGAAAACAAAAAGACGAGCCAGTACTTCAAAATGATATCTCAGCATTCCACATAATAGGGTCTTGCTTTAATTCAAATACAGATATGGGGTTGATCATTTTAATCCTCTCATGGTACTTAGAAATCTGAATGTGTTCAAAGCAAAACCACCTAAACAGCAGCAGTATGTACAAAACTCACCTTAAGAATAGCAACTTACTGGGGTGTCTGGGGGCCTCAATCATTAAGCATCCATCTCTTGATCTCAGCTCAGATCTTAGATCTCAGGGTCATGAGCTCAAGCCATGTGTTGGGTTCCATGCTAGGCATGGAGCCTACTTAAAAAATCAAACAAACAAACAAAACCCTAGCAATTTACTTACACTAAACCATCATCTGTACATTAAATTAAAGTTGTGGGTTTGAATTTTAACAAATTTGTCATTTGGAGTATAATTTGTACTTACTTTCTTTCTTTCTTTCTTTCTTTCTTTATTTATTTATTTTGGTTTTCCATTTGCAAGTGAACCCTGGTGGAGGATGGGAGATTTCTCCATTAAAATGGATCATGCCTGGGGCGCCTGGGTAACTCAGTGGGTTAAAGCCTCTGCCTTCTGCTCAGGTTATGATCTCAAGGTCCTTGGATTGAGCCCCGCATCGGGTTCTCTGCTCAGTGGCGAGCCTGCTTCCCCTCCTCTCTCTGTCTGCCTCTCTGCCTGCTTGTGATCTCTCTCTCTCTGTGTCAAATAAATAAATAAAATCTTTTTTTTAAAACTGGATCTTGCCTTTCCAATAAAATGGTCTGACAACCACCAATTTTTCTAAGGCCTGTTCATGAGACTGTTTTGTTTTAAATTTGAAGCCGTATTTCTCCATCTGGAAGCTGGTATTTTTAGATTGTTAACTTCGTTACATTCCTTTCCTTTTCAGATAAAGTTATCGGACTTTGGTTTTTGTGCTCAAGTTTCTAAAGAGGTGCCCAAGAGGAAATCACTGGTTGGCACTCCCTACTGGATGGCACCCGAGGTGATTTCTAGGCTACCTTATGGGACAGAGGTAAGGGGGTAGCAGTCATTGGGGGTGGCTGAACAGACTCAAGAATGCAGTGGCTCTGAGAGAGTTAATGACTACAGATCAGGGCGATGATGTTTGACTCCATATTTGACCACCATTTACTAGACTTGTCATAGAGTAGGTTGTGGCAGGAAGGGGACTGGCCACCATTGAGGAAATTAGCACAATGTTGATCCAGAGGCATTTATCGAGGTCCTAAGCAGACACTGGGGTAGGGGGAATCACGCAAACTCTGACCCCACCCTCAGTGGCAGGCATACCCTAAACAGGGCAACACAACTTGAAACGTGGCCAGAAATGCACACATGAGCAGGGTCAGAGACAGCTCTGCAGAATAGAGTTAATATTTGGGGCTGAGCAGTAATGTTTTTCCCCTAGAAAAAAATTATATACAAATATTATAATGCATTTTAAAATAGGGCACAATTTCTGCTTCCCTTGGAAAAGAAGCAATTGCTCATAATCTGTTCAGGGATTAAGGTTTGGGTATGTGAAAATGAGGGGCCAGAAGGAGTGGAGGAAAAGTGTTCTAGAGAGGGAGCACTGTGAGCAAAGCCCTGAGGCACGCAAGTCTCCACACACAGGGCCGTAAGGAGCTCGTTCCAGCCGGGCACACAGCGTTTCCACACATTCTGGTGCAGAAGGCGATTCTAAGAGAGGGGAGTATGAAGAGGTGGCATGGACCAGGGAACTAAGGGTATCAGCGTAAATGAAGGCAGACTCCGCTCTCTTTCCCTTGTTTGCTTGCCCTTGAATGAGTACTCCACTTGTTTGTCTCACTGTGGTCCCGAGAGCATAAATTCTCAGTGAGGATCACAGCAAGGGTTATAACAGGAATGCAGCTCACTGATAAGAGGTGTAATGAGCCTGGGACTGGGAAGTGGCTGTAACTGGGAACCAATAGCCCAGCTTCAGCTTCTCATTGTCCTGACTTCCCATTCTGCACTCAGAAAGAATTGCTTGTCGGCTCTTCCTTTTCTTTTCCCCTGTTCCCTGAAAATGGTTTTGTAAAGCAGGGTTTTTGTGCACGCTACTTCAAAATGATAACATGTAAAGGAAAGAACCCCAACGTAGGGAAGAAAGAGCTATTTTTAAAAATCAGATTAATAAAAGGATCAGCATATATCGTTTTGTTGGGCAATGTAGCTTTTTGCAGTTTGTTCTGAGTATGTCAGATGCCTTTTTATGGTTTAAATGCAGTTGTCTTCTCTGTGTTCATAACATAAAATTTGAGTGTTTTTCTTATCTGCCCAGATAGGTAACTACCTAATTTAGTAGTCTAAAAAAAAAAGTTCTGAACTCAAGCATGTTAAGATATTCATGTGTACCCAAATGGCAGAATCTTCACTGAAGTTGTCTTTAAAAAGCAAATTAATACACTGTATGTTAGTCAAACTGAATTGAAATAAAATAAAAATAACAATAAAAATAAAGCGAATAAAGACCATTAGCAAAAACTGGGTAACTCGGCACTTCAGTCTGTAAATCTGGGCTATAAGTTTTGGAAGTTTACAAATACCACCTTAATTTATAAATGGGTATGAATCTGTTGGGTCCCCTGGAAACATCCAACATTTCAGAATGTTCTCCTTGCCCGAGATAAACCTTGGATTGTGCCTAACAGGTAGATATCTGGTCCCTCGGGATCATGGTGATAGAAATGATCGATGGCGAACCGCCCTACTTCAATGAGCCTCCCCTCCAGGCCATGCGGAGGATTCGGGACAGTTTACCTCCAAGAGTGAAGGACCTACACAAGGTAAGAAGCGCCATCTGTTGCTGAAGCTCAAAGATCATTCTTAGACATTTTTAGTCTCCCTGTAGCTTCAAAGACTGGCATTTCATACCTAGGAGTAGATCCTGGTTGATGCATCTGGATTTTGGAATTCGAATCACCTGGACTCAGATCTCTGCTCTTCCTGTTCACTCAATGGTCAAGGGAGTCAGCCTCTCCATCTCTGAAGTTTGTCTGTAAAATGGGTTACAACTGGCTTGTCTATTGTAGGGTTGGCCAGAAGAATAAATCAGACACTCCACAAGAACTCCCTTCCTGAGCACCTGTGACATACTAGGGACTGTTTTTATTACTGGGAATATTGCAGCACAAGACCTCAGATTTCTGACTCGTATAGAGCTTGTGTTCTAGTTGGGGAGGCATATGGTAAACCACAAACAGATGAACAAAATAATTTCAGAGACTGATATATGCTACGAAGCAAAGCAAACACTGTAATGCAATGAAGTATGCAGGAGAGGGGATTGGGAACTTGTTTAGGTTGAAGCCCTTTCTGGGGACACATCATCTGAACTGGAATATGAATAGAAGGAAGGAGCAAGATATACAAAGATCTGGGAGAAAAATGTCTGAGGCAGAGGGAACAACAGGTGCAAAGGCCCTATGCCAAGATGGAAATCTTCTGTGGCTGAGCAAAGTGAGCCAGGGGAAAGGGTAAGACATGTCAGGGAGGGGAGCAGGGGCCAGATCACACAGGGCAATGAAGAGTATGGTTAAGGGACCAGTAGGGTCTTTTGTGTTTTCCAAAGATTGCCAAGTAGGTTCAAGCTCAGAAAATAATGATGCTGAATCAAAGAAACAGCAGTCTGGGAACTGCTTACTGGTTTAGGAGTGGAGGGAAGGGCTTGCTGGGAGGGAGTGGCCATTTCCACAAGGTCATATAAAAAATGACCATACGCCCACCACTCCTCCCCTCCCCTCTGCCTCATGGCAGGAACGGAGTCTGCCTTTTAGGGGAGAATTACCCTTTCCCCTTACCCCTAAAGCTTAGGGAAAAGCCCCCACAGAATCACCCCTATAGTTGTATAAACTTCCAGAAAAACAGGAAACTGCTTGAATTGAGCAGGAGATTAAGAGTTTTACTGCATTGGACTAAGTTTAATCAAAAGTGGTTAAAATAGCATGGTATCAAAGTAGTCCTACATCCAATGGAAATGACATGGTGTTCTTCCAAATCACATACAAGAGCAGTCTTAATCCTAAATCCTAAACACCACCCAAGGTTGTTTTCCAAATAGATAAATAATATGTGGTATAATTTAACAGTGAATACTATACAGCAGTGAGAAGGTTAAAGCTTTTACTGCACACCTCAGGGATGAATCCCACAGACACAACGTTGAGTAAAAGAAGCCAGACAGAGGAGAGCTGACAGTATATAACTCCATATAGAGGAGTTTGCCTCCATATAGAGACAAAATTATGCTACTAGAAGTCAGGACAGTGGTGAACCCTTGGAGGGAGATGAGTATTAACAGGAAGGAGACCCAAAGTAGCCTCCTGGAGTGGTACAAATGTTCTGTGTTGTGGTGGGACTGGAGAGTAAATAGGTATATGTATATATCTGTGTACACACACACACACACACACACACACCACTGTAAGACATACACTTAATTTGAATGTTTGTAAGATATACTTCCTGCTTCCATAACTTCTTTCTTCTCAAGCTGACTTTCTAGAATTTGCTATTGTTTGATAGGATGACTTAACTGGGAAGTGGCTGAAAAACCACTTTGGGGAACTGGGTTGGGTTTCTGTGTTAGTCCTCAGGATGGGATCTTGTATTCTCACAGGTTTCTTCAGTGCTCCGGGGATTCCTAGACCTGATGCTGGTGAGGGAACCCTCCCAAAGAGCCACAGCCCAGGAACTCCTTGGACATCCATTCTTGAAACTGGCAGGTCCGCCATCTTGCATCGTTCCCCTTATGAGACAATACAGACATCACTGAGTAGAGGATTCTACTGGTGGAATCAAGGTGGAAGAGCTAGATGAGGACATGACAATAATTCAGGAGAACATGAGGAACATGAAAAAGGCCTGTGTACTCGAACCAGCTGATCGGTGGGACAATGTGATGACAGGCAGGGTTCAACAGACCAGGGCATCTTCTTGTGTCTTAAAACAGGCATCTCTCCACTGACAGCTGGCGTGGTCATTTGGAGCACGGCTTTAATAGTCATTATTATATTTTTCAGCCCTTCATCCAGCAAATCAGAAGGACTCAGTACAAACTCCGTTACGACATATCCTAGCCACATGCAGGGTAACGCATAGGATTTTCTATATTGAAAGAATAATTTTCTGGCAAAAAAAAAAAAAGAAAGGAAAACAAAAAGCACTTTTTTCTTAATGGTAGCAGTGTAATGTATTTTGCAATGAATTTGTAATTTTTCTGTACGATAGTTTTGATAATTTATAGTACTTTGATGTCACGTAGCCATAGTATCAGTTGAAGTAATACCTGTTTACTAGCAAGAGTTTGAACAAAGCCTTTCCTACTTTTTTATCCCTTTCAGAGAACCAACGATTCTTTAGGAACTTTGAATACTGAATGATTCTCAATCACCGTCAGCTTTAGTAGAATATCTTTCTTATCTTAACAAGTGTCTTATATGATGGAGGAAGACTTTAGAGTGATGGTGATGGAGGTGCACATTTCATTTATCCAACCAAAAATAACAAAATTGGAGCCACAGTAGGCCACCAAGCCACTCCTTGGGATAAAGCTTAATCTTTGGAAAATTCAAATTTTCCTTCAAGGCTATTAATTGCAGACCAGTGTTTGCACAGCAGGGTGTTCCCCTTCCCCATGCCCTCTCTCCAGTGGGTGTGATATTACCCCCTCCCCAAGTGTGGCCGCATTTCTCACCAAGGAAACAGTCTTCAGTGTTAGGATCATTGGACCCAGTTCCCCAAACTGAATGTTGAAGGAAGACGGAGAATTCCAGTCTCACCAAGGGAAAGGAGAGAGAACAGGGCAAGGTGTTTGGTTTTGTTTGTCACTGTTTTGAAGACTCTGTATGCTAGCACACCAAACTCTTGTCTGTATTTACCTTCGTACCGCAGTATTAATTGCTATTGTTCCTGTATCGTGCTGGAAGTCAGAACTGACTTTAGAGGATGAATTAGGAAAGGGGTATTTTACCAGGTGTGTTCTGACTTCAGTTGTGACCCTGTTCTAATGTGTTTCCGACATAGGGAAGTTGTGCTGCTGACTAGATCTTCTTGAATGTTGATAAAAATGAATGACTACTACAATACATTTTGTGTTGCTTGTTGGATGAATTTGCATGTTAACTGTAGGCCAATATAGATTTGCCTTTAAAAACTCTGGAAGAGCTACATAGTCATCATTAGTTTCTATTAATTATGCATCAGAAAAAAAAAAAAAGCCATTTGTTACCAAACTGGAAAACCAGAGGCTTTTCTTAATGACTTCAACATACTGTAACAAATAGGAATTTAAATTCGTGAAAATTCTCTGGTTGCTCTAAGCATAATTAAGAATTTTTGTAATGAATAGGTTGCTAATTATTTATTATAGCTAAAAAGGAAAAAAATGGCATAAAATGACCTTCTACAGATTAGATTTTTGTTTCATAAAACACAACAAATCAATGTTTTATGTAAAATATTAAAATATTAATATAAAATGTATGAATAAAAATCTAAATCCAGAAAATGGCCGTCCTAAAAGTTTATGGAACAGATTATATTAATTAAACCAGGACTATGTAGAAGTAGAAAGAAAAAGAAAATCTTTTTTTAACCAGAACAAATATTAAAAACCATTGCAGAAAATTGTGGATTTTGGATTCCAAACATTTTCAACAGTGTAATGGAAATTTTTCTGTAATTTTCTTATCACTGGGTATTTTATAAATATTCATTGAGTTTAACAAAAGTTACTGTAGCTTAAAAGGTTTTGTGAGCACTAACTATTGGCAGAAACTGCACTTGCAAATAAAAATAAATGTTTGCCTTTTTCCCAAATGTTATTAGAAAATCCAATGACTTCCTGAATTTGTTTTCTTGAATAATCCAGAATGCTTTCTCTGTGATCTTGGGGAATGCAAATGAGTAAGAATAAAGTTAGAATGTAACATCATGATGACATGAACAGAAGATAAATATTCCCATCCCTAGAGATCACATACAGTGGAAGACTGTGGTAAAGATACCACAACTGAGAAAAAAAATTACTGAAGTCCGGAAGGCCACATGCAAGGAAAGCCAGATTCATGACTAAAGACTTCCACTCTCTACTTCTCTTTTTCAGAGATGCTGAACTGATCCGAAGACTTTTATCAACAAAAGACATAAAGATGAGATTATTCTGGATTAGAGCAGGTGTAGTAAATGCTCTCTAGTAGACAGAAAGACAGTTTGGGTGTCTCCTCTTCTTTAGGGGACCAGGGAGGCATTAAAATTTAGCCCATGATGTTGAGAAGGACGCTTGCATATAGAAAGTTCATTGCTTGGGGCGCCTGGGTGGCTCAGTCAGTTAAGCAACCGATTTTTTTAAATTTATTTTTTATTTATTTTCAGCATAACAGTATTCATTATTTTTGCACCACACCCAGTGCTCCATGCAATCCATGCCCTCTATAATACCCACCACCTGGTACCCCGACCTCCCACCCCCCACCCCTTCAAGACCCTCAGATTGTTTTTCAGAGTCCATAGTCTCTCATGGTTCACCTCCCATTCCAATTTCCCCCAACTCCCTTCTCCTCTCTAACTCCCCATGTCCTCCATGCTATTGGTTATGCTCCCCAAATAAGTGAAACCATATGATAATTGACTCTCTCTGCTTGACTTATTTCACTCAGCATAATCTCTTCCAATCCCGTCCATGTTGCTACAAAAGTTGGGTATTCGTCCTTTCTGATGGAGGCATAATACTCCATAGTGTATATGGACCACATCTTCCTTATCCATTCGTCCGATTTTTTATTTTGGCTCAGGTCATGATCTCAGGATCATGGCATTGAGCCCCACATTGGGCTCCGAGCTCAGTGTGGGGTCTGCTCAAGATTCTCCCCTTCTCCCTCTGCCCCTCCCCCTGGTCTCTCTCTCTCTCTCTCTCTCTCCCAAAGATAAATAAATAAATGAAATCTTTTTTTTTTTTTAAGAATTCATTTCTTAGCCTGAAAATTTCAGAAGGAGGAAACCCTAAGAAAAGAGCCACAGGTAGCAGGCTGAGAAATGATATAGTATATCATGTGCCAGAGAAGAGTAAGACAGAAGCATCCTTTCCCAGGCAGGAAGCCATTACAGGATGTGGAAGAAGACACCAGGTCTCTTTGTCTGCATTGGGCCATGGAGGGAAAAGGGAACATCTCAAACCATTTAACCAAATAATGATATACCTAATTTGGACAGTGCATTAGAAGCAGGCATCACAAGAGGAACTAAAGGGAGATAAGGCAACTTTTCTGTAGGGGGATGGGCTCAGGGTGGAGCTGAACCTTACTCTAAAACCTACTGGGACCATCCACACCAAGACCAGTCTCAAGAGCAGAGGCTGTAGTTTCTTAGGCTGACTCAAATAACAGTCAGTCACCTCTGCTTCTTCCAGCAGCATCTCCAAGGCAGCTGACTTCAGCCAGCTGTTTACTGTAACTTCCCTTCCAGGCTGTTCCCCATAGATTTGGGCCATGTGTTGGTGTGAGGACCCCCCCCCCCCCATGGTTTGGGGGAAGAATCTAGAAGAAAGAAAAGAAGATCAAGAATGCATACCATGTCTCCTGCCACTACCTATCTACTGTTACCTCTTTCTCTGATACAAGTTTAGCCCAAACAAAAGAGAGGGGGTCATTTTGAATTAGAATGAGATTGATTTTTTTAAATGGATTAAACAGATGGAATCAGACTGAGTTATGGTTGTATCCCCATTACCCACTGGAAAGAAGACACTCAGTAGCAATTACTGAAAAAAAATAAAATCATTCCATGAAGTTAACAACTCAATGAGTTCAGATTCTTTGGTCAAGCCAGTCAAACGAATAGCACTGTGTCATCAAAGAAACAATAATGAGATTCCAGGCAGAGAAAAAAAATCAATTCAGTCTGAAGCAGGTACAAAATGTACAAGCAGGACCAGGTCTGTGAAAGTGACATGATGTAGTACAAATCCAAATTGTTTGGGAAAGTCGGTCAACTTGAGCCTTCACGTGTGTGCTTCTTCAGCCGTATTTCCAGGCCAAAGAAATATATTAACTTAGTGTGGGTTCTGCCAAAAGGAGAGCCTAAGATAGATACTTAGATACAAGTACTTTGTTTGAGAGACAATCCCAGGAAACACACTCAACATGGCAGAGTAGAGAAGTGAGATGAAAAAGGGAGAGAAGTATTTTTTTTTTTTAAGCCTTTTTTAATGACTGGCTTATCACTCTGGGTCACCAGAGCTCAGTCCCACTGAAAACCTTCCTGGGAGAGACACTGTAGAATTGACCTTTTGGAGGCGACGATGCTTGAGTAGTCCCTCTCTACCATTTTCTATGCCTCATTGGCTGAGAGTTGCTCACAGGACATCAATTCTTAAACTTCTGTCTTGCCCTGTATAAGGACAAAGTTTGTTCCCTTTGACAGAGAGAGAGAGATGGGAAGCTTGTACAGAAACTGTCAGCAAATGGCCTCCAAGAAGGGCTGAGAGAATATGGGCGAGAAACTTAACATCTACATAAATAGATCTAATGAAGGACAAAGAGACATGTTGAGAAACTCTATGGGTTGCCAATTTCTGGAACAAAATACACTTTTCAAAAGCAAAGGGA
Organism: Mustela nigripes; assembly: GCF_022355385.1. Lineage (NCBI taxonomy): Eukaryota > Metazoa > Chordata > Mammalia > Carnivora > Mustelidae > Mustela > Mustela nigripes. The sequence continues at coordinate 105,780,445 of NC_081563.1, forward strand.
TTCCTTATCCTGAAAGGTTCGCTCATGTAGCAAATGTTTTGGTAAGTATGCCTGATCATTTTCAGCAATTGAAAAAATTTAAAGCAAAAGATCTTATATGGTCCATCTTAATTGAGGTAACCAAGGTTCCCAAATGAATCATACTGCCCGAATAGACCACACACACACACACACACACACTTCAGTACTGTTAGTGCAGGGATTTTTTTTTACCTATTTTGTTCACTCATCATCCAGACCAAGGTCCAGAAAATCCACAGTCAGTCAGTGTCAACAAACACTTGTTATCTCATGGGTCGTATGAATCTTTGCAAATCCTTCCCTAGCAGACAACCTGACAAGTTTGTCTGACAAGTTCAGTCACTTGTTTTTTAGATAATTGACATATTAGTTTCATTTGTACAACATGATTTGCTATATGTATATGTTGTGGAATAAGTCTAGTTAACATCTATCAACAACTTAGTTACAATTTTTTTCCTTATGAAAACTTTGAAGATTTATGCTTCATAACTTTCAAATATATAATACAGTATGATTAATCATAGCCATGCTGTACATTATCTTACAGGACTTATTTATTTCATAAAAATAAAAAAAAATTTTGTGCCTTTTGACCCCGTCATCCATTTCACCCAACCCCCCATCCTCTGCCTCCAGCAGCCATCAGTTTTCTGTATCTATCAAATTTTTTAACTCCACATATAAGTGAATGTTTATCACTATCTGAAGTACTTCATTAAGCATAATGTCCTCAAAGTCCATTCTTGTCTCAAAGGGCAGGATTTCCTCCTTTCTTGGGATTTTTTTTTAATAGCTGAGAAATTGTGTGTGTGTGTGTGTGTGTACACACATTATGTTTCCTTTATCCATTCATCTATCATTGGACACTTGGGTAACTTTTGGATCTCGACCATTGTAAATAATGTTGCAATGAACATGGCTGTGCAGGCATCTTTTCAAGTTAATGTTTTCATTTCCTTGGGATATGTAGAGGAGGGGGATTTCTGGATCATATGGTATTTCAATTTTAATTTTTTGAGAAACTTTCTTACGATTTTCCATTGTGGTTGCACCACTTTACATTCCCACCAACAAGGCACATCTTCGCCAACACTTTCTATTTCTTGCCTTTTGGTGATAGCCATACTAACAGGTGTGAGGTGATCTAAATATCACTTTACATGACAACTGAAGTAGCCCTTAGCCTTGGAGTTCTTAGCCTAATTTTATACCCTGGACCCTCTTAGCTTGGACTCTTCAGGAAAATGTCTTTAAATGCGAAAGTAAAATACATAGGGAACCAAGAGAAGTATAGTTATCAAAATATGTTAATTTTGTCATTATTATGTATTAATTAACAAGATTTTTTAAAAGATTTTATCTATTCATTTGTCAGAGAGAGAGCACAAGGAGGGGAAGAAGCAGGCTGAGGGAGAAGCAGGTTCCCCACTGAGCAAGGAGCTTAATGTGGGACTTGATTCCAGGAGCCTGGGATCATAACCAGAGCTTAAGGCAGACGCCCAACTCATGGAGACACCCAGGCGTCTCTTAAATAACAAGATCTTATGATGGATCTAGTAACTACCATAATTTCAAAGTAATAAGCCTATGTGATTTTTTGAGATCTCTGCAACAGGTGTAATGCAGTGATTTCTACTGATGACAGTTCTTGCCTGTACCATAGTGGTTTGGTGACTATGTCTGTAATTGAAGGAAATAAGGTCTTTCATTTGAGGTTGATAAAAACTAAAGGTGTGTTTTTTTCCCATCCCAGTCCATGCACTCTGATAGTCACTCCCACCCCTGTAAATTAACCCCTCCTCCCCAGTGGCTTACTGGGCAGTGGGGCGGGGGGGGGGGGGGGTAGTTGTTGCAGAGAAACATACTCTGAATTCACAATAAACTGGTGTGGAAAACTGTGAACACCAGGTTAAAAATCCCTGCATCAGTCCCTTCGGATCTTTCCTGAACTTGGATGGCAGGTGAACTTTGAATGCTCATGTGAAGAATTGTGCTAGTACACTAGTCATTAATACTAGCTTTTATGGAGCATTTCTAGGTTGCCAGGTATTGTGCTAGAAACTGAAATGTACTATCATGAATCCCCAGATAACTTTGGGGAGCAAGCTCCATTTTCAGATTAGAGAGTATAGAGAAGCCTGGTGGTGTGCCCAACATTGCCTGTAGGCTGAGAGAAAGGCTTTTTCACCAGTTTTCATCCCACTGCATCAAAATTGTCTGGGAAGCATAATAAAATTGTAGATTCTAGTTCTCACCAGAGAGGTCCCCAGTCAGTCTGGGATGATGCTCTAGAACTGATGTTTTTCTTTTTGGTTTTTTTTGGTTTGTGTGTGTGTGTGTGTGTGTGTGTGTGTGTGTGTGTGTGTGTGTGTTTTTAAAGATTCTATTGATTTATTTGAGAGAGAGAGAGAAAGAGAGCACAAGCATAGGGAGAGGCACAGGAAAGGGACAACCACACTCCGCTCCCCGCTGATGTGGGAGCCTGAAGCAGGGCTCAAGCCCAGAACTCTGAGATGATGACATGAGCTGAAGTCCAATGCTTAACCCTTAACTGAATGAGCCATTCAGGCACCCCTAGAACTGATGTTTTCCAATAGCCCCCTGGGATGACTGATGCACACTGTGCAAACCACACTTGGAGACACACTGATTCAAAGCTATGCCTGCTGGTTTCTTGTCCCTCAGATTTCTGTTTTAGGAACATGTTTGTGTCCAGTGCCAGCTTGGACCACTTCCCCAGAGAAACATTTCCTGAGCACACAGCATGCTGCCTCCAGGAAACACTGCTGGTCTGTCCTACCTCTTCCCCATCCCCCCAACCCATTTCTCCATTTGTGTTTCTCCACTGTCTCCCACACCTACTGGGTTTTGCCAAGTCTTTGTTAACAAAAAGATTGGCCAATCGGTGGGAAGAGAGTGGTTATAGTTTAGAGGGCTTTCTCAGGCTGGAGACCAGAGTATCCCCTACCCCTGAGACAGCTTCCCTGGGAGCTACTTCCTGAGAATGGGGGGGGGGGGGGGGGGGGGGGGAGGGTGCCGATCTTGCAAAGAAAAGCACTCAGAATTTAAATTTAAATCAAACTCCCCCTTCCTCCTCCCGACAAAGAAATCTGCATATGGTTCATCTGGCTGGGCTTTTCCAGGCAGACAGTCTAGCAACCAGACCCAGCATCCTTTTGTGCCCAGAGGCATTTGTGGTTAAAACTGCAGTAAAAAAGAAAATGACAGTTAAGGGGGTAATGGAGCATCTGTGGTTGTCTGTTTATTTTCTCTCTCTTCTCTGAGCTTGAGAAACAATGCTGGCCGCCATCTCAGCTTGCCCCAGGTACAGGGGCAGCTGTGAAATGCAGGACAGTGGGAAGGGCCAAGAGAGGAGCCAGGGCTGAGTCAGTCCCTCTGGACAACTTGTGTTCTCCACCTAGAAACCACTGCATCTGGGGTGACCCTGAGGCTCCCCTTTATTCTGCTTTGTTGATAAGATAAAGGCAGGACTGGGAGAAATAAGGTGAGGTCCAAAGAAAATAGGCTGAGCTAGAGACCTAATTTTAGGAAAACTAAATGGAGATGCTGTGATTAAAAACAATAATAGTCCTGGTAATGTGTCTTCATATAGACTGCATGTCGCAAGGGGGGTAAAAATACCGAAATTTGAAAATTCAGAAAGTTGGATTCTGGAAAGACTTAATTGATCTGTTTAACCACGGGGATGCAGCCATGTGATAACACTGGAAAAAGAGCCAGGGCACTAGTTCTTTTCGGAACAATCTGTGGACGGGTGTCTGTCAGCCATACCCCGGAGACTCTGAGTTGTTGGTTTACTACTGTATACGCAGCACAGAGCCTGCACTCAGTAGGTGCTCAAAACCTGTTTTTTGACGGTTTGCTGAGTGGATGACAATTCCAAAACTCATCATGAGTCCCATGTTTTGTGAAAGTGAAATTTTCAAGACACAAATTTACTTTCATAAAAGTGAAAAAAGGAAATACGGAGTATACAGAAATATGAATCGGGTCGAAATATTTTTTTCTGAACAGAAAGCAAGGGTAACTCATTGATACATCTAAGTGTCCATTTCTACCCCCAAATTATTGGGTGGTTCCATAAAAATGGAAAGTTTTTAAAAAATATACGAGATGCTAAAAAAGAGATTGTCAGCTTTGGGACATGGGGTGACAAGATGGCAGCTGATAGAAGGTATTTCCTTTTCCTTGTGCAATGTGCAACTGTCTTCCTCCCTGGTACCAGGCAGACACTCAAGACAGAGGATGCAGGGGAAAAAGACTGACAGACTGACAGAGCAGCAGCAAACAAACAGGTAACAGAACAGCAATTGACCAATACTTACCAAGGTTTCCTGGGATAATGAACTCCTAAGGATATGCTCCTCTCAACAGTTGAGGATTTGGGGAGATGAACTCATGAGTTGCCTCTCATGTAAGAGATCGTATGGGGGTTGGGGAGATTCCCATCCTTAACATCAGAGGAAAGGATTTCCCCTCTCCTGACTCAAATTTTTCAGAAAAATGATTATTTAGAAAGTGAATGAAATTTAAAATTTGCACATGTCTCTGGGAAGTTCCAGCAAGTTCTATTTTACTTCAAACACAACTCAACCTAGGCTCCTGTGTTCAGACCAGCTTTTTCATCTGAAGTGAAATGCCAAACTCAAGACCAGAAAGCACAAGAAGCCTTGTTAGACCAGTCGTTCAAGAAGGGCCATTATTAAAACTGTTTGCCAAAATAAATCCATGGGTTTTTTTTTTAACCTGAAAAAACAACCTCCCTCTTTTAGCTTCCCTGCCCTTTCTTTGCTTTCCTCTTTCAGAAATGAAAGCCCATCTTCACCAAACCCCTCACTTCTCCGGGTGCCAAAGAAACCATGTTAGAAACCATGTTGTCTTCTTGTTTCAAAAAAGCAGCCACATGTTAGACAGTAGTGTGTTTTAATTCATTTTGAAAAACAAACTCACACGATTGATTCTTCAGGTCCCCTTACTTGGACCTGACATACTAGAGCCCAAACAACTTTGCATAGTTACATTAAATGGGGTCTGTGCTGCAAAGTCACTGGGTGCAGGTAGCAGTGAAACATTCCCAAGACAATCACTAGACATGCAGAATGCCAGCCAGAAGCATGGATCACTTTCAGGGATCTTGCCGTAGGGAGCATGAGGCTGTATTTTGTGTGCTGTATAAGGTAGGCCAAGGGAGCAAAGCACCCCCTATTTCTCTGAACCTAAAGGGGTGTCTTTCCAAAAGAAGTGTCTTTTCATCATTAAACTTCAGAGCAAGATACTCCTCTGAGTTGTATGTGTTGCTTCTTGGAGACAGAAAGCCAAGCCACCATGAGCGTGAAAGCTGGCTGACCCCTCCCTCCTCATTCCCCAGTGTGGAGAGAAGATCTGCCATTCATCCCATGAATCCGAAAGAATCCCTCCCACCATCCCTGGGTTTAAGCATGGATGCAGGCCAAGCAAGCCTTGGACACCCAGGCCTGTTGCATTGTAGCTATGTTGGTGTATCCCATGTACAAGGTGGAAAAGTGCTTTGTTTCTTTACCTGATCCAGCTGGGGGAGGGGGTCTCCGGGGCTGCCTGCCTAATGGCCCCTAGCCCATGTGCTTATATTGGGATCGATCCCTAGGGATCTGCACCTGGTTGGCCGTCATTTTGTGGTGGATGTGGTAAATTGCCAGTGTTACCACAATGACGAGGCCTAAGATGAGTCCCAAAATCAGGGGCAAGGTTTCCTCCAACTGTTCTCGCTCATCCACCGGGCACTTATGCTCTGAAATGGGAAAGAAGAAGAAAGTGATCAGCTTCAGTCAAGATCTTTTTAATCACAAGTCCTCCTCTCAAAGCTAAAATCCTTTTTAGTTGGAAGTGGAGGTGAAAAGATTTCTCGACGAACATTTGGGGAGAACTTTTACTTAGACATAATGTTTCTCTGACCAATGATAAGGATGTACCACTTAATATTTCTGCACACTGTAAAATTAAAAGGCATCAATTAAATAAGGCAACATTCAGTCACTGGATTCCTGGCAGGTGCCAGTGAAACACCCAGATGATTGATTTGCACTTTCAGAGCTTCAGCGTTAAACACAAACTCCATTTTTATTGCTGGCTTAATTTTTTGACTTTTTATTGAAGTGTGTGTACACATAGAGAATTGCACACAATATACAGCTTTCAAACAGACTGAAAATAACGAGTGTTCATAATGATGTGAAGGCACTGGAACTCTTATACCTCCTTGGTGGAAGATGCTACAGCTACTTCTAGGAGCTTCTAGTCAAGGGAAATGTACACCTACGTTATAACCCAGAGTTCTAATCCTATTTACCTAAGAATAATGAAAACATATGTACACAAAAAGACTTGAGCACAAATGCTGATGGACACTTTATTCACAATAATCTAAAATGGAAACAACCCAAATGTCCATCAAGGTGGAATGGAAAAACAGACCCGTCTATTCATACAATGGAATATTAATCAATAATAAAAAGGCATGAGCTATGGCTATACTTAACACAATGGAGGAATCTCAAAAACATTATATTGAGTGAAAACTCTAAGACACATACTCTAAGAGCACATACTGTACGATTCCATTTATGTGAAGTTCAAGAACAGGTAAGTCTATGGTGATTGAAATCAGAAAAGTATTTACGTATGGGGAACAGGAAAGGGAACTTGTGGGTATGAAGGAAATACCCTATAGTTTGATCTAGGTAAGGGTTACATGGTTGCAAGCTGAGGTAAAAATGCATCAAGCTAAATACTTCAGATTTGTTCATTTTAGTATATGTAACTTATACTACAATTTTAACAAAAGAAAGTGCAGAAGTTGATGGATTTTCACAAGTGAACATCCCATGTAACCAGCACTTAGATCAGGAAAGAAAATGTTACCAGCACATTCCCAAGACAATCACTAGACATGCAGAATGCCAGCCAGAAGCATGGATCACTTTCAGGGATCTTGCCGTAGGGAGCATGAGGCTGTATTTTGTGTGCTGTATAAGGTAGGCCAAGGGAGCAAAGCACCCCCTATTTCTCTGAACCTAAAGGGATGTCTGATTCCATGTTACACCCTTACCCTCAAGACAGTTTAATAACCCTATGCTTCCGTTTTTACCTAGAACCAGAAAAGCAATTTTGGAGAAACCTGGGGATCACACAGTTTGTAGATCAGAGCAAAACTGCATTCTTAGAGGGAAACCTAAGTCAGCTGACTCTTGATTTCAGCTCAGGTCCTGATCTGAGGGGCCTGGGATCGAGCCCCATGTCAGGCTCTGTGCTCAGTAAGGAGTCTGCTTGAGGATTTTCTCTCTCCCTCTGCCTCTGCCCCACCCCCCACTATCTAAAATAAATAAATAAAATCTTAAAAAAAAAAAAAAAAAAAAGCTTATTCCTAGAAACCAGGAGACATTTGCTCAGGTGCCTTTGCTCCTTCTGGGTAACTGGTCGCCTTTTCCCTGAACTTATAAGCCACAATTAGAGGAAATAGGCTTTGATTTCTCTTCATAAAGACCAAGTTTTTAAGTCAGGGTGACATAGTAAACATTTATTGAGCACCAACTGTGTGCCAGGCTGCTCCAGAATCCACGTTGATACAGTCCTTCCTCCCACTCTCCTCAGCCCAGCAGAAAGGAGTCTAAGGTAAGAACCTCAGGAATCTTTTCTATTCAGTAGAACCTAGAAGACTGCAGGCAAACATACAACTTTGGAAAAGCTGTATACTTCACATGCTTGGTTTCTAAATTAACTTCCAGTTCTAAGAACAAAGATTGATTCATTTAATCCCCCTGGCAACCCTATGAGATAAATAGTATTGTACCCATTCTACAGATAGGGTGGAGTGAGGCTAAGTCATTTGCCCAGGGGAAATGAAGCCCCAATCTGAATTCCAACAGCCTAACCCAACAGCACAGCAGGATGGCACTTAGCTGAAAGGAGCTGGGGGGAGAGTTGGGGTCAGGTCCGTAGCAAACCTGAGCTACTGGCATGTAAAGGCTACAGAATCACAGGGTGGGCAGGAAGGAGGGCTTCTGGGCTCCATGGCTCTACATACTGCTCACCTAGGTATGTTCAGTTTCTGAGAATTCAGTGGGGGTACGTATTTAGTACTAAGAGGTAGGAGGGTACTTTTGGAGGGGATGGGTAAGTTGATTTTTCTGGACGGTAGTGATGGCTTCATAGGTGTATTCTGAAGTCAATTTTTTTTTTAAGATTTTATTTATTTGACAGAGATCACAAGTAGGCAGAAGGGCAGGCAGAGAGAGAGGGAGAAGCAGGCTCTCTGCTGAGCAGAGAGCCCAATGTGGGGCTCCATCCCAGGACCCTGGGATCATGACCTAAGCCGAAGGCAAAGGCTTAACCCACTGAGCCACCCACGTGCCCTCTGAAGTCAATTTTTATCATATCATACATTTATGTATGTGTGGCTTATTACATTTCAATTATAACCTGAATAAAACTATTTAAATAAATAAGTAAACATATACATACATGCATTCCCCAACTGAAAAAAAAAAGATATTTTTACAAAGAAGATTTTTAAAAAGACATTTTGGCAAATTCAGGGAAATGTTAAGGACCCATTATTAGCACTGAACTGAACCTTTCTCTATTGCAACCAGAGGACTAAAAAGAATTAGTAGGGAATTCTCTTTTTCACTATTTAGTTCAGCTCTAATGAGTCCCACACTTTGGGCATCAGCCTGCTGTCCAATATACCCATTTCTCCAGGGAAAAATCTAGCTGTCATTATAAGGTGTACCAGAGACAGCTATGGGCCCAGAACTCCATACCCAGAAGACTGATTTTTTCCCCATGATACCATATTGCCTCTTTAAAGAGAAAAATGAGTAGAAATGGGGTTTCCTGGTGCAGGGATTTTGTTAACAACAAAGGCTATTTGTTTTCCTCATAACAACTGTTGCCTGTGTAATGTTAATGTAGACTGTGGCTTTCTTCATTTTCTATGTGCTCCTTGCAAACTTAACACCCTGACATTCATAATGTACCCCTTTCAAGCACACTTGAGCTTATGCTAATGTGGAAAATTTGGGAAAGCACCTAGGTCACCTAAGGATGGGGTCTGGTTGCCAGGAGAACTAACCTTTTGATCAGACAGTTGGAAATTCCATCCCACTCCCTTGATTTACAGGAAGGAGAAAGTGCCTGGAGATGGGGTTCAACTACCAATGGACAGTGATTTAATCACTCGTGCCTATGGAATTCTCAATAAAACCCCAAAGGATGGGATTCAGAGAGCTTCTGGTCGGTGAACACTTGGAGATTTGGGCAGAGTGGTGGGCTTGGAAAGAGCATGGAAGCTCCACCCTCTTTCCCAATGCCTTCCCCTATGTGTCTCTTACAACAGCCGTTCCTGAGTTCTATCCTTTTATAAGAAACCAGTAATCTAGTGAGTAAAATGTTTCTCTGAGTTCTGTGTGCCTCTCTAGAATTCAAGGAGAAGGTCATGGAAACCTCCAAAAGCAAGGTGATCAGAAGTCCAGGTGATAACCTGGACTTGGAGTTTGTGTGTGAAGTGGGGGCGGGGAGCAGTCTTGTAGGAAGGAGCCCTTAACCAGTGGTATTTATGGTATCTCTAGAGAGACAGTGTCAGCAGTAAGTTGAACTGCAGAACACCCAGATGCTGTCAGAGAATTTCTTAGTGGTTGGAAAAAACACCCGCACGTCAGAACTGGTGTATGAATCATACTGCCCAAAGTATTATCTTTAAATGGATAATAACTTTGGTATAGTAACGGGGGGAATGACATCCCATATCCCATCCTTTAAGGAAGGCACTGGAGAAAAGCATAATGTATTCTGACAAAGAATATTATGGTTAAAAAACTATTGTGATTGACTTCTTTTTTTGGTTTTGGTTTTTGTTTTGTTTTAATTTTTAATTTTGTTTTAATTCTAGTATAGTTAATATACAGTGTTATATTAGTTTCAGGCGTACAACAGAGTGACTCAACAACTCTATATATTACTAAGTGTTCATCGTGACAAGTGCACTCCTTAATCCCTGTCACCCAGCCCCCCACCCACCTCTCCTCCAGTAATCATCAGTTTGTTCTCTATAGTTAAGAGTCTGGTCTTTTGGTTTTTTCTTTCTTTGTTTGTATTTTCTTAAATTCCACGTATGAGTGAAATTGTATGCTATTTGTCTTTCTCTGACTTATTTCACTTAGCCTTATAATTGTGGTTTACTTCTTAAGAAATATTTTTGGTTGTCTTAGGAAAAACCTGAACTAAACACACCACAGAAAGGGGTATATAAAGGGAGTATTAAACTATAATAATAATAATCATGGGAAAATAATAAATAATAATAATTTTAATAATCATGAGATAATCATGGGAAATAATAATTATTATTATTATATTTATTATATATAATTACATTAATATAATTATATTTATTATATATATAACTAATAATAATTATTATTATCATCATCATGGGAAATAAGGGGATTCCATGGGGTCCCCTTAAAAACAATAATAATAATCATGGGGGGGGATGTCAAAAATTATCATGAAAAATACTGAATCCCCATCTTCAGCCACCCATATCTACTAGGTTGTCAAATAAGGGGGAATTCATGAGTCTGCCATCCCTTATCCACCATTCCAAAACCCACAGAGCTCTGGAAGCTCAAAGTTCTCTGTATTACTCATTTGGCAGCAACACTGGACTTGAACCAATGTCATGATGTTCATGATTCTCATTGTACTTAGAAAGAAGTTTCACCAGTTTCTCCAGAGGGAAGAGAGAATAATAATATAACTGATTGCAGGGCATGCCTGGACTCTTCAGGGCTTTTCCGTAATATATGGACAATAATATAATATCGTCTTCCTAAAATCCAAAGTCCTGAACTCATCTATCCCCCCAGGGGTTCTAAATGAGAGGCTGTGAGCCCATAGATCATAGATCACACTCTCCACGTTCAGGCTCAAGCTAATGTTTTCAAACTCTGCTTCTGACCCAGAGAGGGGAAAAATGTTTTACACTTGAACTCAGAACACAGGTATATACACATAACTAAAACCAGAGCTTCACAAAACAATACATCTCCTGACATTGTACATCTAAAAATTTCTCCATGCCAGTCTATTCTCTTTTACTTATAACGGTACTGGCCATGACCCACTAAGACAGGAGGTGCCACCTTTTTTATACCAGTAATGATGAAACCATCACCCTTTTTCAGAATCCTGCTTACAAATGCAGAACCACATAGGACTACAAAGGAAACAGATACACTGAAATTCAGCTATCAAAATATCTTGGTTGGGAGAAAGTCATGTGTGTAATCCTTTATAAGTACACACACTGACTGGGATAAAGTAATGAGAAATAATGAGTAATGAGGAGTATCAAAGTAAATGCAAAGTAGTGAGAAGCATCACTGTCACTTTGCAAGGTCTGCACCCATGAATGTGGGATTAAAAATACCTATGATTTCTCTTGGTGACAAGGTTACCACTATTTATTAATTATTAAGTAATTATTACCACTAATATTACTACAAGTTGTTATTTTCATTTATAATTGAAAGGGATATTAAAAGTTAAAAATTGGTAAAATAAAGATGCAATTTTTTCCCATTAAAATACACACACTCCAGAGTATTATCCACAGCCCCTATGGAATCCAGGATTAAGATTCTGTGCAATTCCTTCTAAAACAAGGAAGGCCCTAGATCTCTGCCTGGGAGAAGAATATTCTTTGGCTTTGCCTACACTGAATCTGGCTTTGCATGCTCAGAGGCCCTTAACTCCCGGTTCATCTCCACAGGGTTTGGGGTCCCTCATGCCTCTGCCCTGGCTGGGCTCAGGGCCCTAGAATGGCTTATTGCTGGAAAAGACAAGAACCAGTCTAGTCTAGTCATGGGAAAGAACCAGATGAAGACAGAACAGACAGCAGAGGGTAATCTGTTGCCAGTTGTCAGTGGCCAAATAAGATTCCCTCAATCATAAATCTAATGCCCCCACTAAAATCCTGATTCATCTTAGGTTCTGTTATTTAGTCCATGTTTTTATTTATTTATTTATATACTTACTTATTTATTATTCATTTATTTGTTTGATGACCACCATTTTTTGTGTGTTGGATGGTTTGATGACCATCTCAATGTTGTATTTACTCCCAGAGGCTGTCCAACTCCCAAAACTCTTCACTGCATCCTAAATGGACAGCACCGAGATGGGCAGTGGGCAAAACAGCAAGCTGCCTGCTTTTTCAAGCTCTGTTAACAGCACAGACCGTTCCTGTTCGAGGAAAGGACAAATCTTTTCCTGGCTGGGCTTCCTCCACACTGACAGGGCAGCTGGAGGGAGGGGCTTACCCCTCTTCCCATTTTCTCTGGACTGGCTCTAGACTCCCGTAACCTCAGCAAAATGTATTTTGTAAACTGAGAGACTGTTAGCATGAGTACCCGAGGCTGAAGACAAGCAGATCCTCTCACCAAGATGTAAGCACTAGCAATAAAAAAAAAAAAAAAAAGATAATAAAAGCAATTATTGAGAGATGCTACTGTGCATGAGGCATATGGCATGGCAGGATAAGCTCATATATCCCAGTACCTAGGTGCAGCAGACCTAGATAGTGTCTTATTGTCTTGACATTCACTAGTCCCACATATTCCAGCAGGTTTTGCCTACAGGGCAGGTTAGAAGTCTAAGAAAGTCTACACCGCTCCCCAACCCCAGCAGCCATCAATGATGGATGGGAGTCGGTGAGTAAGTGCCATTTTCCCACTATCTCAGGCCAGATAGTCAGAGGTAGGTTCTACACTCCCAGAGATTCCAGCTGTGTAAGTCCCAGCAGCCACAGTGGACACCTGCTCGTTAATGCTCCTGTTACTGGTAGTCTTGCCTTCCTATCTCACCTCCCCAGCGTCCTATCAGTGCTCTCTAGAATCACCTCCTAAATAAACCACTTGCACTTACATACTTGCATGGGATCTGCTCTTAGGAGAACCCAGCTTGAAACACTGTGTTCCAGGACAGCACCAGGAATATTGAATTCTACAAATGGCTCAGCTCCAAGGCCCCACATGAGGGCTTCACATCCCAGCCCTCGACATAGTTCTTAGCAGTACTTAACAGGATTATCTCCCCCTCGATGCTTACCCAGGAGATCCTGAGGAACAACCACCCAGGGTGACCCAGATTGGGGCTGGTAGATGCTAAGTAAGCCACAGGTCTATACAAGGCTCTGAATCATCATCAGCTAAACCTTCCTGCACTTGAGGTGAGATGTGACAGCTAGCCACAGGGGGCTCTACTAGGGACTGGTGTACAGAGCAAGGTAAGGCCTGTTCATTACCGCTAAAACACAGATCTGGGTAAAATAGAGATCAGGTGGCATCTCCCAATCACACTGTTAGGAATACTAATAAAAAACTCACAAATTCAGGCGACCTGACACCCTTCGTAAAGGCGCCTCCCACGTTCATGTTTTATTATAGCTGCTCAGCGGGAGGAGCTGAAACTCTGAGAGGATAAGAGCACAGGATCTGATCCCCAAAGCAGGCTCTTGCCCCAGCCCCAGCAGCCACCAGGAGGGCGGACTTCCCTAAGAACCTCACTTCTCTGAGCCTCGGTTTCTCTGCAGTAATCTGGGATCTCAGCGCCTTCTTTACAGGTTGGTTGGTTAGTTTGCTTATTTCTCCCCCTTGAGAACTGAAAAGGGACCAGCCTCTCTGTGGTCACTTTTAAATGCCTGTTAAACCCGAATCTTTCTTAAAGGGGAACAGAGACACCCTCTGCGTTCTGTATGTGATTATATTAATCACATAATCTTCTGTGATTATGCATACGTAAAATTTGCCTTTCATTCAAGCCATTACAATTCTCGGGCTGATTTTTTTGCCTGTCAGTGTGGCATTCCTCATCCCAGCCCAGCCAGAAATCTTCTAGGGCGCTCAGAGGGACGCACTACAGGGACTTCACTGTGGAAGGACACGTTAATCGACCCCAACTGCGAAGCAGGAGGTGCCTTGAACTACAGGCTGATCGTTGTCCATGAAAGTGTGTTGGTTACAGAAATGAGCCAAAGTAGCCTCTGTGTATTGGCCCCTAGGTGGTTCATTCCTTCACTGCAGGCTGAGACCATTAGTTCGAAAGCCTGCCATGCCCAGCTCAAATTTTTACACATCTAGCTATTTAAAAACCAGCCCAAACAAACACATCTTCAGCTACTTGGAGCCTGCCTGCTTTGCATACCAAACCTCCTCACCCACCAGGTGTTACCTAATTGATAAGCGAGGGCCTTACAGGTGTTAAGACCTTAGCTTCCACTGCCCCTCAGAGCTCTCAGACCCAGAGACTCCTTACCATGCTGCTGAGCCATATCACCTAGACACATATGCCCCCATCCCCCCCAGAATGTCTTTTGCCCTCCTCCCCTTCCAGATGGTGGTCCCCATACATCTCCCTCTGGACAGTCTCATGCTCTGAGCAGCTTCCCCCTCATGCAAACCTGTCCAAGTACCACCAAATCAAACTTGTATGTTACTGCCTCTCCTTGATCAGCTCAAGGTCCCTCAAACCCCCTACAGTATTCCAAAGATCAGCAACATCCCCAGGGAGCTTGCTAGAAATGGAGCACCTTGGGCCCCGCCCCCAGACCTACTGAACCAGACTTGGCATGGTAACAAGATCACCACAGTTGTGCACAATGCAGCGGAAGATCTGTGTGCACACTGCAGCTGGAGACATGCTGGTCTAAGAGAGCTCTGTTGAGGATCAGGGTTGTAGCCAAGCTCAAAGCACTAAAGGGATTTATGGGATAGAGATGTCAACTTCTACTGGAGCTGCTTTCAGCCCCATGGGTATCCAGTAATCCATTTCACTGACCCTTCCTTGTTTTTCTTAGAGTCTATTAAGCAGGCAGGTGTGAAATTTCAGACTGTCAGTATGGCCCCCTTACACAGAGAATTAAGTACTTCATTGGAAACGCTTTGGCTGTAGGTCCTGCGCACACCTGCCAGCCACAGGCACAGACCCCTACAGTGAGCGTGCACACGGATGACCAGATACTGCCGCCTCCCTCACTGGGGTAGGGGCAACACATCAGAGCCTCCTGAGCTTCTATTCTGGGAAAGGGGAGGGGCAAGTGCCAAGTCCCAAAATAGCACCCCAAAAGGAATGCCTTGTATTCTACCAAATCAAATAAAATGATCTCTTACAAAACACAGTGGGGGGCAGGTGCTGAGAGGCACAGATGGGAGGAGCGGAAAAACAAAAGTGCCCCTGCCACACAAAGGCACAGGGATCCAGTGACTGATTCTGAATGAGGCTTGCCTCCTCCCAGGAGCAGGATCTTTGAGCCCCAGGGCACCCTACGGGAGGGGACATCCTAATTATTACCCAGAAAAGCCTGAGTGAGAAAAGTACAATTGGCTGGTGCTTAATATATCTGTATTTTAGAAAGTTCTATATGCTTACAAACTCTTGAAGTCTACCCAGCAACCGTGCCACTCCAGGACGGGGAAGTGGATAAAAACTCTTTTTCAAACAAAAGATGCCCATTAAGGCCATGCCGTGAACTTCACTGATGTTCAGGAAAATGCTTCTGGCCCTTACTCAGTACCCATTTATTTTCACTTTGCAGAGGATCCCACACATCAATAAGATTTGGTTTCTCAGTTCGCAAATGACTGTAAGAATCAATATGGAAATAAGGGAGAATGAGTGAAAGTGAGGCTGTGGGAAGGACCTAAAGGCAGCCATCATAGCACTAGTAGCACCAAAAAGTAAGGACATGCCTGCGAACAGCTAACCATTTGTTTGTTTACAAAGAGTAAATAGAGACTATACAAAGGCCCCTTATAAACTCACAAGTATCTATCAGAGGGACCATGGGGACTGATTCTACACAGTCCTAAATGTGCCTCCTGAATTCCTGGTCAGCAGTAATCAATTACATGTTCAATTACATTTAATTATAATTAATATTTTCAGCCTAAGAAAGACACTGTTACATTTTAAAAATACTTCTATAATCAGATTTTTTTTAATGCAATGGTTTTGATACTCAGAGTTTAGTTTCACTTTTTCTGGAAGAGCCATTAAAATGGATCTCTTCCCTAAGTGTGTGGAAGTAAGTGTTGCACCGACTTAGGAAATATATTAAATTCTGCTTCATCTGACATTCAAGATTTGGAAATTTCTGTTAATCGTGTCCATGGCTTCAGAATATCAATTCGGCCAGATTCCCCTGGGCATCTACAGTGTGCCAAATGCTGTATTAGGTGGTAAAAATACAAAAATAAAGAAAGAAGTTGGGTCTTCTGTCAAAGACTATTTAACTTAAGAATGCCCAAGAGGTCCTTAATCATCCTGGTAGAGGTGCCAGTAGATTGTATTCAGTACACTTTGAGTTGGGAGGGGAATTTTATGAAAGCTGGATTCCCCGGGAAATGATTTAATGATTTGTGTATGATACAGATGGGGATTCCCTGATATTCTGTATATACCAATGGTTGTATTCACCTGGGGACCCCCAGCCCAAAGGAAGGTATCTATAAAGCAACCAGAATCTCTCCCCAGTTCTTAATGACCTTCTCCAGACAAGAAAGAACAAATGAATTTAAAATTTTACTTACCCTGCATTTGCCCAGTGTAAATATGTGCTAGATTCAGATAAGCTACAGAAATGTGCCCACCTCTAGAGGGCTGCAGAGAATCAAGAGAATGTGGACATCCTGAACCTGCCCACCTATATCCTGCCTGACCCACTTACAGAGACCAGCACAGACTGAGAAGAAGCCCTTCTCCACACCCCAGAAGGAAAAGATCAGGAACCCTCCCTTCCCAGAGCCTCAACGGGTTCCTCCCCACAAGGGTGAGTGTTGGAGTAGCACAGGTCTTCCTGAGTCTCTCTGTCTCTCTGTGACGTGTGCAAGCATGTGCAAGGACACGCGTGCACACCTGCACACACATCATCGACTACATTCTAGCCACACGAAAAAAGACTGGTAAAACCTACAGCTGAAGGTGCCTGAAATAACATGGAGAAACTGAGGCCTCCAGAAGCAGAGGACCTTTTGCAATCCAAGGCTCACTACAGAAGTACTTGAGATTTTAGCTGCTTTTTCATTGGGAAACTTGCATCAAAATTATATACAGGTTTTCCAAATGGACCCTGTTACGTCTCTCTCCATCAGGGTTCCTCTTTGGTAAAGGATGGGAGGAAAGAAAAGATAATGACATAAAGAAAGGGATGGAGGGAGCAGGGAAGGGAAAATGAGAGAAGAAGGAATGGAGAGAAGGAGGAAAGGAGAAGAAGCCATCGAAGGAAGTTGATACCGTTCCTAAAATATTATAGCGAAAGGAAGTGTCCTGTCAGCCTAAAGAAAATACAAGCAGTAACAGCCTGGGACCCCCACAGGTCCCTTTCCCCATGATGTCAGCCTTCCCTTGGCTCCAGCCTTCTCCTCCCACTGCAATCCCCACCAACCTACCTTCACTGAAGACAAAATCAGAGATGATGTCGAAAGGCTGGATGTGGACTGCGGACAGAATCATGGTGACTGTCTTCTGTGGATCACTGGAGGCTAGTGAAATGGATTGCTGAGCTTGACACTCATAGGACTTCCCAGCTGGGGTGACCAAGGCAGAGAGGCGATGGGAGTTGGCTGTGTGCTTCCCAGCTGCAGGGAAGACCCAGAGCAAATGTGAGGACCCGCTTCCTGGCAGAATCCTAACCTCCTAATCTCCTGTGCCAGAGAGCTGGCTCCTGATTCTCAGCTCCAGTCACCATTCTAATCCTCTGTGTTGCCTTGCAGGGGCTGGGACTCTGCTAGAAAATCAAGTGGTGACAAAGGACAAGTACACCCATTGTTTCATGAGCTCCTTAAACACTGATTAGAAATTTTTTGTCTGGAAGAGGAGAGTGGTACCTAAACATCCAACCATTTTTTTTTTTTAACTATATAAACCCTGACAATGGAAATTCCAAAGAAAGAGTGACTTGATCTTTCACATTTCACACTGATCCACACTGAATAAAATATCTTCCTAAACAAAGCAGGTCTAATTGCTGGTGCACTGGGCAGATGTCTTGGTACACACATATACTCTTTGGAGGTCTGCCCCCTTTTTCTCTTTTTCTGGCACATGTTTGTGGATTTTGTTTTGTTTTTTTTCTCTTTTCCAATTTTTTTTTCCAGTGGTGGGAGAAGGCATCTACTGTATTTGGGGGAAGTATTTGAATTGATGAAGAAAAGAAAATGCTTTTTACTATAATGATTAAAACAGGTAGAAAGGGAGAAATGACATGAACATTCTTTCATGTGCTCAATAAAAATCTTTTCCCAACCTAGATGCCCAGGTGATGGAAGGCCTTACTAGGATATTAGACAGTTTATTAAATAAATAAATAAGTTAGGTAATTAATTAATTCAGGTGTGGTCTTTGATGGTGCCTGCACATGGGAACTTTATTTGGCGAATGGCTGTTGTTCTTGCCACGATATTTTTGGAGGATCTGGGTGCGTTGTGGGAGTGATGGGAAGGAAAAGCTAATAAATTAGGACACGTTCAGAATCTGCTCTGGGGTGGCTGCAGTCCATGACGGAAGATGGAGTGTGAGCCCTGGGGACAGGAGCAGAAAAAGATACTGGAGGCTATCAAATCCTGAGCAAGAGAAGCCACACGGACCCTTTCAAGTTTCCCCGCATGAGAAGAAAAACCAGGGTGCAGGAAAAAAAACCCAGCTCTGCCCTTCTCCGTGCTCCTTTAAAGGACAAAACATAAGAGATCGTCCTGAAGCAGCCAGGAGATCACAGGCTCTCCAGAGAAGGCTCATCCAGGATCAAGCTATGGGTGACTGGGTGATGGGCTGGTCCTTGGTTCCTTGCGCATGTACAAGGCCTAAGGCCCAGGGCACAGACGCACTGGTGCTCTAGCTTTCCTCTACGTTGGCGAGAAAGCCCAGGGCGGACGTGGCCTGGGAGTGCAGAGTAAGGATCAGTTTCCATAAAATTTCCGAATCTCTCCAGGGCTGTGCTCTCTGCAGTGTCCGCGGTCTCCCCGTCTCCCTTCCCAGCTCTGAGACCTCTACTCACCACTGACTGCGTCTTTAAAATGGGTCTTCTCCGAAGAGTCGTAGACAAACTGGACCTTGCTCAATCTCCACGTCGCCTCGGGTCCCTTGGACGCGTTGTGACTTTCCTGCCGAGCGGGGGAGGAGCGCGTCACTCGCCCCCACGGCTGCTCCGTGAGGAAACCGAGAGGCGGTCCCCGCCGACACCCACCCCCAGGCAGCACTGCCTCTGAGCGCCCCGCTCCGGGTTACCTTCACAAACAGCATTTTGAGCGCATAGGCGCGATCCACCCAGAACACCTGCAGCTCGGATTCGTTGTGGCCACAGCGGCCCTTCACCTCCGCTCCCCGGGTCAGTGAGATATCGGCCTGTTCCGTGATCAGCTGGGAACACAGACGCCCCGCACCCCCTCAGAGAGCCCGGCCTCCGTGGGGCTGTAAAGGGCAGTGCGTCCAAACTCGGGGTTGCACGCCTGGGCGCTCCTTTGCGCGCGCGCTCCCAGGTCCGGGAACATGCGGTTAGATGCTCTACGTGCAGACCCGGCCGTTAGGGAAGCAGAGAAAGGGGGTTTACTTTCAAAGCAGGCAGGGTGAGCAGAAGGCGTTACAAGCCGGAACCCCCATGCAGCATTCGGGAACAGCCTGCAGGGGCGCAGAGGGGAAAGGCGGGCGACCCAGGTCTTCACGGGGCCTTGAGGGAGGGTGCCCTTCGCCCCTGGAGCCCTAGGAGCAAGCCGGGAGGGAAAAGGTTCCTTACATCGACATAATTGCTGGCCCACACATCATAAGGGACAATAAATTTGGCTGCGAACTCGGCCATGAGACACGTCGTCCCATTTTCCCGCACCACAAATATATCTTTTTCAGGGTTAGTGGAAAGGCCTGAGAGATTTTCCACTTCTTGTTCTGCTGTGATTCGAGCCATTGTATCTGCGGAAACACCCCCCCCCCCAAAATCCTATCGATTCCGGGCTCAGCAAGCCCACGCGTCGCGCGCACAAGGGTGGAAATATCGTGGTCTGCGGGCTTTGGGGTGATAAAGTTCCTTGCCTGCTGCTGTGTGCTCTGCGAGCCGTTTCTCTAACCTAGCGCCGACAATTTTAACTCCACTGCTGCTAATTTATAATAAAAATAAAAATTAAAAAATGTAAAGCCTTACTATTTTGTAAGGCTTTTTTCCTTCGTCTTAGGCTTTTAAACCGAATCTTTCTTGCCAGTGCTCTGACCCCACAAAGCAGGCTCGCATAGCTTTGTGTCTGGGCTGTGCGGTACAGGTGTGTGGCCCTCTGGGGAATTCCCTGCCACTGGCGGGAAGGCCCTCCACCCCCACCCCTCCCAACCCCCAGAAAGAAAATAGCAAAACGTAAGGGACACATTTTGACCTTAAGCTACTGGTTTTACTCTGCCTGTTCTATTCTCAGCAAATAGTGCACCCTGTCCTCGCGGTCTCCTAGACACTACTCACGGAACAGCATCAGGAGAACTCGAAGTCTGTAGACGCTGGGAAAGGCTCTTCCTCTGAGATCCATGCTCGCGGTGCAGAGAATGAGGCCAGATGTGCTGCTGCAGAGGCCGCCCGAGAGGGAATCCCTCAAAGTCGCCGCTGGAGTGAGCCGGGGTGAGCGAGGGGCGGGGGCACCGAGAGGGAGGAGGGAGGGAGCGCGTGTTCCCTGCGCGCTGGCGAATTCTTGGTGGCGGGTGCCGCACCGACCCGTGCAGGCTGAACGCGAGGAGGCTCACTGCGGAGGAACAGAGCGCGAGGTGAGAGAGCTGTCCACGGCTGCGAGTACTGAAAGGGATCCGGTGTGTTGCAGGAGTGATTGTTGTGCCTTAGCTTGCGTAGATAGCCAATGAGATTTTGGGGGGGCTAAAAATTTTCCCTGAGTCTGTTTCCTGTTCTGCAATTGCATCCGCAAAGATGATTCTGTCCGGAGAAACTTAACAACACTCTCAGACTTACTCAATATCCCTACCAGGTACAGTTATTAGGTGGTGTAGATATCACATCCCTGGAGTCCTGGTTTCTGAAAATACATTTGGTTGCTGAAAGAAAATGGGAGAGCACAAATTGTTGCTGCTTCGGGGGAGGAGAAGTAGGCAGAAATAGAGAAGGAAAATGCTATGGCAACAGTTTCTTGCATTTGGAGACATCCCCTTCTCTCCCCTGCTCTCAATGAGCTAATGAGTTTAAAGTTAAATTGACGCCTCCCTAAATGAGGCCGTCAGTCAGTGCAGTAGTCTGGCTTATTTTCTGTTAGTTTTGCTCTCTGACTGCATGAGGGCTAAAAACTCTGGGGTCACCTATTCTCCATATACTGCAACTTTTCGGCCAAGAAGAATGTAAGTGAACAGGAAGGTTGTGAGGGTTCTTTAGAATCTCCTAGGACAGTAATGTTATATAGTTATGTAAACATACACACAAGCAGATACTACTCTACAGCCTCTAATGGGATGAAAAAAACAAATACTACTGGGCTAATTCCTATATTTACATAAAATGGTAGCTTGCTTTTTAAATTTTTTTGCTTTGCAAGTCAGAACGAAGCTTTTCCAACAGTAAGCATGTTGTCCTCATCAATTGTATTGATGTTCAAATATTTTGTGTCTTGCAGGATAAGTGATTATGTGAATAATCGGTAATACAATGTCATAAAATAAATAACATCATATTAAGGGGGAAATTGCAAAGTATTTTCATGTGTATTGCCAAATTTGATTCTCCCTACCACCTTAGAAGGTAGGCAAGGAAAGATATACCTTATTGTGGTTGTACCTTCCCAAAAATGAGGCTCAGAAGATTCAATGACCTTCCCAAATGTCACATGGTTAGTTAGAATTAAAATAGAAAAATCACATGTTTTAACTTCATAGGGATCATCTTCATTTTTCCTTATATAATACTTTGACTACAAAATATACCATATGTTTATTTCCATAAAATCCTTATTCAATGACCAAATGACAAGCTGAAACCCAAATCTCTATTTAGATCAATAGCAATTCAAATTATGAAGTAATATTTAAATTGATACTATATTCTATATCATATTTTTATCTCTGTTATTTTATATTTCACTCAAACATATCTCAAGAACTTTGCTTAAATGTTTATATACAGAAGAACTGAGGCCAAACTGTGATTGATAAAAGTCAATTATTATTGACTATGATTAGAATTTGCAAAATTTACATGCCCTACAATTCTTCATGTTAGCACTTGTTATTACACATTTTCCTGCAGTACTGTAAAAATTTTAAAAATGAGTCACATGTAATGAAGCATTTATAGTCTCTGTCCCTCCATCTTTTCCTCCAGTACTTTAATGAGGAAAGAAATGGAAAGAATTTAGTCCAAGATTCATTACTTATTATTTTCATGATCTTTTACAGATTACCATTTTCCTCTACTAAAAGATTGGTATAATACCTCAGGAGATGGCTGGTTGGGCCAAGTGAGCCAATGAGTATAATATCATTCAAAACAATTGACAGATTAATTTAGTCATAAACATTAACTGAATACCTACTACTTGCACTATGTTTCATGCTCTGGGAATCCAAAGATAAACAAATACCATTATCCAAGCAGAAGAGATGTCTGTAAAAGATTATGACAATTTTTCTTGTGATACATTATTGCAGATGTCCTCATTTATAGCTTATTAAGAGATCAACTGAATTAATTGATGATCATCTGTTTTAATAAGAAAATATACATGGAAAGTAACATGGATCATCAATCTTAAGCTGTTGTAGTTGATTATTGATTTCATTTTAAATCAAATGGTTGTTCCTTTGAAATGATTTCTTCATACATGACATAAATGATCTCTTTGTTGACACCAGAGAGTGCCTAAATGAGTTAAAAGGAAAAAAGGAGGCAGTTTTAACCCTTTATTCCTGGGAAGATTGTCCACAAAATGTAATTAAATTTCCTCTTAGGTGTTTAACTTTAAAGGTAGCTTACAAAAGACCCCTTAACTTATTAAGTTATCCCCAGTGAATTTTATGTTACAATAAGAATTGAATCATATTTCCTCAACTTTCATCTACATTAATTAAATAACTTTCTAAACATTCCTTTTTAAAAACTTATTTATTTATTTCAGAAAGAGAGAAAGCATGAGCAGGAGGGGCAGAGGGTATGGAAGAGAGAATCTCAAGCAGACTCCATGTTCAGCACAGAGGCCAAGGCACGGCTTGATTCCATGCTTGTGAGATCATGACCTGAAACAAAACCAAGAGCTGGATGCTCAACCAGCTGCACCACACATGTGTCCCTCTAATTATCTTTTAAAAATATCTTCAGTTCTTTGAAATCAACAAAGAGGTAGTAAAGGAGTAAAGCTTACCATTAAATAATATTTTAAGATAGTAACAATATTTTCCAAAATTTGCTTCACTCTTCATTTTTTGAAGACATAAACATAAACACGTACACTTGTGTGGATAAGGTTGTGTCATTTCCATCATTGCTGCTGGTGGTCTAAACAAATGTCAGAAGTAAGTATGACCTAACCACGTTGCTTTTGGAATCTCCTCTAGATTCTCTGTCCTTCGAAGGATTTTCAATTCATATATTTCTTTATTGAATTAGCCTAATGAATCTCATGCCATCAGGGGGTTACTATTTCACAGAAGTGGAAGAAAAGGGCCCTGTGTATATAGGCCTTTCAGTATGGATGGGAGAAAATAGAAAGATACCTGATACATGACAATGTAGATACATGAAGATGTAGGTTGCCTAGCACAAGGTAGGCATAGATGCTTAGGGAAAGATTAGGTAAAACAGCTATCCCAACTGGTTGAAGAAGGCCTCTTCGAGAAGGTGGGTCTTGAAAAACATGAACAGATTGACCTGGGGGGGGACAGCCAAGGAAGGGCAATACCAATGGAAGAAATATATTTTAAATAGGAAAGCCAGTACCAAGATGTAACTCTTCATCCTTCTATGTTTATCAATTTTTCAATGAAAAAGAAAATAAGTCCAAAACTCCATGATAGTTTATAAACTACACAGCCCCTATTTAAGTTCTTTATTTTATAATATGCCCTACATATGGTATATTTTTTTTAAAAAAGCATATGTAAAACTTATCCTAAATAAAATTAAATATTCAAATTGTTAGGTGTACTTCTTTATACTTGACCACATAAACAATTGACTTGTATCTGTAGATGAAACAACAAAATTACAAAAATCATGAAAAATGCTCATTAGAAACCATATTTATAAGCTTCAAAAGAGAGAACTAGGCTTGTTACAGCTGAAATTTGGTTTCTTGATGTTTCAGTCCACATTACAGCAAAATGTAAAAATGTACTCTGGCTCTGTTGTCCCCCAACGCTTCCAAAACATACACCACACACACAGCCAGGTGCACACACAGTAGGAGTACACATGGATAATGGAAGCAAGGATAATTTAACTAAATTAGACAAACTACACAGCAAGGTTAAGCCAGAATTACTACTTACCACTTCTTGTGCCCAGTTTATCACTGACCAGTTACTTCATTTAATTTATTCACTGTCTTTAAATATTGTTGAAACCCTTTCTAGGGTAGAAACCCTTTGGGGATAGGAACTGAAAATTAAGTGTACACAAGAATATTTTGTTCATAAGTTTCCATACCCTAGAATATTTGGAAAGAATCAGAAAATTAAGTGTGGGCTTTTGATGCACTTAGCTTGCATGACTTTGCTAAAATTTTCCTCATCTTTCATCTCATTGGTCTGGAATGCACCTACTTTAATGAAGCAAGAGCTGTTTCTGCAATGAGGGTAACCAGTGGAGGAGGCAAGGCACCAGAATAATGGCCTTTTCATTGGCAAAGTACGTTCAGGATAAGTTCTTAGGAAATGTCCTTTGATGGGTTCACTTAGAATAAATGCCTTCACATAAGAGAGAATGCTGGGGACAAAGCCCATAAAACAAACCTTGAGTAAGCAGATGGTTGAGGCCTGGTAATCATTCCTGAAAACTTCAGTAGCAAATGAAGCAGTAATTATTTAACTATTTTTTTAAACCTGTTTTTAAATTAGTTACCACTAAGCTCCAACATATAAGCTTTTAGGCCTTGGAACACAGTCTTCTCTGCTTTCCGAGCATTGAGGAAAATCTTAACTTGGGCGCAGGGAAATTTTCTGCAAAAGACAAGTGTCAACTGAGAATTTTTAAAAATTCTTTAAGAAGTTTTTCTCTCCAGGAAAGAACTACCTCACTGGGCCTAAGGTTAGGCCAGCTGTGGCTCATTTAAAACAGTTTGCTACCTGAATTCTGTGATAATGCAATTCCTTAAAATCTCTTTTATGATGTGTTACTTGGGTTCTTGATCCCCAGCTAACTACTCTTCTAATTGCCTATTTGATCTTATCTGCATATTGACTTGAAGATGTGTTGGGACTGAGGACGATTTATATTAATTGCTTTTGGGAGAGGAGGGTGAGAGTGGGGTAGCCAGTCTGTTGCGGTTTCCTCCCAGCTTCTGTGAGAGCCTTGCTGGAGTTCTGGAATGTCCTCCATTGTTCTGATGTTGTTAGTTTGGGATGTGTCTGTGGCTGTTTTTGTGATAACACCGCAACGATGCTCCAGGAACCAAAAAAGGGAAAGAGGAAGAAGTCTTCAGCGTATTGCCCAGGTGCCTGGAATGGCAACTAGGAAGCAATATGATAGTTATTAGTAGCGACGGACTTCTGTGCAGTAGCTTCGCCACTTTCATCATCAAAATGCCTTTCCTAAAGGATCCCTCCTGGACTAAACACAATGCTTCTATGAGTGACCTTAGTTGGGAGGTGATCTGCGCAATTCCTTTAGGGAAAAACCTGCTGGGAATTCCATTATTAAAGCGTACTGTCTCACCGTCGGGTAAGTGTGTGCTCGTCAGGATGTTTGGACCGTGACCTGTGGCATTACCTTTGGGTGGTACCGACACAGGTGGGTTGGTTTCGCAGGACTTGGGGCTTCGCGGGGCCCACAGGCTGCCGACTCCAGACATGGGAACTTCTGCCTGAGCGAAGGGAGATGCGAGCTGCTGCCCGGCTCCTAACGCCCGGAGCTCGCAACGACCTCAATCTGAGAAAAACCTTGGCGCCTGGCACTTGGATTGGACTCCTGACACATTGGCGCAGCCGCTCCTGGTGTAGACAGAGGGACCCCCGTCCAGTTGCTAAGGTGAGGTCCACACCGGCTCCAAAGCGGAGAAAGGGAATCAATTACAAAGGTGCTGGGATTGAGCGAGTTCGGGCCACGGGCGCCTGGATCTGCAGGGTCTTTTGTGTTTGGGCGTGGAGAGTAGTTAAGACTCGAAAAAGGAGGAAGAAAGTCTCTAGCAGAAAGCGAATCCCTGGTTTCCTCCGCGACCCTCTTCGGAACTCCTATGCCGCAGGAAGTCTTGGCAAACCCAGAGCTGGGGAGAAGTGGGTGGGAGGTGAGACCCTGGCGTTCTCTGATCCTTGGTCCTCTCGGGTCCCTCCCCCATCCCGAGAAAAGCCCGGAGAATTGGCGGGGGGAGGGGAGTAGAATGCTGAACTGGGTGAGAGGGGAGACCAGGTAAACAAGGCATCGCAGTTCTTCTTTTCTTCCTTACCAAACCGCCAGCACAATATCCACACCAGAGGGAAAGGTCCCCGAAGTTCCCCTGTGGTCTGGCTTCCAGAACAGAAGTTAAAGGAGGCGCGCTCCAGGGCTAAGGGTGCACGGGATACCACGCTGCAGCCCGGTCCTTGGACAACCCCCGACCTGTGCGAGGTTTCCCAGACGGAGAGAAGACTCTGCTGAGAGGCGATCGAAGCTAAGACCGCAGACGAGGCTCCAGGTGCGCAGGCAGAGGAGAGGCGCGCGCCCTGGGAAAAGCGGCCTCTGCGGGCCGGGCTGGCGGCAGCCCTGGAGCCGGCAGTTTCCAGACCGGAAAGGCGAAGGTGAGATGGTAAACTGACACACAGTTTCCAGCGTTGTGAGATTAGGGTATTGTTCAGTTTCAGGGGAAAAAAAAGAGGGGGGGGGGGGAATCAATCAATCAATCAACTTGGGAAAGAGGGTGGCAGTGGAGCAGAGGGCATTCCCCACCCCGGGTTGCAACTGGAAGAAAAGCCCAGGCTTCTACCTTAATGGGAGTCCTTAGGGACAAGCCGGGAGCCTGCTTCTCAGCAGTAAGTCTCAGGCCCAGAGGCTGCACCCACGCCCCTGGGTGCACTCACCGCCCCTTCCGTGGAGCCCTCCTGGGTGCAAGTCCTGGTAGATCCAGAGGGCGGCCAGTCCCCGCCTATCTCCTCTTCGGTGGACAGGGCTGGATAAGAACTCTGCAAGGCCCCATCCAGAACAGCACCGTGGAGACCCTCCTGAGAGTCCCCTCAAAATAAAAATTACATTAAATCTCGGATAATAACACTAAAAATAACATTAACCTTCACATATTTCTCCAGGGCGACTCCATGGTTATTTTTTAATTCAAAAGCAAATTTGCGGGTGTCCCAGCCTTCCTCTGCCTGTAAAGTCCCCCAGGCCTCCTGCCGCCCAGGTCTGGCTGTCAGAGGTCTCCCCCGGCCCAGCAGCCCAGGTTGCTCCCGCAAGTGCTGTCTCCCGGCCCAGATCTGTGTCCTTCTTGGGACATTCTTTGTGTTTCTGATTCTCCCGAGCCTTTTCTTTCCCCCCCCCCCCCCGGTTGTCAAAGAGTCCAATCTATAGAGGTCATAGTCACCACCTCGCCCACAGCCTCGCAGCCTCGGGAAACCCAAGCCAAGCCAAATGGGCCTCAGAGTCAAGAGCACCAAAGCCACCAAGAGCAACGCTGGCCACCTCTGTCACCCGGAGGTCGGGAGTCTCGGTGGCTGTTGCTACACGGTTATTCCCGGGTGACTGTGAAGCGCACAGATGGGGGACGCCTCGGGCCCGCAGTCAGGGCCAGCTGATGGATCGTCTCATTTCCCGACTTGATGGGCCGGAACCTTAGCTGGCGAAGCCGGCGGGCAGGGGGTGCGCGTAGGGCCCCAGCCGGATGACCCCCGTAGGCCGGGTGGGAAGCTCTGGCCGCTGGATTTGGTTTGGGGAGTGAGGTTACGATGCAAGATCTTGCCGAAAAAGCTCGAATCCCGCCCGCCCCTCCCGCCCCCGCCTCCGCCCTCCCTCCCCAAACACGAAGTTATCCCTTCCTCCGTTTTCTGTTTTGGGCACAGGAGCCTCGTCCCCGGTCCCCGAGGACTGCGTGACTGTGAGTGCGGTGGCGGTTTCCCGGAGCTCCAGGCACCGCGCCGCCTCCTTCCTGGGGGCCCCAGCGTCCGCCGGCACCGCACCGTTGGCATCCTTACCTGCGCAAGGCTGCAGGAGGACGAGACTCAGAAGGGACTCTTCCGGGGTGTGCAAGCCGCAGGGGGGGGGGGGTGTGGGTGAGAAAAAAAACCTCCATCCCGGGTCCATCCAAAGGCAGCTTCTCGCTGCGTGCTGGGAACTTTGGAGGGAATTGGAGGGACCGGGGTGGAGAGTCAGGGTAGCTATGGGGTTGTTGAGGAGAGGATAGACACATTGAGAAGCTTGCATCCCGGCTGTCCTACCCTCTAGCCAAGAAAGCCGTGTGCCTTAGGGGAGACAAAGTTGGTGGTTCCCATCCCTGCACGTTGTCCCACAGTTCAGACTGGAGTGGGAGCGGGTGAGAAGCCCAGGGAGAACTCCAGGCTCAGGTTAGGGGAGAGGAGGACGATTGGACAGAAGAAGGGTGAGGTCACTGGGGTTCCTGTTTCAGGGCTGTAACTGTGGGGGTTTTTCCATTTCAGCTTCCCAGAATTTCCCCCAGGTCTCAAGAACTTCTACGTGGACTGTGCTCCCAGTGTTCATCCCAGGCTAACTGGACCTTGTCCGGTGCTCAGGCCATCAGAACTGCCACCTCAAGGAATCCCCACTCTGAGAGCGTACTTGGGTTAAGTATCCAGAGCTTACTCCCCACCTGCTGGAGAAGGGGGGACTCACTCCTAAGGCCAATTTCCACCAGGAAAGTGCCCCAGAGGTCAGGGCATCCAGGTAGCACACTGTCCAAAGGCTGAAGTCTGTGGACCAGTAGCATGGCCCTCACCTGGATACTGCAGAAGCTCCAGCCCCACCCACTCCCTGCATCTAACCAGGGGACTTGTGCACATTCCGGTTGGAGAAGCCCTGGCCTAATTTACAGAGCCAGAGTTTACCCCTGCTAACTCATCCTGCCTTGTGTCTCCCAGCCTCATCTTGACCCTCTGTCAAATGGTAGGTGTTTCTGAGGTCGCTGGGGAACTTTTTAGCACCCCTGAAACCACTTCAGACCAATGACAAGAAAATCTCTAGTGGGTGGAACCTGGCAGGAATGCAGTAGTGAATGTCCCAGATGATTCTAATAGCCAGGAAGAACTAATATAGAAATAACCCCCTTCACAGGTTCACTGAGATACAGCTTGGACCCTATGCAAGACTGTGAGTACAATGGAGAACACCACTGGCTCTATAGCCAGATTCACTCTGGCCCCAGCAGAAATGGCCTTGAGCCAGCTAATTACCCTGACTGTGCCTCAGTTTCCTTACCTTGTAAAATGGTGTTGAGAATAATGCCCAACCACAAAGGTTGGGGTTCAGATGTAGAACCAAACTTTTAGAATCAAATTCAATGAATCTTCACTTACAATGCCACAGTCCTCAATCTCTCATTTTAAGCCTAATGATTTATCTCTCCCCTCCCTTGTCCCAAGAAGTCCTCTTCCAGGGGCCAAGAGCTTGGCTTGGCTTCAATATTCACGTCTATTTTTTCAACATTTTGAACGTGAAAACTAATATTTTATATCACCTAGCCATTTAATAAACCCAGTCATCTGCAAAGATTTATTTTTGCAATTCCGGAAGCACTAGCCAGTTCTGTGGCTAACCATGGCAGCCATTGAATGAAAATACCTGGATGAGATGCTGATTCTGTGATTGTGTAGATCTGGGGAGGGGCAGAGCAATTGCATCTCTAACAAACCCCCAAGTAATACAGATGCTTCTGGTCAGAAGGGACCACACTCTGCAAACTGTGGTGCCACATGAATGGTCTGCTCTGAGCCTGGTGGAAATCTCAACAGCAACACTATCCATAGAAATATACTGCAAACTACAAATGTAAATTTATTTTTTTTACAATTGTAAATTTAAATATTCTAGTAGCTACATTGTATTCTTACAATTGTTATTTACTTATTTTCTATTGAAATATATGTACATATAACCTTGTATAAATTTAAGGGGTACAATATGTTAATATGATACATTTATATATTGTAATATGACTGTAATTTCCATCACCTCGTATAATTATCATTTCTTTTTTTGTGGTGGGAATAATTAAGATCTAGTCCCTTAGCAGGTTTGATGATTATGATACAACATTGTTGTCTATGTTTTGTGTACTAGATCTCAGGGAATTACTTAATGATTAGCTGAAAGTTTGGACCCCTAACAATATCTCTCCTATTCCTACTCCCTGGTAACCACCATTTACCCTGTTTTTCAGTCTGGTACAGTGACATTTTATTTTATTTTATTTTATTTTATTTTATTTTATTTTATTTTTTAAAGATTTATTTATTTATTTTAGAGACATGGAGGAGCATGAGCAGGGAAGAGCGTTAGCGGGAGGAGCAGAGGGAGAGAGAGAGAGAGCAGAGAATCTTGAGAAGACTCTATGCTGAGTGTGGAACCCAGTGCAGGGCTTGATCCTACCGCCCTGAGATCATGACCTAAGCCAAAGCCAAGAGTTTAATGCTTGACCTACCGCACACTCAGGTACCTCCACATTTTAAAAAGTAAAAAATAAAAGGGTAGAATTAATTTTAAGAATAGATTTTATTTAAACAGATATATCTAGAATTATCAATATTTCAACATTAACCAATAACAAATAGTGATGAGCTACTTTACCTTTTGTATTAAATGTAAGTGTACTTTGCATTTTTGCATTAAATGTTTGAAATCTGGAGAGGAGCCTGATGCCGATGACATGTTTTTGTTCTTTCAGTCTTGTCATGGGATAGGCCAAGAAGGCATTAAAAGTGATTTTGACAAGGGCCAAAAAAATGCAAAAAATTGAATGTTCTGGGAATCAAACACTTATGCCAAACACAAGTTATGGAACTTTTTTTTTTTTAAGATTTTATTTATTTGACAGAGATCACAAGTAGGCAGAGAGGCAGGCGGGGGGGGGGGGGCGGGGAATCAGGCTCCCTGCTGAGCAGAGAGCCTGATGTGGGGCTTGATCCCAGGACCCTGGGATCATGACCTGAGCTGAAAGCAGAGGCTTTAACCCCCTGAGCCACCCAGGCAACCCATTATGGAACTTTTTTTTTTTTTTAAGATTTTATTTATTTATCAGAGAGAGAGAGGGAGCGAGCACAGGCAGACAGAATGGCAGGCAGAGGCAGAGGGAGAAGCAGGCGCCCTGCTGAGCAAGGAGCCCGATGTGGGACTCGATCCCAGGATGCTGGGATCATGACCTGAGCCGAAGGCAGCTGCTTAACCAACTGAGCCACCTAGGTGTCCCCGTTATGGAACTATTTTAAAGAAGAATCACAGGTTGGCATAGCTGGAAGTTGTTGCAGAGAATTTCTGCAGTCAAATTATTGTTCCAGCAAGGAAACCTAGGCCCAGGGGGATTAAGTGCTGGTCTACCACTCCCTGGCTTCCGTCTTGGATATCCCTTGCAGCAAGAGTGAAAACAGGAAACAGGGCCCCAGAACTTGTGCTCTTGGCAAGACTTCCATCCTTATTTGATCCTCAGCATTCACAGCCTCATGATCATCACCTGCCTGGAAGCCACAAAGAGTATTCTCATGTGATTTTTTACCCCTGACAATGTTAGACAGCCCAGGGTAGTAGACCCCTAGCTGTTCCCAATACAGCTCTGAAAAACCCCTGCTGATGTCATCTCCTCTCTCCACCCCATCTTCTGAAACTATCAGTTATCAACATTTCCCCTACATCCTCAATTTCTCTGAAAATTCCCCACACCTCTTGCTCTAGCTCAGATCTGGATCTCACATGAGGACACGGCTCTCTGTGCATCCCTCTCAAGAGAGAGGAGTCACCTCCCCAACTCCCTGTGTTGGACTTAAAGGTGGGTATGTGTCCTCTTTGCTCCTCATTGCAGTTTTCCCAGATGATTCACTTCTTTTCTGGTCCCCTACTCCCCCAGCTTTGACTTTGATGTCAGCAGGTTGTAACTCCAAATCTCCTTTCTTATACCACCATGTACTGTTACCCCCATTCAAACCTAAGCATGCCTTGTTCCCTGAATATGTTAGCAACTCACTGTCACTCTCTGTCATTCCTACTTCTTCTAGGTGGCTTCAGTGTCCTTTGAGATGACGTTCTGACACCAAAGCCTCTAGTTCCTCAAGCTCCTCTCCACCAGTGGTCTTACATTATATCCTATCTTAGCCTCTTAACCCACATTCTAATTTCCTTCCAGTCACTCCTTCATTTCTCTGCTTCCCTTCATAGCTCAGCTTTTTGAGATAATTATCTACACTAACTACCTCCACATTCTCTCCTCCCATTCTCTTGAACTCACTTCAATTGGGCTCTTAGTCCCACAGTCCACTGAGGCTGGTCTTGTTGAGGTGTGATGCTCTTTTGATGTGTCAACTATTTTAAGCCAGGTTATTCAATCAAACAGAAATCAAGGTGTTGTTGTGAAGTATTTTGTAGGTGTGATTAAATCAGTTGATGTTAAGTGAGGGAGATATTTTAGATTATCTGGTGGGCCGCATCTAATCAGTTGAAGGACATAAGGCTTCCCTGAAGAAAACAAATCTGCCTGTGGACACAAGCTTTAGCCCATGCCTGTTAGTTTCAGCCTATCTTTCCTAATGATCTGCCCTATGGAACTCAGACTTCTTAGCCCCCACAATTTCATAAGTCAGTTCCTTGCAAAGGTCTCTTAATGTGTATCTCCTACTATCTCCACTTCTCTGATTGAATCCTAACTGATAAGTGAAGTTGTTCGTGATTTCCAAGTTGCCAAATCCAATGGCAAAAATTATCATGTCTTACCTGACCTATCAGCAAAAGTGTGACACAGTAATCTTTTCTTCCTCTTGGAAGCATTTTACTTATTGGCTACCAGAGCCCTGCCCTGTTCTGGTGACTCTCTGGCTTCTTCACACTTTCCTCTGGTGGTTGCTCTTCATCTGTCCTAACTCTTAAAAGTTGGAATGCTTCAAACTTGTTCTCTTCCTACACTTAATATTTCTTTCTTGTATCTTTAAATGAAATGCATATGTTGATGAACCCACAGGTTCACCTCAAGTAGGTCAAATGCCTACTAGACACCTCTACTGGGATATATAAAGGCATTTCCAATCTAACATGTCCATGATAGTTAATTTTATGTGTCAACTTGGCTAGGCTATGCTGTCCAGATGTTTGGCCAGACACCAGTTTAGATGTTGTGGTAAAGGCACGTTTTCAAGATGTGATCAACATTTACATCAATAGACTTTGAATAAAGCAGATTATTCTCACAGTGTGGCTGAGCTTCATTCAATCACTTGAGACCATAAGAGAAAAGACTGAGGTTCCCCTGAGGAAGAAGGGATTCTGTCTCCAGACTACCTTCAGACTTGAGCTGCAAAATCATCTCTTCCTTGGATCTCCAGCCTGCCTGCCTGCCCAGCAGATTTTAGGTTTGTCAGCATTCATAATTACACAAGCAAATTCTTTAAGATAAATCTCTCTATATATACATACTCCACTTGACCTGTTTCTTTGAGACCCTGGACTAATACAATGTCCAACACAGAACTCTTAATTGCCTCTCTGCTCCCACCCCCTAAATCTCTGCTTCCTCTCAACCTTCCCCATTACAGTTAGCAGCAACTCCAATTGCTTAGATACCAACCACATCCAATTCATCAGCAAGTTTTACCGTTTCTCCCTACAAACTAGATCCACGATCTGACCACTTCTCACTGATGAAGTTCTAGAACCTAGGTGAGGTTTGGTGGGCTGAGGTCCGGAGCCGATGACCAAGAAAGAATTCTTGAGACATCTTTGGTGCAAAAGGTGATTTATTAGAGCACGGGGACAGGGCCCGTGGGCAGGCAGAGATGTGGCCGCCCCCGGGTAGGCAGAGATGCGGCCGCCCCCGGGTTGTGAGGGGTGGTTGGTTATATACGTAGGAGCTGGGTAGGTGAAGACAAAGGGGTATTCAGAAGGGCTATTGGGGCAAAGAATACTATCAGAATATTGAAGGCTTAGTTACTATCAAGTAAAGACAATTGAGAGTCTCCTGGTGGAATGTTACATTCCTGCTATCAAGCATCCCTGTTAATGAGATTTAGGTTTAAAGACAATTGGGAGTCTGGTGGAATGTTACATTCCTGCTATCAAGCATTATTTACTTTTAGGCTTGAGGAACTGAGTTCTGTGTCTTTGGAAATTGGGCTATTGATAAGGTAACTTCTTTGTTGTAATCTCAAGGACATTTGCAAACCAAGGGAGACTCCTGTCTTGTAGGATTGTGATCTCAGCAAGTTAACTATTTATCGTTTTATGGCAGTCAAGGGTGCCTGAGGAATGCTACACTTATGGAGGGGAGCGGATGAAGGGGGGGGGTGCAAGGTGCCAGCTCTTGCTTTGTCCTCAGCCAGCCTCCTGCTCCCTCATCATCACCATTTTCATCACTATCTCTCTGGTCTCTGCCACCATCACCTCTTATCTAGATAAAAACCTTCTAGTTATCCCCCTGTTTCTGTCTTGCCTCTCCCATAGCTTTTCTTTACATGGGCTCAAGAGTGACTCCACAGTTTAAGTAAGACCATGTTACTCCCTTCTCAAAACTCTGGAGTAGTTTCCTGTTTCATTCAGATGAAAAAGATAAGCTTATCAGGCTCCATTTGACATAGCCATTATTGTCTCCTCCATAATCTCTCAATTTCCTCACTCTGCTCACATTCTGGACATTCCCTTGCCTCAGGCCCTTTGCTCTTCCTGATTCCTCTGCTGGAAATGTTCATCAGAAAGGACAAAGTTTGGTTTTAAAAGATGGAAAACCCAAAACAACCATGGCTTAGACAAGGTAGTAGTGTACTTCTGTCAAAGAAAATTCCAGAGATCATGGCTCCAGGGCTGGTAGGCTGTTCTATGGCCTCAAAGCTTCAGGTTTCTCCAACCTGGAAAGGATTTCATTCTCAGACCCCCTCATGGTCCAACCAGCATGAAGGAGCAAAAGGTACAGGAAGATATGGGTCAAAAGAAAGAAAACTGATATCTTTAAAGGAAGGGCTGCTAAAACTTCCTCTGTACATG
Organism: Mustela nigripes; assembly: GCF_022355385.1. Lineage (NCBI taxonomy): Eukaryota > Metazoa > Chordata > Mammalia > Carnivora > Mustelidae > Mustela > Mustela nigripes. The sequence goes on from NC_081563.1 coordinate 105,815,852, forward strand.
TTCCCTGACATTCCATTGCCCAGAATGTAGTCACATGATCATAACTTGCTTTGAGGGAGCCTGGGAAGTGTGGTATTTATTCTGAGGAGCCAGGAACCTAGTGGAAACTCAGAAGTTCTACTCCTGAAGATGATGAACTGAAGGATATTGGGAGGAATGCCAGCAGTCCCTATCTCAGCAACTATTAAAAAGACAAAGATGGGGCATCTGGGTGGCTTAGTCAGTGAAGCATCTGACTCTTGATTTCAGCTCAGTTCCTAATTTCAGGGTCATGAGATTGAACCCCACATCTAGCTCCATACCTAGCATGGATTCTCTCTCTCTCCCTCTGCCCCTTTCCCCACTTGGGTGTGCTCTCTCTCTCTCTCTCTCTCTCTTTCTCTCTCTCTCTCAAAAACCCAAACAAAAAAGACAAAGATGCCTAGTATGGCTTGGGCAAAGTGGTATGAAATTAGAGTGGAGAGACAGGTTGGTGGGAAAGAGAATTTCTAGAGATGGTTGCCAAAAATTCCTCCTGTTCTTGAACATTTAAGTCACTCCTCTAATCAAGAGTCAAGTCTATTTTCCTCCCCTTGAGTCTGGGCTGACCTTGTGATTTGCTTTGACCAATAAAATGTAGTGGAAGTGATGTTATGTGTTTGGCTTAGACTTTAAGAATACTGGTAGCTTCCTTTTCTGTCCCTTTGAGATTCTGCTGCCAGGAAAAAACAACTGAACTTGCCCACTAATGCGGAGGGACCATGTGGAGTGGGAGAGGCCCAGGCAGACATCCTGGCTGAGGAGCTAGACATGTGAGGAAAGCCATGTTGCACATTTCAGCCCCATATGGGTTCCCAAACAAACGCAACCATACAAGTGATCCCAGCCTATACCAAATGGAGCAGAGAACTGACCAGCTGTTCTTTTGCTGAACATCATGAAATATAACAAATTATTATTGCTTCAAGCACTAAATTTTGGGATAGTTTGTTATGCAAGAGTAGATAACTCAAATAACAGGGCCCATATCATGCAAAGGTTTGAGAAAGAAGTTTGGCTTTTATTTTTAGTGCAGAGGGAAGCATTAGAGGTTTTTTGTTTTTTGGTTTTTTTTTAAAATAAGAGATTTTTTTTTTTAAAGATTTTATTTGTTCATTTGACAGAGAGATCACAAGTAGGCAGAGAGGCAGACAGAGAGAGAGGAGGAAGCAGGCTCCCCGCTGAGCAGGGAGCCCGATGCGGGACTCGATCCCACGACCCTGGAATCATGACCCTGGAATCATGACCCTGAGCCAAAGGCAGAGGCCTTAACCACTGAGCCACCGAGGTGCCCCCTAGAGGTTTTTAAACAGATCAGTTACATGATCTGATTTATACCCCAAGAAGTTTACTCTGCTGTGTTACTGTGTGGAAAAAGGGTTGTGGGGCCTCAGGAATGGTTGGAAATGAAACCGGGAAACTGCTACAGTTGTCAGAATGAGAGATGGCAGGTGAAGGTGGCTACACCCAGGTCGGTTAACCCAGTAGAGCCGAGAAGTGGTTCCGTTCCAGAAATATTTTAGAGGAAGAGCCAATAATACGTACTTATTGATTAGACCAAGGAATGAGAGAAAGACTAAGAAAGATTATTCTTAGGATTTTTTAACCTGAGGCAGGAAGACAGTAATATCATTAATCACTAGATTATGGAAGAGCAGGTTAAAAAACAAACAACCACTGGGAATTATAATCCAGTGGTAGCTGTGGCGGCTCAACAAGCAGGAGGTGCTGACCATATGAATTGTGTGATGATGAAGGATCCTTGAGCTATTTCAAGGGAGGGCTGTTGCTTTGCCCTGTCCTCAGTTCAGGCTTCAATTTCTTGTACATGTATAATGTATTACTGAAACCAAATGTTAGACTTTTATAGCTGGAAGTCAATTTTTTAAAAAGCACATTGTCCTTGACACAGAGTTTCATGACTTCCTTGGCACCTGGTGTGCCCATGCATTGGGCCTGGGATGATTAATGGACAGGATTGTTCGTGACCCACTTATGGGCTGTTTCTTCCATTATAAACCCTTTGAAATCTGAAAGCCTGGTTGGATTTCATTTCACTTGGAAATGCTACCATTCTTTGTCTTTTTTCTTCTTTTTTTTTTTAATCCTAAAACCAAACAACCCATCCCCCAAATCCTATGGTCTAGTCATACCTCTAGATGTTTTGCTATTAAAATATACTGTTTTGTTATTAAAATATAGTGTTTTGTTATTAAAATATATTATAGCATCTGTGTGTTGTCAAAATATTGTCTTATCTGTTAAACTATTCATGATGAGAAATAAAGATCTGAAGCTGATTAGCTCTCACTGGTTTCAGTGATCAACACTGATCATTCAAGAGTAACTTACTGTGGAATATTCGTGGCTTTTGTTGTTCACAACCTCTCACCAACAGGCAGTGTGTGAGGAAAGAGGAGCAAAACCTTCTTAATACCTTTCCCTGAGTGACTAATCCAATAAGCTGAAGTCAAGACTCATCTTTTTGTGTGACATTGAGGAGTTTGCTATCTAATGGGGAAATTAAGACACATACACGGGATCTAGCACACTCTGGCCACTGGAAGTACCTTTTATTTATTTTTTTAAATTGAAATAATTCCCTTCCCCAATCCCATTAACTCTCCAAGGCTGAGAACAGGCCCAGTGCAGCAGACATGCTGGGCGCTTTTCTCCCACATGCGTGGTTCCCCTGCAGTCCGGTTCTCCTGAAGCTGAGAAGCCACTGCTGCCGCTGTTCCTTGTCCCAGTCGGCCTGGACTGGGCTCCTTGTCCAAGGCAGACTTCTCTCTTGGCAGTCCCCTTCCTTCTATAAAGGCTTATGAAGCAGTTGCGTAGCCCTCCCATCTGAGGTTCTGCTGCTGCCTGGGTCCTGGGTTTCAGAAAGCTGGTTGTTTGAGGGCTCAATCAACCTTTTATGGCTTCTCCTCCCAAAAGCCGGAAAGGTGGGTCCTTGCCATTCTACTTCTCAACCCCAGGAGCATCTCCGTCCCCTTCCCTCTTTTCCACTCAGCTTAAAAGATCAAGGATCTGGCAAATGTTCTCCTTAAAGGGCAAGATAGTAAAGATTTTAGACTCTGGGGGCCATCCAGTCTCTGTCACAACTATTTAACCCTTGCGGTTGTAACATGACAGCAAACATGGATGAGTGTGCATGTGTTCCAATACAACTTTATTTATGACACTGAAATTTGAATTTTATATAATTTTTCTGAATCAAAAAAAGGTTTTCCTTAAAATTGTTTTCTAACCCCTTAGAAATGTAAAAACTAGTCTTAGCTCACAGGCCTTGCAAAAGCAGGTTTCAGATAGGATTTGGTCAGTGGGGCATCATTTGCTGATCCATAGGCTAGACTTTCAAAAGCAAAGTTCTGTTTAGATTTTGTTATGCTGCTGAACTTCTTTAATTGGTATTATTTAAATCAAATCTAATGTTGGGAATGTGTTCAATCTATCAATTCCTGGCATATTACCAACAAATAAATTCTTCTAAGGCAAAAATAATATCCCTTTGCATTTTTCCTCTCGTACCTTGTGTGGTAGTCTACATAAATTGATTTATAATAGCACCAAAAGCAGGGAACTTATTATTTGTTCTTTACTATGCTGTGGGACTTCATTGTTTCCTCATTTGAAGAAGAAATGATAAAACCCACACTAATGGGTTGCCATGACAATTAAATGACATTGCTTCTGGGGTGATGCTTTGTCAATTGTTACTGTAAAATGTCAGGTGGTATTGTGATCATGGTTTGTAGGTATTAGATATGATGATGTCTTATAGGGTGGTGGTTCTGTAGAGAAGAGACATTTGGATTCTATTCTTTGATCTCCTACAGTATAGTTTTGTGACCTTGAATTCAATAATTTTTCCATTTGTACAATGGTGATAATGTTCTTGACCTGCTTGTCATATGGGAATCAAATGAGAGAGATTGCTAAATGTCATAATCATGGAAGATTTAACTCTAACATTTGGGGTCTGTGCTAGGAGGGTATGTATGTTTCTGTGTGGGTAGGCAGAAATCTAAGATAACAATCAATGTTCCTACACCTTGTATATATACTTTATATAATCCCGTCCTCTTAAGTGTGGGCAGGGCTGCATATGATGAACTTCAGTTCCCTGGTTAGGTTATATTAAATTAGACAGTTGGAAGAAGTTTGCAGATGTAATTAAAATACCAAACTGTTGATTTTGAGTTCATCAGAAAAGAGATTATTCTAGGCTACCTGAGCTAATCAAATGAGTTCTGAAAAGGGACTGGGCCCTTCCTGGAAGATGAAGGGTACAGCAGAGATATTCTGCTTCTGGTCTTGCAAAAAGTAATCTGCCATCTTAAAAGAGGACATATAAATAGGGCCATGGGGCCAGGAACTATAGGCAGCTTCTAGGAGCTGAGAACAGCCAGCCAGTAATGAGGATCTCAGTCCTATAACAGCAAGGAACTGAATTCTGCAAATGATCCCTTGAATTTGGAAGGGGGTCCTGAGCTTCAGACGAAATCATAGCCCACTTGACCTTGATTTCAGCCAGGTTAGACCTGAGCAGAGAACCCAGCTACTCTGCCTGCTTCTGACCTATAACACTGTGAAATGACAAGTGGGTTTACAATAAATTTGTGGCAATTTGTTATACAGCAATACAGACTAATCTAATGTGAACTTCCTGTCTAAATGGGATGATGAGGATAAAGCATGTAAAAGATAAAAGTCTAACTAATGTGGTCTGGGTTACAGGTTATGTATCGCATTCGGAGAAGGTCAGATTGAGGGAGAATGTGGCGGGATGGGAGCTTCATAGGCAGAAGTTTCTAAAGGTCTGCCGGCCCTGCATGGAAGGAAGAAGGGGAGGAGTTTCCTGGGAGAATGTGGGACTAGAACATGAAGGGTTTTTTTCCTCCATATAGGATGAGGCCCTAAAGACAAAGGTGAGAGTTTCAAGAATGAGACAATGCCTCACTGTCTGTGTCAAGGTTGCTGAAGGTTTCAGAGGAGCTTGTAGAAGAGACCATTTGGCTAGGTGGAGGTCATCTATATTTTGAGCAATGTCGGGGGTGCCTGATGAGTATTTCAAAAGTGAGTTTACCTTCACACTGAAGATGAACTGATAGTCAACAAGAGTGTCAAGATACTTTCAACCAAGAAAGAATCATCTTTTCCCACAAATGGTGCTGGAATCACTGAATATCTATATACAAAAGAAGGGAATTAGACTCACATTTCACATCACATACAAAAATGAATTCAAGGGGTGCCTGGGTGGCTCGGTGGGTTGGGCCGCTGCCTTCGGCTCAGGTCATGGTCTCAGGGTCCTGGGATCGAGTCCCGCATCGGGCTCTCTGCTCAGCAGGAAGCCTGCTTCCCTCTCTCTCTCTGCCTGCCTCTCTGTCTACTTGTGATCTCTCTCTGTCAAATAAATAAATAAAATCTTTAAAGAAAAAAAATGAATTCAAGATGAATCAAGAACAAAACTTAAGTGCTGAAATTATACAACTCTTAGAAGAAAAGAGGCATAAATCTTAGTGACCTGGGGTTAAGTAATGGTTCCTTCTGAGATGATACCAAAAGCACAAACAACAAAAGAAAGAAACTGGGTTTCATCAAAATCAAATATTTTGGTGCTTCAAGGACACCATCAAAAATGTGAAAGATAACTCAGAATGGGAAGGAGGTTTTGCAAATCATACATCTGATAAGGGATTTGTATTTCAAGCATATAAAAGTTCTCATAACTCAATAATAAAAAGACAAATAATTTAAAAATGGGCACAGCCTCTGAGTAGGTATTTCTTCAAAGAAGGTATACAAATGGCAAAAAAACACATGGAAAGATACAAAATAACAGTCATCAGGGAAAGGCAAATCAAAATCACAATGAGACACCACCACATGCATGCAAAGGCAGCTACAATCAAAAAGACTGATAAAAGCAAGTGTTGACAAAGATGTGGAGAGACCTGAGGCCTTGGGCTTTACTGGTTGGAATGTAAATGGATACAGCCACTTTGGGAAACAGTGTGGCAATTCCTCAAAGGTTAAACACAGTTACCATCTGACTCAGCTATTCTATTGCCCAGCCGTATGTACCCAGGAGAAATGAACACCTATGTCCACACAAAAAGTGGACCTGAATGTCCATAGCAGCAACATTCATAATAGCCTCAAATTGGAAACAACTCCAATGTCTGTCAACTGATAAATGGACAGATACTGTATCTTCCTTGGAAGTTTGGTATATTGGAAAAAAAATCACAATTTCCCTCTCTGAAGGCATCTAATGAATACTATTAGACATCTTACTGAAACAAACTTTGTTAATAAATCATTAATAGTATATCAATTTAGTACATTTTCCCCCCAAATTTAAAATTATGCCTTCATACACCATGTAAAAATAAGTGATAGGATTTGAACATTCCTAAAAGGGGTTATAGATATTATGTATTACTGAGAAGTAAAATTTTTGATCAGAAGGCAATAAACACTTTAAAAATGTCACTCATTGAACAATTATGATATAGGCCCCAAACTGTACACTCTTAACATTTAAAATCTCCTTTAATTCTGACAGCAGCCTTTGAGGTAGGTGGTGTTATGCCCTTTCTACACATGGAGGTGCGGGTTAATTAAGTGGTGTACGCAAAGTCCGCAGTGAGTAAATACTGGAGTTAGGACTTAACCCCTGGTCAGTGTGATCTCACAGCAGACTGTCCTTGACACTGCTCTGTGCAATAGAAAATTGTGTCTGTTTTAGCGGAGTGTAGTTTTACCCATTTCCAGTTTGCTCAACACTATTACTGGACTTTACTGTAACTTCATTTTTGGGAGTCCAATTTATTTATCTTGTAGTTTCTTTTTAGTTTGACAGCTGTCTGTGGGTGTATCTTTTTATTCTTTTCCCTAAGTGTAGACTTTTCTTGTCCCTTGTCAGTTTTTCTCTTAGTGACTCTTGGATTTGTTCAGATCATTTTCTGTGGCTAACTTGGAGGGTTCGCCTGGAAATAGCTAGAAGGGAGGAAGAAGAGGGCATATTCTGCTTCAAACTCTGCCTCTCCTCATTCAGCACAGGCTTTCCTGTTTTCTTCGATGAAAGGTGTGGAGAAAGGCCTGCTGATTTAATTTTACACTCAAAATTCTCTTAGACAATGATGTCACTTCACTGGTTCCCACTTAGCAACAAGCTTCAGAGATAAGTTTTGTCATTTTGGCAGAACGCCTTCTGAACTTCTGAATATATATATATGAGGGTTTTTTTTTTTCATACTTGTATTTTAATTTTTCCCAATCTGCTTTATACCATGAGCATAATATACTTTCTTATACATTTTTTAAAAACATGGTTTTAGGGGAACCTGGGTGACTCGGTCAGTTAAGCGTCTGCCTTTGGTTGTAGTAGGTTTGTGATCTTGGAGTTCTGGGATCAAGCCCGACATTGAGCTCTATACTCAGCAGGGAGCCTGCTTCTCCCTCTGCCTGCTGCTCTCTCTCCTTGTGCTCTCCCTTTCTCTGTCAAATAAATGAATGAAACCTTTTTTTTTAAACCCACATGGTTTTAATTGAGATACATATATGTAGCAAAGTACACAAGTGTTGAGTGTTTACCTCTGATAAGTGTTTACCTATGTAAATACCCATGTAATCATCACCTAGCTCATAGTTTTAAACCAGAAGTTCTCAAAATCTTTGGGCTCCGAGCCCTTTCACACTCTTAAATTGTTAAGAAACTCAGTTTTGCTTTTGTTAATTCTGTCTGTATTGCTGTTAGAAACTGAAACAAATTTCCAAAAGTTGATCAATTCAATAAAAATGACAGTAATCATGATAAACCCATCACATTAGTGTATTACTAGCATATTATAAAACAGCATATTTCAAATAAAACAATATTTTTAATTAAATATATATAAAACAATACTATTTTATTAAAAATACCTATATTTTCTAAGAACCTGTGAGAAGAGTGGCATTGTTTTATATCATTGCAAATCTCCTTAATGTCTGACTTCATAGATTTCTAGCACCTTTATCTTCAGTTTGTTATGATATGTCATTTTCATTGAAGTATATAAAGAAAATCTGGCTTTCCACAGAGATGGACTTGGGACAAGACCCCAAGAAGGATGCTTGGTGCACAAAGGGGCCCTTGGTGTATGCTTTGAGACCATTCTCCTTTCCAGGGAGGAGACTACTATTCCGATCTCCTCCTTCAAGATTAGCATCACCTTTTCTTAATCTTAAGATTAAGATTAACCAAGCTCCAAGGCTTGGTTGGATCAGCTAGCTATCACTACATAACAGACTATCTTCAAACTCAGTGACTCAAAATAACATTAATTTACCATTTCTCATGAGTTTATGGATTGGCTGGGTGGGTCCACCAGTCTGAGAAAGGCTTGGCTGATCTTGGATGCCTGCTCATGCAGCAGCTTTCAGCTGGTGGGATGGAGGAGATGACAACATTCCACTAGTTTTCCCACTTATTGGAGGCAACCTGTACATTTTCTCATGGCAGTGGCAGAGATCTGAGAGAAGGAAAAGAAACTGTGCCTCTGGTTGTGTCAAGTTTGCTTCTGTTTCCATTAGCCAAAGCAAAGGACACTGCCACGCCCAGAGTAGGTGCAGGAGGATGGTACACAAAGACTTGAACACAGAAGATCATGAAACATTGGGGCCATTAGTGCAATCCATCTCCTGTGCTGGGATGTCCTCAAAGTATAATTATAGATAGTTTTTTAAAGGAGTATATTACTAGTTAAAAAAAGAACTAGTTGAAAGTATAGAACATAATAGTAGCCTTCTAATAAATATATATATTTTAACCTTTTAGATGTATGTACCAATTTTTTCTAATATTTTATCTATTTACTTAAAAGAAAGGGGAAGAGAGAGAGAGCGCGCGGCGCACAAACAGGAGGAGCAGCAGGCAGAGGGAGAAGCAGGCTCGGCACTGAGTGGGGAGGCCCAATGTGGGGCTCCATCCCAGGACCCTGGGACATGATCTGAGCCGAAGGCAGCCACTTACTGATCCACTCAGGGGTCCCATCCAGTTCTGATTTTTTTTTTTAAATTTAAATTCCAGTATAATTAACCTACAGTGTTGAATAATTTCAGGTATATAATATCATGGTTTACCAATTCTACTTTAGTCAGTGCTCATCACTGAAAGTGTATTCTTAACCCCCAACCCCAGTAACCATCAGTTTGTTCTCTGTACATCAGAGTATGTTTATTTGGTTTGTCTCTTTTTTTAAGATTTTTTATTTTTTTATTTGACAGACAGAGATCACAAGTAGGCAGAGAGGCAGGCAGAGGGAGAGGAGGAAGCAGGCTCCCTGCGGAGCAGAGAGCCCAGTGCGGGGCTCCATCCCGGGACCCTGGACCATGACCAGAGCCGATGGCAGAGGCTTAACCCACTGAGCCACCCAGGCACCCCTGTCTCTTTTTTTCTTTGTTCATTTTTTGTTTCTTAAATTCCATATATAAGTGAAATCATATGGTATTTGTCTTTCTCTGACTGATTTATTTCACTTAGCATCCTACCCCTGATTTATTTCACTTAGCATCCTACCCTCTAGATCCATTCATGTTTTGCAAATGGCAAGATTTCATTCCTTTTTATGGCTCAGTTTGTTCCATTGTGTGCATATATATATAAACATATACATATGTATCTTTTTAGTCATTCATCTATGATGGACAATTGGGCTGTTACCATAATTTGGTTATTGTAAATAATACTGTTATAAACATAGCGGTGCATATATTTTTTTGAATTCATGTTTTCATATTCTTTGGGCAAATACCCAGGAGAGGAATCACTGGATCATATGGTAATTATATGTTTAACTTTTTGAGGAACCTGCATACTATTTTTCACAGTGGCTGCACCAGTTTGCATTCCCACCAATAGTGCATTAGGGTTTCTTTTTCTCCAGATCCTCACCAACACTTGTTTCCTGTGTTTTTTATTTTAACTGTTCTGACAGCTATGAGGTGATATCTCATTGTGGTTTTGATTTGCCATTGAGTGCCATTGAGCTTCTTTTCATGTGTGTGGTGGCCATTCGTATGTCTTTGGAAAAATGTTTTTTCATGTATATTTTGCCCATTTAAAAAATGGATTATTTGGTTTTTCTGGTGTTGAGTTGTATAAGTTCTTTATATATTTTGGACAATAACCCTTCATCAGATATGCCATTTACACATTGTCAATCCAAAATGAACTATTTTTTTTTTTAATTTTAAAGAGAAAGGAAAAGAATTTTACTTGAACCCAAGTTAGGACAGCTGCCTGGGATACACAGTCTATACACACACACACACACACAGAGTGCTTTGGGAAAGGAACATTTGATACAGGGTTGTAAAAGTTTTTACATAAATAGTTACAAATCATCATAATATAAGACATTCCAGAAAACTACAAACTTTATCTTATGGTTCTAGTATGTATAAGGTTGTAGGCTTCAGAAGTATGGGAACTTAGATTTTTTTATTCTTTAGTTTGAAATGTTTCCTTTGGGTTATTTGCTAATGAGGCAGATAGACAATATGTCCGGGCGGGGGGAGCAGAAATAGAGCCCATGCTTTGAAATTTGGTTAAGTCATTTTGACCTTGGTACAAGTTAAAGTATAGTTTTCTTGGGAGCCCTAGGAGCAGGGCCCACAAACATTAAAAGTTGAATGCTTCCTATATAATTTCCTCATTTTGATCAGTAATCTTCCCTTAGGGATCCCTGGGTGGCTCAGTCAGTTGAGCCTCAGACTCTTGGTTTCAGCTCCCATCATGTGGGATCAAGCTCAGCATCCAGGTCCACACTCAGCCCAGAGTCTGCTTGTCCATCTCCCTCCCCCTGCTTGCTTAAGGGCTCTCTCTCTCTCTCTCTCTCTCTCCTAAATAAATAAATAAATAAATAAATAAATTCTTTTAAATGTCTGTCCTCAGAGAGCATTGATGATCTGGGTTTTATTTTTATGTCTCTTACTGCGAAGGTGACTGGCTTATCTGCCCTGCATTTACCAAGTCTCTTGTGGCTAAGTATGAGTATTTATACCATTTTAGGGTTCCTCACTGGGGAGAAACTTATAACATCAATGGTGGGAAGCTTATATATTTCTTTATTAAGTCGAACTGGTAAGCAAGCAAGTTCATGGGCTTGGCTTAGATTGTTTGGTTTTTGCGTTTGGTAAAGCATTTATAACAAAGACACATGGACAGTAAATGAATTCCAGTAAGTACAATTTGAAGGAAAAATGTGATGTTGGAATAGACTCAGGAGAAAAAAAAATCCAAAGACTCCTTCACATACATCTTGATAAAAGGATAGGGAAATTTATGATTATTCATGAGAAAAGATGAAGCCTGTGCATTGAGCAAGCATAGATACCCTATATATCACATGCTCATTTTGGGATGGAGACTTAATATTGGAAGAAGGCAAAATTCTTTCATCCCTGACATCAGAAGGTTAGGGCAAGAAGAAGGGTCTATGGGCATGCTTTAAGAGCTGGTTTAACTTGTGTGGTGTCTTTGGCTTGTTGACTTAATTAAGGAATTCAGGGCGTTGCTTGTTAATAGGCTGGAGCCAAATCAGTTGACCTTGAGTCCAGGCTTCTACAGAGACAGCTGGTGAGTTTGTCTGTGGCATCTGAAAAGACACACTAGCTGATTGGGAAAAATGGTTCTCCGAAAAACAAGCTTTAGTTCTTTTGCTAGTTTCAATTTCATTAACCTTATGGGGCACACTTTTAATTCCCCTCTGAGTTATGATCGGACTTGAATCTCAGAGACTTGGGATCACGACCACTCTCGCTACTTCCTTATTTCCTTGGGCGAGGTGTGTTTTGGGTAAAGAGCAGTTTTTGTGTATCTTAGCTGTAGCATGCCTATGTGCAGGGCTAAGCAGAGGTTCTTAACCTGAGGTCATAGCAGCAAGGGAAATAGCAGCTATATGAAGTCAGACATGCTGAGATTTTTCCTGTTATAATTTCCCATTATCAGTCCTTTATGCCATTTATCTGGAACATGGGTAGAGGTCTATCTTCTGTAACTTCTTCAAGTTGAATCAGAGGGATCTGACATCATGCAGGCTGCAACTTGTGGTCTCTTCTTCTAATGGAAGGAGTATTGGAGATAGTTCCTTATCTGCGAATAAGGATATTTTGGATATTTTTGGATATTTTCCTATATAGTTGAGTACTATCCAGGATCATTAATTTTATCCCCGGTGTATTTGAAGGACTAGTGACAGTAGAGTCAAACGCAACTTTATCAGTCCCTTGCTCATTGATCTGATATCCACAGGTATCCTGGAGAAGAGATCAATAAACCAGTCCCAGTTGGGAAAGGAAGGTAGGGTAGTTAAGGGCTTCCTGTAACCAACTGGCTTACTGCCTGCCTTTATCTATATGGATTCTAATTACCGGGAGGAGTTAATATGGATACAGCAAGTAGCTTTAGCCATCGTATAGACTCTGCCTTGCTCGGTAAGTAATTAGGCAATTAATAAGGGGGCATTTCTATGGAAACTAAAGAAAAATACAGGCTAAAGTTTGGAACAGATCATAAACCCAGTGTCTGAGTCTTGAGTGCTGCCCAGTGAGAAGATTTGTAGAAGTCAGACTGGAAGCATCCTCAGTTGGGGTGGGAGAAGGTAGCCGCGATCTGATGAATATTACTGGTTTGTAGTTCAAAGGTCTTTGGTGATGTTTCGAGTGGCTCCTAGAGCAACAGGCACTCAGACTGTCTATATATAAGCTCTCGTGGCAATTTCTCAGAAATTTATCTCAAGCTGTCAAGCTTCAGTTTGCAGGGTTTCAGGGGGGAAAAAAAAGGCAGTTTTAGTTCTTCATGACTTAAAGATAAGAGAGTGGGAGAAGATGGGAAACCTTAGTTTGGAGACTCACAGCCAGATATTTGAGAAAACGAGAAGAATTCAGGATCTAGCCACATTTTAAAGGCAATCAACAAACACTCAAAGACCATCAGAACTAGAGTCTAACATCTACAAAACGTGTGTTACTGAAATTTAATTTCTCTCTAAAATCAGCCCCATTTCCTGTCAAAGAAAATCAAATGAAGGGTAATTTATTTGTAAAATCAGTCTGGTTTTAATACACTGGGTCACTTGTTTACATAAGCACAGCAAGAATAGTGATTGACCAGATCAATTCTTTTAAATCGGCTTTGTTGAGCCTTTTTATGAGGAATTTCAGACTGAGTCTTTAACAGCTTTTTAAGGCCAGAAGCTAAGCCAAATATTTTCCATCAAACTTGCCTATAATACCTGTAGAGGTGGGTGAATTCCTCTCTTCCTAAGTTCCCCAAAGCATCTTGAGGTTCCTGCACTTGCCAGGAAGTAACCTTTACTCACCTCGTAGGGCTCCTGGGAATGTGGTAAGCAAAGTAACGGGCCATTACCAAGGACTCTATTGGCTCTACAAAGTCAACCCTAGTGATTTAAAGCTGTCCGGTCTTATCTGAGTCTATGCATGTATATCTCAAATACGACATTTCAGTCAGAGCCTTGGCAATATAACACATGTTTGCAATAGTGTCCTGTTACAAGGAGTACAGATTCTCACTGAACCTATGCAAATAATTATAATTACCAAGTAAGGAAGAATACTCATGGAGAGTCTCTGAATTCTGGAAAGTTCAGATAAGGAGAAAGATTAATGTTCCAATTTGTTCACAAAGAGCTACTTTATCATACTTTCCTAAGTCATAAATATCTTAAGAGAAAAAGTTTCCTTAAATCTGGAGAAGCAAACATTAGAGAACCAGCCATGTTTCAAATGAGAGTCAGGAAAACCATAATCATCTTACTTAATTTATTTAGTCCTATGTAAATAATTCTTATTCTGTTGAATACAGTTTTCCTACTAGTTCTGGAAGTTCTTAGTTTTAGGATCTTAAGGGTATCAGAAACCTTTGTCAAAAGTCCCTTCTATGAATCTCCTTGAAGCTGAAACTCATTTTGCAAGAGCATCAGAACAGTAACTGTAAATGACAAAACACTCAAAAAATTGTTGTGGTTGATGAGAATTCACTATAATGCAACTGACAGGGAAATTCAGTTGTTTCTGTGACACACAGTATATTAAACCAATTTTAAGCAATGACATTACACCAGAATGTAGGGGCGCCTGGGTGGCTATGTCGTTCAGCCTCTGCCTTCTGCTCAGGGCATGATCCCAGGGTCCTGGGTTTGAGCCTTGCGTCAGGCTCTCTGCTCAGCGGGAAGCCTCCTCCCCTCTCTCCTACTCCCCCTGCTTCTGTTCCTCCTCTTGCTGTTTCTCTGTCAAATAAATAAAAAATCTTCTAAAAAATTTATACCAGAATGTCATAAAAATTTAGGAGTTTTATATAATTTCTGGAACACTTACAGCATTTACGCACATAATGGAACCCAAGAAGTCCTATGAAAACATTTGACAGAGCTTCCCTTATAACTTAACATATCAAATGAAGAAGTCCAATTAGAGGGAGACAAGATGGCGGGGAAGTAGGAGGAGGTACCGTTTTAACCTGTACCCCTGATCACCCATGAAATCAGCCTGAGATCAGAATTACACATATCTGGATCTCTATGGGGGCAGAAGATGCCAATGGGCAGGTAAAGCAGAGTGGGAACGTAGGCCACCAGAGGTGACTCATTGGAAAGTAATACCCCAGTTCGAGAGTGCCCTGTGACTGGGGACCAGCATTAACTTGGAGTCTGGTTGAAAGCACTCAAAAAAAGCAAAGGATCGTTGGGGAAATTGTGGGAATTGGGGCAGTTAGGGACAGGGGCTTAAGTCCCAGGACCCAGGATAGCCACCCCTGGCGCTGAGCCAGAGTGCGGCAAAGAAACCAGGTTTGGGTCCCTGAGCCGCCAGCGCGCCTGAGAATGTGTGGGGTCCAACTCCCGTGAGGGGCTGAGAGCCTCTCCAGCTGGCAGTACAGCCTTTTTGCACTCTCCATGCAAGTGCCGGGCGGTGCTATCAGAGCCAGAGACACCCGCGCCCCACACTCTCCCCTGAGAGAGGTGCCCTAAGGCGCTAGCCCTGCGCTCTCAGACCCGGAAAGACCAGACACTCCCAGCCTGGGCCAGCGGGAAAATCTCAGTGTGCGATTGCTGCTTGGAACCTCTCTGGTGGTCCGGAGCTGCCCTGACAGCCGCTGCTGCCGTGGTTTTGGGTACAAGCAGGAGTTCCTGCGTCTCCAGGGACTAAGACATGCTCCGCCAGAGGCCTAGGGGGAACTTATGTGCTCTGCAGCACCTAGAGGGGAACAGGCTGAGGCTTCTCTCTGAGAGGGAGGTCGGGGTGCAGTTTGCTTTCCTCTAAACTCCAAAAACCATCAAATCTGTCAAGGCGAGAGAAAAAAAGGGAAAAAAAAAGAACAAACATTAAAATCCTCCAGAGAACAAAAGCCTGAAAAACCGGTTTCCTCAGAGCCCATCCCCTTGAGGGGTGCAGGAGGACTTAACTCGGGGGACATTGACTGAAAACCCATGTAGCAGGCCCCTCCCCCAGAAAACCAACCAAGGAAAAAAAGAAAAAAAAAAGATGACAAGAGAACAACCACCACTACTTCATAGATACAACTTTTATTTTTAATTCGTTCCCACTATTCTGGTTCTTTTTTTTTAATAGATAATTTTTTAACCTATTTACCATCACAGTGAGATGTCCAGTACATCAAATTCCATAATAACCAAAAAAAAAAAAATTCCATAATAACCTTTTAACCTGAACTTTATCTTATTTGGAAGAGTTAGATATCTGATGAATTCAACCCAATTTATCACTGAACTTAGCAAAACTATTGGAGTTTGAGGTTACTAAAGATTTTGGTAAGCTATTCAAAAGTTTGTCTATAAACCTTTTTATTGATTTAATCTACTTTTTAATCTACTTGTTCTTAATAATTATCCATGAAAACCTTGATACAGACAAAATCAATTATAATTTTAAACTATTTCTTTTTCTTTTCTTTTAAATTCAGGGATAGTTGAGATACAGGGCTATATTATTTTCAGGTGTGTAATAGAGTGATTCAGTGCTTCCATACATCACCTGGTGTTCCTGCATGCACCTCCTTAAGTCCCATCACTACCTATTTTACCCCCATCCCCACCCCAACTCCCTTATGGTAACCATCAGTTTGTTTTCTATAGTTAAGAGTCTATTACTTGGTTTTTCTCTCTCTCCTTTTTCCTTTGCTCATTTTTTATTTCTTAAATTGCAGATATGATTGAATTCCTATGGTATTTCTCTTTCTCCGACTTATTTCCCTTAGCATAATGCTCTTTAGCTCCATCCACATTGTAGCACATGGCAAGATTTCATTCTTTTTTTGGTGGCTTCCATAATTTGGCAATTGTAAATAATGCTGCTATAAACATAGGGGTGCATGTGTGCCGTTGAATTAGTGTTTTTGTATTTTTGGGAAAATACTCAGTGGTGTGATTACTAGATTGTGGAGTAGTTCTATTTTTAACTTTCTGAGGCGCCTGCATACTGTTTTCCACAGTGGGTGCCCCAGTTTGCATTTCCAACTCTGAAAGAGGGCTCCCTTTTCTCCACATTTTTGCCAACACTTGTTTTCTTGTGTTTTTGATTTTAGCCATTCTTACAGGTGTGTGGTGATAGCTCATTATAATTTTGTATTTCCCTGATAAAGAGTGATGTTAAGCATCTTTTCATGTATCTGCTGGCCAGATAGATGTCATCTTTTTTTAAATATTTTATTTTTTTGACAGAGCACAAGAAGGGGGAGTAGCAGGTAGAGGGAGAGAGAGACTCCCTGCTAAACAGAGAGCTGGACTTGGGGCTTAATCCCAGGACTCAGGGATCATGACCTGAGCCAAAGGCTAACACTTAAACAACTGAGCCAACCAGTTGCCCCTGGATGTCATCTTTATTTAATTTTTTTCAAAAGATTTTATTTATTCATTTGATAGAGAGAGATCGCAAGTAGGCAGAGAGGCAGGCAGAGAAAGAGAAAGGGAAACAGGCCCCCTGCCGAGCAGAGAGCCCAATGTGGGACTCGATCCCAGGACCCTGAGATCATGACCTGAGCTGAAGGCAGAGGCTTAACCCACTGAGCCACCCAGGCACCCCTTTATTTAATTTTTTAAAAGATTTTATTTATTTATTTGACAGAGAGAAACACAGCGAGAAGAGAACACAGGCAGGGGAAGGGGGAGAGGGAGAAGCTTCCCGCTAAGCAGGGAGCCTGATGCCAGATTGGATCCCAGGACCCTGGGGTCATGACCTGAGCCAAAGGCAGACGTTTAATGACTGAGCCACCCAGGCACCCCTGGATGTCATCTTTAGAGAAATGTCTGTTCATATCTTCTGCCAATTTTTATTTGGATAATTTGTTTTCTGGGTGTTGAGTTGTATAAACTCTTTGTGTATTTTGAAAAATAATCCTTTATTAGATATGTCATTTGCAAGTATCTTCTCCAACTCAGTGGGCTGACTTTTAGTTCTGTTGCTTATTTCCTTTACTGTGCAGAAACTTTTCATTTGGATATAGTCCCCACAGATTATTTTTGCTTTTATTTTTCTTGCCTCAGGGGACATATCTCTAAAAATATTCCTATGGTCAATGTCAAAGAAATTACTGCCTGTGTTCTCTTCTAGGATTTTTATGTCTTCAGGTCTCACATTTAGGTCTTTAATCTATTTTGAATTTATTTTTGTGTATGATGAAAGAAAGTGGTCCAGTTTAATTATTTTGCATATAGTTGTCCAGTCTTCCCAAAACCATTTGTCAATGGGACTATCTTTTTCCCATTAGATATTCTTTTCTGCTTTGTCAAAGAATAATTGACCATATAATCATGAGTTTACATCTGAGTTTTCTACTCTGTCCCATGGATCTATGTGTCTATTTTTGTGCCAATGTCATGCTGTTTTGATTAGTACAGGCTTGTAATATAACCTGGACTCCATAATTATGATACTATTTGGGGTCTTCTGTGGTTCCAAATAAATTTTAGGATTTTTTTGTTTTAGTTCTATGAAAAATGCCATCGGTATTTTGATAGGCATTGCATTAAATCTGTAAATTGCTTTGGATAGTAAAGACATTTTAATAGCATTTTTTCTTCCAATCCATGAGCATGGAATGTCATTCAATTTTTGGTGTCATCTTCAATTTCTTTAATCAATGCTTACACTTTTCAGAGTACAGTTTTTTCATCTCCTTCATTAAGTGTATTTCTAGGTAGTTTATGACTTTTGGTACATTTGCAAAGGGATTGTTTTCTTAATTTTTTTTTCTATTGTTTCATTACTTGTGTACAGAAATGCAACAGATTTCTACAAATTGGTTTTGTATCCTATAACTATTGAATTCGTTCATCAGTTCTAGAAGTTTTTTGGTGGAGTCTTTAGGCTTTTTTATATGCAATATCATGTCATCTGCAAATAGTGAAAGTTTTACTTCTTAACCAATTTGGATGCCTTTTACTTCTTTTTCTTGTCTGGTTGCCGTGGCTAGAACTTCGAATACTATGTAGAATAAAGATGGTAGGAATGGACATCCTTGTGTTCTTCCTAACCTTAGGGGGAAAGCTCTTATTTTTCCCATTTGAGTATGATATTCACTGTGGATTTTTCTTGGATGGTCTTAATTATGTTGAGGTATATTCCCACTAACCATACTTTACTGAGGGCTTTTATCATGACTGGATGTTGTACTTAGTCAAACACTTCTTCTGCATCTATTTAAATGATCATATGCTTTTTATAGAAATTATTTTTATTAGCATTTAATGTATTATTTGCCCCAGGGGTACAGCTCTGTGAGGCTTACACATCTCACAGCACTCAATATAGCCCATACCTTCCCCAATGTCCATAACCCAGCCACCGTATCCCTACCCACCACCCCCCAGCAACCCTCAGTTTGTTTTGTGAGATTCAGTCTCTTATGCTTTGTCTCCCTCCTAATCCCTCTTGTTTCATTTTTCCCTTCCCTACCCTCCACACCCCCACTGCCCTGCCTCTCAAACTTCTCATATCAGAGAGGCTTTATGATAATTGTCTTTCTCTGATTTACTTATTTTGCTCAGCATAATATCCTCTAGTTCTATCCACGTCATTGCAAATGGCAAGATTTCATTTTTTGATGGTTGCATAGTATTCCTGTGTGTGTGTGTGTGTGTGTGTGTGTGTGTGTAAAATCTCCCCCACATCTTCTTTATCCATTCATCTGTTGATGGACATCTAGGTTCTTTCCATAGTTTGGCCATTATGGACATTGCTGCTATAAACACTTGGGTGCACATACCCCTTCAGATCACTACATTTGTATCGTTAGGGTAAATACCCAGTAGTGTGATTGCTGGGTAGCTCTATTTTCAACTTTTTGAGGAACCTCCATGCTGTTTTCCAAACTGGCTGCACCAGCTTGCATTCAACCAACTTTGTAGTAGGGTTCCCTTTTCTCCATATCCTCACCAACATCTGTCATTTCCTGATTTGTTAATTTTAGCTATTCTGACTGGTGTGATGTGGTATCTCACTGTGGTTTTTATTTTGTATTTCGTGGACACCGAATGATGTGAAGCATCTTTTCATGTGTCTGTTGGCCATTTGGATGTCTTTTTTGCAGAAATGTCTATTCATGTCTTCTGTCCATTTCTTGAATGGATTATTGTTCTTTAGGTGTTGAGTTTGCTAAGTTCTTTATAGATTTTGGATACTAGCCCTTTATCTGATATGTCATTTGCAAATATTTCCTCCCATTCTGTCAGTCGTCTTCTGGTTTTGTTCATTGTTTCCTTTGCTGTGTAAAATCTATTGATCTTGATAAGTCCCAATAGTTCCTTTTTGCCCTTGCTTCCCTTGCCTTTGGCAATATTTCTTGGAAGATGTTGTTGCAGCTGAGGCCAAAGAGGTTGCTGCCTGTGTTTCCTCAAGGATTTTGATGTCTCACACTGAGATACTTCATCCATTTGGAGTCTGTTTTTGTGTGTGAGGTAATGAAACAGTCCAGTTTCATTCTTCTGCATGTGGTTGTTCAATTTTCCCAACACCATTTCTTGAAGAGACTGTCTTTTTTCCATTGGACATTCTTTCCTGCTTTGTCAAAGATTAGTTGACCATAGAGTTAAGGTTCCATTTCTGGGCTCTCTATTCTGTTCCATTGATCTATGTGTCTATTTTTGTGCCAGTGCCATACTGTCTTGATGATGACAGCTTTGTAATAGAGCTTGAAGTCTGGAATTGTGATGCCACCAACTTTGGTTTTCTTTTTCAACATTCCTCTGGCTATTCGGGGTCTTTTCTGGTTCCATATAAATTTTAGAATTATTTGTTTTATTTCTTTAAAAAAATTGATGGTATTTTGATAGGGATTGCATTAAATGTGTAGAGTGCTTTAGGTAGCATAGACATTTTCACAATATTTGTTCCTTCAGTCCATGAGCATGGAACATTTTTCCATTTCTTTGTGTCTTCCACAATTTCATTCATGAGTACTTTATAGTTTCTGGGTACAGGTTTTTCGTCTCTTTGGTTAGGTTCCTTCCTAGGTATCTTATAGTTTTGGGTGCATTTGTAAATGGGATCGACTCCTTAATTTCTCTTTCTTCTCTCTTGCTATTGATGTATAGAAATGCAACTGATTTCTGAGCATTGATTTTATATCCTGACACTTTACTGACTTCCTGTATGAGTTTTAGCAGTTTTGGAGTGGAGTCTTTTGGGTTTTCCACATAAAGTATCCTATCATCTGCAGAGAGTAGAGTTTGACTTCTTTGCCTATTCAGATGCCCTTTATTTCTTTTTGTTGTCTGATTGCCAAAGCTAGGACTTCTAGTACTATGTTGAATAGCAGTGGTGATAGTGGACATCCCTGCCATGTTCCTGATTAGGGGAAAGCTCTCAGTTTTCCCCATTGAGAATGATATTCACTGTGGGTTTTTCATAGATGGGTTTGATGGTATTGAATTATATGCCCTCAATCCCTACACTCTGAAGCATTTTGACCAAGAAAGGATGCTGTACTTTATCAAATGCTTTTCCAGAATCTATTGAGAGTATCATATGGTTCTTGCAATTTCTTGTATTAATGTGTTGTATCACACTGATTGATTTGCGGATGTTGAACCAGCCTTGCAGCCCAGGAACAAATCCTAATTGGTCATGGTGAATAATCCTTTTAATGTCCTATTGGCTAGTATTTTGGTGAGAATTTTTGCATCCTCTTCATCTAGGAGATTGGTCTGTAATTTCCCTTTTTGATGGGGTCTTGGCCTGGTTTGGGATCAAGGTAATGCTGGCTTCATAAAATGGGTTTGGAAGTTTTCCTTCCATTTCTATATTTTGGAACAGTTTCAGGAGAATAGGAATTAATTCTTCTTTAAATGTTTGGTAAAATTTCCCTGAGAAGCCATCTGACACTGGGCTCTTGTTTTTTGGGAGATTTTTGATGACTGCTTCAATCTCCTTACTGGTTATGGGTCTGTACATCTTTTCTATTTCTTTCTGGTTCAATTTTGGTAGTTTATATGTCTCTAAGAATATATCGATTTCTCCCAGATTGTCAAATTTGCTGGTGTATAGTTGCTCATAATATGTTCTTATAATTGTTTGTATTTCTTTGGTGTTGTTTGTGATCTCTCCTTTTTCATCCATGATTTTATTTATTTGGGTCCTTTCTCTTTTCTTTTTGGTAGGCCTGGCCAGAGGTTTATCAGTCCTATTAATTCAAAGAACAAGCTCCTAGTTTCATTGATTTGTTCTACTGTTCTTTTGGTTTCTATTTTATTGATTTCTGTTCTGATCTTTATTATTTCTCTTCTCCTGCAGGGTTTAGACTTTCTTTGCTATTTTTTCTCCAGCTCCTTTACGTGTAGGGTTAGGTTGTGTACTTGAGATCTTTCTTGTTTCTTTAGAAAGGTTTGTATAGCTATATACTTTCCTCTCAGTACTGACTTTATTGTGTCCCAAAGATTCTGAACAGTTGTGTTTTCATTTTCATTTGTTTCCATGAATTTTTTCAATTCTTCTTTAATTTCCTGGTTGACCCATTTATTATTTAGGAGGATGCTCTTTAGCCTCCGTGTATTTGAGTTCTTTCCAACTTTCCTCTTGTGGTTGAGTTCTAGCTTCAGAGTGTTGTGGTCTGAAAATATGCAGGGAATGATCCTAATCTTTTGGTACTGGTTGAGACCTGATTGGTGACCCAGAATGTGATCTATTCTGGAGAATGTTCCATGTGCACTAGAGAAGAATGTGTATTCTGTTGCTTTGAGATGGAATGTTTTGAATATATCTATCATGTCCATCTGTCCCAGTGTGTCATATAAAACTTTTATTTCCTTGTTAATCTTTTGCTTAGATGATCTGTTCATTTCAGCGAGGGGTTTGTTAAAGTCCCCTACCATTACTGTATTATTGTTGATGTATTTCTTTGTTTTTGTTATCAATTGGTTTATATAATTGGCTGCTCCCATGTTAGGGGCATAGATATTTACAATTGTCAGGTCTTCTTGTTGGACAGAAGCATGATTTTAAGCATGATATAGTTTTCTTCCTTATCTGTTACTATAGCCTTTGGCTTAAAATCTAATTTATCTGATATAAGAACAGGCATCCCAGCTTTCTTGTGATGTCCATTTGCATGATAAGCTGTTTTCCACCCCATCACTTTAAATCTGGAAGTCTTTGGGTCTAAAATGAGTTTCTTCTAGACAACATATCGATGGGTCTTTTTTTTTTTTTTTTTTTAATCCATTCTGATATCCTGTGTCTTTTGACTGGGGCATTTAGCCCATTTACATTCAGGGTAATTATTGAAAGATATGAATTTAGTACCATGGTATTTTCTGTAAGGTGACAGTTACTGTATATTGTCTCTGTTCCTTTCTGGTCTATTACTTTCAGGCTCTCTCTTCATTTAGAGGGTCCCTTTCAATATTTCCTGTAGGCCTGGCTTCGTGTTTGCAAATTCTTTTTTTTTTTTTTTTAAGATTTTATTTATTTATTTGAGAGAGAGACAGTGAGAGAGAACATGAGCAAGAAGAAGGTCAGAGAGAGAAGCAGACTCCCCGTGGAGCTGGGAGCCTGATGTGAAACTCAATCCCGGGACTCAAGGATCATGACCTGAGCCGAAGGCAGTCGTCTAACCAACTGAGCCACCCAGGCGTCCCTGCAAATTCTTTTAATTTTTGTATGTCCTGGAAACTTGTAATCTCTCCTTCTATTTTCAATGACAGCCTAGCTGGACATAGTATTCTTGGCTGCACATTTTTTTCTCATTTAGTGCTCTGAATATATCATACCCATCCTTTCTGGCTTGCCAAAGTCTCTGTGGATAAGCATGCTATCAGTCTACTATTTCTACCATTGCATGTTACAGACCTCTTGTCCTGAGCTGCTTTCAGGATTTTCTCTTTGTCACTAAGACTTGTCAGTTTTACTATTAGATGACAGGGTGTGGACCTATTTCTATTGATTTTGAGGGGGGTTCTCTGGGCCTCCTGGATTTTGATGCTTGCTCCCTTTGCCATATTAGGGAAATTCTCTATTATAATTTGCTCCAATATACCTTCTGCCCCCCCCTTCTTCTTCTGGGATCCCAATTATTCTAATATTGTTTCATCTTATGGTATTACTTATCTCTCAAATTCTCCCCTCATGGTCCAGTAGTTTTGTGTGTCTCTTTTGCTCAGCTTCTTTATTCTCTGTCATTTGGTCTTCTATATTACTAATTCTATCTTCTGCCTCATTTATCCTAGCAGCAAGAGTCTGCATTAAAAAAAGAAAAAGATTTTATTTACTTGATAGACAGAGACCACAAGTAGGCAGAGAGGCAGGCAGAGAGAGGGGGGGAAGCAGGCTCCCCACCGAGCAGAGAGCCCAATGTGAGGCTCAATCCCAGGATCCTGGGATCACAACCTGAGCTGAAGGCAGAGGCTTTAACCCACTGATCCACCCAGGTGCCAAGAGCCTGCATTTTTCATTACACCTCATTAATAGCTTTTTTTCTTTCAACTTGGTTAGATTTTAGTTCTTTTGTTTCTCCAGAAAGGGGTTTTCTAATATATTCCATGCCTTTCTAAGCCCAGCTAAACCTTGATAATCATCATTCTGAACTCTAGTTCTAACATATTACCAACGTCCATATTGATTAGGTCCCTAGCCATCCCTACTGCCTCTTGTTCTTTTTTTCTTGTGTTTTTTTTTTTCTTTTTTTCTTGTGAGTTTTTCCACTTTGTCATTTTATCCAGATAAGAATATATGAATGAGGGAGTAAAATACTAAAAGGGTGTCAATGACTCCAGAAAAATATACATTAACCAAATCAGAAAAGACCTGAAACTGGGGGAAAAAAGGGGAAAAAAATTATATATACATACACACACTCACATATACACGATATATATATATATACGCATGTGTATTTACAGACATACACATGCCTATATATATATCGTGTATATGTATGTGTATGTATATATATTTGTGTTTGTGTGTGTATGTGTGTATATGTGTGTGTGTAAATATATATATATATATATATATATCTCTCTTAGAAGAATCTCTTAGAAGAATCTACCTCCCAAAATTTTAAAGAAAGAAAAACTTACATATATACAAAAATAAGGGTAAACACGATCAAAAGATGGAATATAACTGTAAAGATGAAAATTAAGAAGATTCTAAAAAAGGAATCAATAAGATAAGTTGTTTGGAAAAAGAAAAAAATGAGGAGAGAATGTGATCGGGCTGGAGCTAGATTTAGGGTATATTTTGATCTATTAGAAGAAATTATATCCCAAAATTTTAAGGAAAAAACAACCTATATGTATACCAAAAATGCAATGTTAAATACAATGAAGGGATAAAAATATGACTATAACAATGAAAAATTTAAAAGGTTTTTTAAAAAAAGGTATTGATAAGATAAAATAGTGAAGAAATGTTAAAAGATGAAAGAGGAAAAGTTTAAAAAATAGAAAAAGAAAAAATAAAATTAAAAAATTTAACTTTGCAAGACTAAAGGATCATGGGGAAAAAAGTCATGATGTCTAAGTGTTGCTTTCCCCTAGGTCTGGAGTTCTGCAATTCTCATTGATGAGTGAACTTGTTCTTGGCTGGATGCTCTTGGTGAACTTCTGGGGGCAGGCCTGCTGCAGTGATTCTCAAATGTCTTTGCCTGAGGTGGAATTGCACTAACCTTGCCAGGGGCCAGGCTAAGTAATCTGCTCCAGTTCACTCTCGGTAGGTTTTGTTCCCTGAGCGCTTCCTGTAGAGCTCTGGAGGATGGGAATGAAAATGGCAGCCTCCTGACCTCTTGCCCCGAGGAGCTGAGAGCTCAGGGCCCCTCTCCTCAGTATGCCTTCAGAGAAAAGCAGTCAATCCCTCCCATTTCCCTGGTCTCTGGCTGCACTCTATGTTCACCTGGCCTGTAAACGAGCGTTTCTTTCTCTGGAGTACAGTCCCGTTTGGAGTCTCCAAACCCAGCAGATTCCTACACTACTCCTGTGCCTCTTTTCCTGGAAGAAGAATTAGAGGGGCTCTTTGGATCTGCCACTTGTGGGGCCCTGTTTGAAGAACAGTTGCCCAACTGTGCCTCGGATCACAGTTTAAGGTAACCCTGAGTTGAGAACCCCTACCTCCGCTTTGTCTTTGCAGCTGGCTTCCCCCCTCTGATCCCTGGGAGCTCTTCCACACTCAGACACTCCCAGTCTTTCTGTGACCCCACAGGTTCTGAGAGCACACTGTCCCCATGAGGGATCAACCCCCACTTAGCCTCTGGAGTGACGTGCCTCAGTGGAGCAGGCTGCTTAAGTTCCTGATTTTGTGCTCTGCTGCTCTATCACTTACAGGAGTCAGCCCTTCCCCCGAGGACTATCTTCCTGTCACTTTGGAGTTACTTCTCCACACGTCCTACCTTCCAGAAAGTGGTCAATTTTCTGTTCCTAGAATGCTGCTCTTCTTCTCTTCTATCTCCTATTGAGTTTGTATGTGTTCAGAATGGTTTGGTAACTGTCTAGCTAAACTCCTGGGACCTAATGTTATTTCAGTTTCCCACTCCTCAGCTATCTTACTTCCTCCTGCCTAAGCTTTTTATTCATTCTCTTATTGCTGTGATGCATTATTTTGATTGACTTGTGAATATTGAACCACCCTTGCATCTCTGGAATAAATCCCACTTCATTGTGTGAATGATTTTTTTAAGGTATTGTTGGATTTCTTTTGCTACTGCTTAGTTGAGGACTTTTTCTTCTGTATACATCATAGATACTGGGCTGTATCTCTGATAAAATAGAACCTTTTTTTGTGTGTGTGTGGTGTCTTTATTTAGTTTTGGTATCAAGGTGATAGATTTTTACCTTTATAGAGTAAATTTGGAAGCTTTCCTTTTGTCTACTTTTTGGAATACTCCAAGAAGAATAAATATTAACTCTACTTTAAATGTTTGATAGAATTCACGCATGAAGCTGTCTGGTCCTGATCTTTCGTTTGTTAGGAGTGTTTTTAATTACTGATTCAATCTTGTTGTTAAGAGGTCTGTTCAAATTTTCAACTACTTTCTGATTCATTTGGGATGTTATAGGTCTAGGAATTTATTAGTTCTTGTAATTTGTCCAATTTGTTTGGCATATAATTTTTCATAATATAATCCTTTGTATTTCTGTGATGTGGGTTGTTATTCTCTTTCATTTCTGAATTGGAGTTATATTTTTTAATGAGTCTAGCTAAAGGTTTATCAATTTTGTTGATCTTTTCAAAGAACTGGCTCTGGGATGACTGAGTGGCTCAGTCAGTTAAACATCTGCCTTTGGCTCAGGTCATGATCTCAGGGTCCTGGGATTGAGCCCCACATCAGGCCTCCTGCTCAACAGAGAGTTTTCTTCTTTCTCTCTTTCTCCCTCTCCCTATCATTCATTCTCTCTCTCTCTTTCAAATAGATAAAATCTTTAACAGCAACAACAACAGAAAACAAGAACAACTTCCTGATTTCATTGTTGTGCTCCTTTGCCTTTAGTTTCTGTTGACTTTATTTCTGCTCTAATCTTTATTATTTCCTTCCATCCACTGGATTTTGGTTTTATTTGTTCTTCTTTTGCTTGATCTTTTAGGTGTGAGGGTAGGTTGTTTATTTGAGGTTTTCCTTATTACTTGAGGTTGGCCTATCTTGCTATAAACTTGCCGCTTAGTACAAATTTTACTATATCCCAAAGACTTTGGACTGTTGTGTTTTTATTTTTATTTGTCTCCATGTATTTTTCACTTTCTTCTTTGATTTCTTGGTTGACACATTCTTTCTTTGCTAGCATGTTATTTAACTTCCATGTATTTGTGTTCTTTCCAGATTTTTTCTTGTGGTTAATTTCTAGTTTTACAGTGTTGCCCAGTATGACATCAATCTTACTGAATTTGCTGAGACTTGTTTTGTGGCCCAAGATATGATCTATTTTGGAGGATGTTCCATGTGCACTTGAAAAGAATGTGTGTTCTACTCTTTTAGGATGGAATAATCTGAATATATCTGTTAGATTCACCTGGTCAATGTGTCATTCAAAACCACTGTTTTCTTGTTGGTTTTCTGTTTGGATGAACTATCCATTGATGTAAGTGGGGTGTTAAAGTCCCCTGCTATTACTGTATTACTGTTGATTACTTCATGTTTGTTATTAGCTGCTTTTTGTATTGGTGTTCTCCTGAGTTGAGTGCATAAATTTTACAATTGTTGTATCTTCTCGTTGGAATGTTTCCTTTATGGTTATCTAGTGTCCTTTGCTTCTTGTTACAGTCTTTGTTTTAAAGTCTATTTTGTTTCATATAAGTATTTTTACCCCTACTTTTTATTCATTTCCATTTGCATGATAAATGTTTTTCCATTCTTTCACTTTCAGTCTTCATGTATCTTTAGGTCTGAACTGAGTCTCTTGTAGGTATCGTACAGATGGGTCTTTTAAAAAGTCAATTCCCTCACCCTATGTCTTTCGATTAAAGTGTTTAGTCCACTTACTTTCAAAGTAATTATTGATAGATATGTACTTATTGCCATTTTGTTTTCTTCTATGTGGTAAGCTTTTTTTTTTTTTTTCTTTTAGTAGTTCTTCTCTGTTTCTTTCTTACTCTCTTCTCTCATGGTTTGCTGGCTTTCTTTAGTGATATACTTGAATTCCTTCCTCCCTATTTTTTCTGTATCTATAACTGGTTCTTGATTTGTGGATACTATTAGGTTTATAAATAGCATCTTCTGCCTATAGCAATCTACAGATGGTTGCTTAAATTTGAACCCATTCAGAAAGCACTAAATTTTTTTCCTTAATCCCACCACCACCTTATAGATATATGGTGTTATACTTTATATCTTATTATTTTGTGAAGCTCTTGCCCGATTTTTATAGTTATACTTAATTTTAGTGCTTTGTGCTTCCTTCTTTTCTTACTTATGCTTATGGTCTTTGCTTTCCACTCAAGGAGTCCCTATTAGCCAGCTTGAAAAGGTTGGTTTATTGATAATGAATTCCATTGCTTTAGTTCTCTCAGAAACTCTATTTCTCCTTCTATTCTGAATGATAACCTTGCTGGATAGCATATTCTCGGTTACTTTTTTTTTTCTTTTAGCACTTTGAATATATCATGCCACTCCTTCTGATCTGTAAACTGTGCTGAAAAATCCACTGATAACCTTATGTGTTTCTCTTGAATGTAATGTTATCTTGTCTCTTGTTGCTTTAAAAATTCTGTCTTTATCACTACTTTTGGCCATTTTAATTACTCTGTGTCTTGGTGTGGACCTGCTTGGGTTGATTTTGTTGGGGACTTTCTGTGCCTCCTGGATCAGGATTTCTGTTTCCTTCCCCAGATTAAGGAATTTTTCAGTGAATATTTCTTCAAATAAAATCTGCTATCTCTTCTCTCTCTTCTGCTGGGATCCCCATAATGCAAACTTACTATACTTGATGTTGTCACTGAGTTCTCTTAATCTATTTTCATATTTTATTATTTGTTTTTCTCTCTCTTATTCAGCTTGACACATTCCATTATTCTGTTCTCCCAGTCATTGATCCATTCTTCTGCTTTTTCTAGTGTACTATTTAGTCCCTCAATCGTATTATCTTTCAGTTACTGAGTTCTTTATGTCTGTTCCTTTTTATATTTTCTTTCTCTTTGTTGGGAGTGTCCCCAAGGTCCTCCACTGTTTTTCCAAGTCCAGTGAGTATCTTTAGACTATTACTTCAATTTCTCTACCAAGCATATTTCTTATCTCTGTTGTGTTTAGCTCTCTTGGTGGGACTTTGTCCTGTTTTTTCTTGTTTGCTTGTTTATTTGTTTGTTTTTTCATTTTGGACATATTCCTGTGTCTCCTCATTTTATCTAACTCTTTGCATCTGTTTCTCTGTTTTGCTCTTGCTCTTACAAACTGTGGTCCTATGAGGAAGAGATCCTGCAGTGCAATGTCCCCTGTTCATGAGAACTTGGTTCTCTTCTGTGTGTTGCATGCACCTTAGTTTTGTGGCTGAGCTGGGTTTGCCTTCAGTTCAGTCATTTCTAATGGCTCATTTTGACTGTTATGAGCAGAGTTTGTTCCCTGTGTTAGTAGCTTGAGTTGAGTCAGACCAGATGTTTGCCAGAGCTGAGGAAGCACCAAAATGCAGGGAATTTTCCTTGTGTTCTCCCCAGAGAAGCTATTGTTGGTGGGTGGGGCCCGAAGGCAGAGCAGATTTCTGCACTTAGCCACTGCTGGGGTTATAGTCACACTGGTATGTGTAGTTTCCTTCTCTCCCTGGGGCAGGAGTCCCTTTGTGGTGATGCTTGCCCCTGTTGTTGTTTCTTGCATGTTGCCATGCTTGTGTCACAACTTTGGTTACACAACTGCCACAGGTGTGTTGGAAGGGGCAGGGTGTGCAATGTTAGCAAGGTCCACACTGTTTGGCTACAGGAGGGACCTGCAACCCTGGGAAAATTGCAAAGGCCAGGATGGTGGGTGTGGGTCCCCAGAAGAACACATGGGAATTGTTAGCAAGCTAGGTGAGTGTGTTCCTGTTGCTCTCATTCCCCAGGTATCTGTGTACCTAGGCTTGAGGCACGGGAGGAAAATTGAATGCACCAGCTGTTTTGTTCTTTGAGAAGTCTTTCAAAGATCCCCGCCCCTCCAGCACATGCTCTGAATTAGTAAATTAATTATCTTCCCAAACACCCTAGGCATTTTTCAAATTGCTGCTTCTATCCTGTGTCTTAGTGGGCTGTTTTGCTCTCTCTTCAAGGGCAGGGACTCAGTTTCCTCTCTTCTTCTGGCTCTCCTAGACCCCAGCCCATTTATTTATTTATTTTTTAAACATTTCTGCTGTGAAGCCCCACAGACTTTAAGAACTTTTGAAGTTCCCACTTGGTTTCAAAGTCAAATATTATGAGGATTCATCTTCCTAGTGTGGGTCGCATGTGCCTGAGGTGCCTGGAATGAGGGTTTGCTCCTCTCTCTTCTTTGTGTCTGCAGCCTCTTCCCCTCTCACAGACCGTCCCATGGGTCCAGTTCATTCCTCACTCTGTCTTTTCTCTTGCTACCCTTTAATGTGGCTTCTTCTATTCATTTAGTTGTAGATAGTCTGTTCAGCCAGTCTTTTGGTCATTTACTGGGCTACTTATACTGATGTGGTTGTTTTCTAGTTGTATCTGTGGGATGAAGTGAGCCTAGGATCCTCCTACTCCACCATTTCCCCCCAAATTCTAAAAAATATTTTATCAATGAATAAAGTTAGTTCAATGCCAAAGTTGTGGCCAATATAACTACCTCGGTGAGTCAAGGTTTGTAGATGGATTTATCATATAGTGTTACAGCCTGTTGAGTTTAATATGCTGAATATACTGTATTATGCATACTACATTGAACACATATACTAAGTTTTTTCTAGGGAAAATTGAAAGGTAAAATGTGTGTGAATTCTGAGAAAATTAAATACATACATTGCTTAAAAGGGTTAACTAGTAATTATTTTGATGGACTAGTATAACATTCTTCACTCCAATTTTAAGATACCAAAACTCAAAAGCAACCAAGGATATATTAACCTCTGTTTTTTTTTTTTTAAGGTTTTATTTACTTATTTGACACAGAAATAGAGAGCACAAATAGAGCAGCAGGCAGAGGAAGAGGGAGAAGCAGGCTCTCCACCACGCAGGGAGCCCGATGCAGGGCTTGAACTCAGGAACCTGGGACCATGTCCTGAGCCGAAGACAGATGCTTAACTGTCTGAGCCATCCAGGCACCCCTGTTTTAGTTTCAATACATTATGATTCACCTAAAGCCTTGGTCACAGTGTGAGTAATTAGGTATACAATATTAAATTGGCTTCCTTAGGGAAATTTTTCTAAATTTTATCTTGGTGGAGACTTCAAAGGGTCTCAAATATTTCCAGAATGATATAACTTTAGGACTGTTCCTCACCCCATATTTCCAAGAAAGTGAAAGGAACCGTATAACTTACAAAGTGAGCATAGTCACCTATTTTTTTCCTTTTGGTGTGGAAAAAAAATTGCTATTTTTTACCATCTCCCTGCTCCCTCCCCTAATAGTTTTTCATTATTCTAATCTATGGAGCAGAACTCTTTTCATGAAATATTATTAAAGAAATGGCTCATAAAAATTCATCCCAGAGGCACTACCCTGGATTTATTATGACATTAAAGATGCAATTATTAAAGTTTGTGTTTGGGATTCTGTTAAATGCCAAGTATCAAGAACAAGTTGTAGAAAAGCGTGGTCTTGTCCCAGATATACAGAAATGATGGGGAAGAAAAGGGTAACATGAGCTGTTCCCTCTTCACTCTCCATAATCACATTTAATGTTGATGTGACTTTTGAGTATCAGTTGGCCATAGTCATATTGTTTTGAAAGAATGTTAACAGTAAGACTTGAGGAAAGTTATTTTCTTGAAATTGAGAAGACAAGTCACAAGAAAGCTTAGGTTAGCTCTTCATTCTGATTTTCAAAGACACTAGCTGTCTAAGAGGCCACACAGAGGCAGTTACAAATCCTTCATTCTGCCTCACAGAACATAATTTAAATAATCATTTTATAAATACTGACTACCTGTTTTTCACAATGGGAATAAACAAAACCTGAAAAGCAATTAGTCTGGGATAGTGGGAATGCTATACAGTTAAGTAGCTTTTAAAACATAAATGGATAAATTCAGAAGGGAGAAATACAGAAGCTTTTAAAGTCTAAATGGAAAAAATCAGGATATTATTTCTTTCCTGGGGGAATGAGAGAGTTTTTGGAGATGGTATCTTAAGGACTGATAGAACATCATTATGTTATGTGGCTAGAAAAGATGTGTGCTATGTATGTATGAACAGAGAACAGTGATAAATGCAGTGAATAAGTAGGTTAGAAAGAAACTGCTGACATCAGTAATTTTAACATTGTTCTTTAGGCAGTGGGTAGGAATTCAATATTTTTGAGCAGAGTGGTCACTGGGAGAGATTAGTCTATATGTAGACTTGAAGGCCAAAGAAATTCAAAAGGAAGTTAGTAAAATTAAGGAATAAGAGAAATTTTAAAGGAGGAGAGGGAAGCTTCCAAGACAGGGTAGAATTCATAGATTTTATCAATAGATTGGATTTGAGAACAAATGAGATGGAGCAGAACAAGATGGACCTATAGTTTAGTATCTGTTATGGGTTATTAAAATAGGGCAGGAAGTGTCATTGATTTTTATTAATTACACACAATGAGCATGTCGGCCATTTTTTAAAAATTCTGAAAATGTAAGGGGAAGAATCAGTGTTTAGCAGAAGAAAGGTCAAGGTTAAAGTTAGGAGTTTGAGATTATATTCAGAGAAGTAGTAATTGAAGGCATATGATGATCACATAAGACAACTAAGGGAAAATACATATAGACAAGATCCTCTCAATAGATGGTGAAAGATTTCTTTCCCTTTCATTGGGGGTGGTGCTGGCAATACTGTAATATTGAAGCAATGATGGGTTGGTT
Source organism: Mustela nigripes (assembly GCF_022355385.1). Lineage (NCBI taxonomy): Eukaryota > Metazoa > Chordata > Mammalia > Carnivora > Mustelidae > Mustela > Mustela nigripes. The sequence goes on from NC_081563.1 coordinate 105,848,843, forward strand.
TAACATGTATTTTCATTTCTGAAACTATACTGTATTTTTAGATTATTAAATTTTACATTATGAACTTTATAATTAAGAGAATGGGAGTATGTCTCTACTTAGACAGAAATATTTCCAAGATACAGTGTAAAGTCCAAAAGTAAATTGTAAAACAATAGCTATAGTATAAATCCATTTATATAAATATCTCAAAACCCACAAAATAATATTACATATTTGTGTATGTAATTTTCATTTGTGTAATCAAAAACAAATAAATTTCACTTCACCTATAGAGTAATTTCAGGAATCCTTAACCATATCTATGTCAGAGAATTCTTATTGGGCTAGTTTTTTCTTAGTTCTAATTTTAGGCTGACAAAATTAAATGGAGATATTTTCTCAGTGTCGGATCTATTCCAATAGAAATAACTTGTCTAATGACTTGCCTCTTTAAATTTACTTTGTTTCATAAAGCATTAATTATATCTATATGTTACATATCATACAATAGTAACATAAATACTACATATTTGTACCATACCTATTATATAGTACATACATACATATATATACTACATATACTGTGTATAGACCATATACATAGACACCATATACATACACCATATAGACCATAAACATACACACCGTGTGTGTATGTGTATCCACCATATATATATATATATATACACACACACACATTACAATATATGTCTTATTTAATTCCAGTATAGTTAATATACAGTTTCATGCTGTTATATTAGTTCAAGGTGTACAATGCAGTGAACCACAAATACTGTACGTTATTCAGCGCTCATCACGATAAGTGTACTCTTAATCCCCTTCACTTATTTCACCCATCCCTTCACCCACCTCCGCTCTGGTAACCATCAGTTTGTCTTCCACAGTTAAGAGTCTGTTTTTAGGTTTGTCTCCTTTTTCCTTTGTTTTGTTTCTTTTATTTTTTTTTAAATTTATTTTTTATTTATTTTCAGCATATCAGTATTCATTGTTTTTGTACCACACCCAATGCTCCATGCAATCCGTGCCCTCTCTAATACCCACTACCTGGCCCCCCCTCCCCCCCCCCCCCACTTAAAACCCCTCAGATTGTTTTTCAGAGTCCATAGTCTCTCATGGTTCACCTCCCCTTCCAATTTCCCCCAACTCCCTTCTCCTCTCTAACTCCCCATGTCCTCCATGCTGTTTGTTATGCTCCACAAATAAGTGAAACCATATGATAATTGACTCTCTCTGCTTGACTTATTTCACTCAGCATAATCTCTTCCAGTCCCGTCCATGTTGCTACAAAAGCTGGGTATTCATCCTTTCTGATGGAGGCATCATACTCCATAGTGTATATGGACCACATCTTCCTTATCCATCCGTCCGTTGAAGGGCATCTTGGTTCTTTCCACAGTCTGGCAACCATGGCCTTTGTTTTATTTCTTAAATTCCATATATGTGTGAAATTGTATGGCATTTGTCTTTCTCTAACTGACATCTTATTTAGCATTAAACCCTCTAGATCCATCCATGTTGTTTTAAATGGCAAGATTTCATTCTTTTTTTTATGACTGAGTCATGTTCTATTTTATATATATATATAATGTATAATATATAATTATAAGTATTATATATTAATATATATAATATGTATAATCTTTCTCTATATATACAGAGAGATCTCACATCTCATCTATATATGTCTCACATCTTCTTTATCCATTCATCTATTGAGGACACTTGGACTACTTTCTTAATCTGGCTATTATAAATAATGCTGCAATAAACATAGGAGTGCATATATTTTTTTGAATTCACATTCTCATATTCTTTGTGTAAATACCCAGAAGAGGAATTACTGGATAATATGGTAATTCTATTTTTAATTTTTGGGGAACCTCCATACTGTTTTTCACAGTGAGTGCACCAGTTTGCATTCCTACCAACAGTGCACAAGGGCTCCTTTTTCCTCCACATCCTTGCCAACACTTCTTGTTTCTTGTCTTTTTGTTTTCAGCCATTTTGACAGCTGTGAAGTGCTATCTCATTGTGGTTTTGATTTGTAATTCCCTATTGTTGAGGGCAGTTGAGTATCTTTTCATTTGTCATTTGACCATCTATATGTCCTTGCAGAAATGTCTGTTTATGTCTTCTGCCCACATTTTAATTGGATTGTTGTGTGTGTGTGTGTGTTGAGTTATATAAGTTCTTCATATATTTTGGCTACCAGCCCTTTATTGAATATGTCATTTGCAAATATCTTCTCCCATTTTAGTTTTTTTGATTGATTTTTTTGCTGTGCAGGAGCTTTTTATTTTGATGTACTCCTGGTAGTTTAATTTTGGCTTGTATCCCTTGCCTCAGGAGACACATCTAGAAAAGTCTTATCTAGAAAAATGTTACTATGGCCAATGCCAGAGAAATTACTGTCTGTGCTCCCTTCTAGGATTTTAGTTTCAAGTCTCAAATTTAGGTCTTTAATCCATTTTGAGTTCATTTTGTGTATGGTGTAAGAAAGCGGTCCATTTTCATTCTTTCCCATTTACGTGACCATTTTCCCAACATAATATGTTGAAGAGACCTTTTCTTCCACTGTATGTTCTTGCATCTTGTCAAAGATTGTATAGTCATGGGCTTATTTCTGGGGTTTCTTTCAACTCTTCTTTGGTCTATGTGACTCTTTTTGTGCCAGTCCCATGCTGTTTTGATCACTATAACTTCATAGTGTTGCTTGAAATCTGGAATTGTGACACCTCCAATTTTTTTCTTTTTCCTGATTGTTTTAGCTATTCAGGGTCTTTTGTGGTTCGATACAAATGTTAAAATGATTTGTTCTAGTTCTGTGCAGGGTGCTGTTAGTAGGTGTTAGTATTTTGATAGGGACTACATTAACTCTATAGATTGTTTTGGGTAGTATGGACATTTTACCAATACTTGTTCTTCAGTCCATAAGCATGGAATATCTTCCCATTTGTTTGTGTTGTATGCAATTTCTTTCATCAGTATTTTATGATTTTCAGAGAAAAGGTTTTTCATCTCCTTGGTTGAGTTTATTCCTAGGTATTTTATTATATTGATGCAATTTTAAATGGGATTGTTTTCTTTCTGCAGCTTCATTATTGGTGTGTGGAAGTGCAACAGATTTCTGCACATTGATTTTGTATTCTACAACCTTACTAAATTTGTTTATCATTTCTAGTAGATTTTTTTGGTGATCTTTGGGGGTTTTCTGTATATGGTATCATGTCATCTGCAAATAGTGACAGTTTTACTTATTTCTTGCCAATTTGGATGATTTTTATTTTTCTTCCTTATCTGACTGTTGTGGCTAGGACTTCCAGTACTATGTTGAATAAAAATTGTGAGAATGGATATCCTCATCTTATTCCTGATCTTCAGGGGGAAATTTCCAGGTTTTAACTATTGAATATTATGCTAGCTGTGGGTTTTTTTCATATATGGCTTTTACTGTGTTGAGATATGTTCCCTCTAAACCCATGTTGTTGATGGTTTTTATCATGAATAGATTATGTACTTTGTCAAATGCTTTTGGTGCATCTTTTGAAATGATAATATGCTTTTTACCCTTTCTCTTATTGCTGTGATGTATCATGTTGATTGACTTGTGACTATTGAATGACCCTTGCATCACAGGAATAAATTTCACTTGATTGTGATGAATGATTTTTTTAATGTATTATTGGATTTGGTTTGCTAATATTTTGTTGAGAATTTTTACATATATGTTTATCAGCGATGTTGCCCTGTATTTCTTTTTCTTTCTTTTTTTGTTTTGTAAATTATGGGAGGCCATGATAAGGCTTGAGACAGGACCAAACCAGGCCCTGACTTGTGCCTCCTTTAAAGTCCGAATAACCTAACAAAATGTTTAGGACAGGAAAAGTTGAGTAGTTCTGAGAAAGGGTCTGTGCTATGTGTTGTGCGCTCGCCTATGTGACTTCCCACATGCTTGCTAAACAAATGAGAGCAATTCAGTTGGGGTCATAAGTTCATTGCTGGTCCTTGCTGACCTAGTACAGCCCATAAATTACTTTCAGGTTTGCTGTATCAATACAGAACAATTGTATTGGCATCAGCCATTTGGTGTCACGAAGTCTGCTTATAGTTAAATGTGAAACTTATTATGGGAACGTGTGGTTGTTTAACTAGATACAGATGTATTGCTTCTCCTATTATCACTATATATATGGCCTTAATGCTTTGAATGAACTTAGCACTGTTGGACATTCTCCTCAGTGCTCCTCCTGCTCCCATCTCTCTGCTTCTCGAGTTCTTTCCTTCATCCTCTTACCCTCACGTTCCTGGTTGATTTGTCATGCCTGCCGTGACAGTAAATTTTTTTTTTTTAAGATTTTATTTACTTATTTATTTATTTGACACAGAGAGAGAGATCACAAGCAGGCAGAGAATCAGGCAGAGAGAGGAAGGGAAGCAGGCTCCATGCTGAGCAGAGAGCCTGATGTGGGGCTTGATCCCAGGACCCTGAGATCATGACCTGAGCCGAAGGCAGAGGCTTTAACCCACTGAGCCACCCAGGTGCCCCTGCCCTGTATTTCTTATTTCTCTCTCTCTCTATCTCCCTCCCTCCCTCCCTTTCTTTTGGTGGGGTCTTTATCTGGTTTTGATGTCAGGGTAATGCAGGCCTCATACAAGGAACTTGGAAGCTTCCTCTCCTCCTCCTCTTCCTTATCCTTTACCTCCTCCTTCTTCTCCTCCTTTTCTTGCATGTAACATTTTCTTTTCTCTTGCTGTATTTAAAATTCTCTTTATCCCTAATTTTAGCCATTTTAATTACACTGTGTCTTGGTGTGGCCCTGCATGGGTTGATTTTGTTGGGGACTTTCTGTGCCTCCTGGATCTGGATTTCTGTTTCCTTCCCCAGATTAAAGAAGTTTTCAGGTGTTATATTTTCAAATAAATTTTCTGCCCCATTTTCTCTCTCTTCTTGTGGAATTCTTGCAATACAAATGTTACTACACTTGATGCTATCACTGAGTTCTCTTAATCTATATTCATTTATTATTTTTTCCTTTCTCCTGTACAACTTAATTACATTCGATTACTCTGTCCTCAAGTCAATAATCCGTTCTCTATCCTCTAATCTACTATCCATTCTCCCTAGTGAATTTTTAATTTCAGTTATTAAGTTCTTCATTTCTGATTGATTCTTCATTTCTGTTTTCTTTCTCTTTGTTGAGAGTCTCACTAGGGTCTTCTACTGTTTTTTCAAGTCCAGTGATTAGCTTTATAACCACTACTTTACATTCTCTACCAACCATATTACTTATCTCTGCTTTGTTTAGCTCTTTTGGTGTAACTTTACTCTGTGTCCTCAATTTGTCCAGCTCTCTGTCTCTTTCCATGTGTTAAGAAAGTCACCTGTGTCTCTTGCTTTTGAAAGTAGTGGCCTGATGAAGAAGAGGTGCCACAGTGGCCTGCAGTGCAATGTCCTGTCTACCAGAACCTAGCACTTCTGGTGTGTCTCCTATGGGTATTGATTATACCCTACTGTGATGGCTGCACTACCTTTGCTTTCAGTCCTGTCATCTGCAGGGGCTCGTATTGCCTGTTTATTCTCTGTGCTTGTAGTGGGCCCATCTGGGCCTGCTTTGGACTCAGATTGTGTCAGACCAGGCATTTGCTAGACGGTAGCTCTAAATTACTGGACACTTTCCTTGTGTTGTCCCCTGAGAAGCTTTTGTTGGCGGGTGGTGCTTCCAGTCAGACCAGAGGCCTGCTCCCAGTCCCTTCCTTGTATGTGTGGTTATCTTCCCCTCTCCCTGACACAAAAGTCACTTTGGAGTTGTGCTGGACCCCTGTCGTGTGTGCTTGCACACCACTATGCTTGTGACACCACTTTGGATGGGCTCTGGCCAAGGGTATATGGGAGGGGGTGGACCTGCAAGAGAATATGGGGGTGCAGCACATGGTGCTGGCAAGTTTCGTTGGTGGTCTCCTGTGGGCGGAGATCTGGGGCATGTCTGTAGAAGATGGGGGTGAGTCTCACTGTTAGCGGGCTAGATGGAAGTTGGTACTGTGTTGAATCCTGCAGGTGGCCTTGGGTGTGGGAAGCGGGGAGGGAACTGGTGCCTGCCTGCTCTTTTTATTTATTTATTTATTTTTAAAGATTTATTTATTTGACAGAGAGAAATCACAAGTAGACAGAGAGGCAGCCAGAGAGAGAGAGAGGGAAGCAGGCTCCCTGCTGAGCAGAGAGCCCGATGCGGGACTCGATCCCAGGACCCTGAGATCATGACCTGAGCCGAAGGCAGCGGCTTA